>NW_011967207.1:1206600-1354240 GCF_000949405.1 Vollenhovia emeryi | reverse complement strand
GTCGTGCAAACCCGTAGCACAAACAGTTAGTGCTCAGAATGAATCGCCAAAAGCGCCGGTTCAGAAGGAATCGACTAGTCCTGTTCGCACGCCAGAGGCGGAAAACATTTCGTCTGACACACCAGCTGTACAAAATGGCATATTACAGAATTGTTACGATGATCCTAATACGTACAGAATAGGTGGTAAGTACAATAAGCGATCGTATCTTCTTAGAATAAATTATTGGTCCCAATATATGTCGATGTAAATTTTTTAATAAAATGTTTATTGCCCTGTCCAGAATTTTTATCAAATTATCAAATGGATAAGCAAACGGTGAGCTTATTACCGAGGGGATTGACAAACCGCAGCAATTATTGTTATATCAACAGCATCTTACAAGCTTTACTCGCGTGTCCACCATTCTACAATCTTCTCTCGGCTTTGCCACTTCCTAAAAACCGAAGCAGAAATTCTGCTACGCCCTTGATTGATAACATGTAAGTACAGGGATAATAAAGTAATTATATTGATATAATGTTTTTCTATTAATCTTGTAAAAATTATGTTAATGTGTAAATTTATTTCTTTTTGCTAAAAGGGTCAAGTTTGTTCGTGAGTTTTCGCCCTTGACGGAGGCCGCTCGTATGCCCAGGAAAGATAGAGTTCACAAACGAGGAGAAGATACTGTCTTGGACATAATTAGTGGCATTGCGTTTGAACCATCGTATGTATATACAATGTTAAAACATGCCTCTGCTGCTGGTGCCTTTTCTGTGGAAGGACGGCAGGAAGATGCGGAAGAATTCTTGTCATGTCTCTTAAATGGAATCAATGACGAAATGTTAGAGGTACAGATATAGCATATATACATATATTTTATTCATTATAAAAATGTAAAATTCGTTACTCGGAAAATTCATGATCATTATTTTGTACTAGTTGATGAAATTGGTCAGCAACGATCAAAGTGCCATCGGTAACGCGAAAAATATCAATAACGACTGCGATGAGGAGGAGTGGCAGGTAAAATATTTACTGCTGACAAGTTGTTACACATTGATACTTATAATAATATACAAAATATTTCAGATCTACTTATCGCAATACATCAATCGAAATTTATCGAGAGTGACATTAGTTTTTGCCTTATAGCATTTTTTAATTAGACTTATATTCATTACATTTACATTTTAATATTTATTATATTACATTATTCATTCTTATTTGAATGAACAGGTAATGGGACCAAAAAATAAAGGCGCTGTTACACGGTGCACAGAATTCGGAAGGACACCGATATCCGACATCTTCCGCGGACAGTTACGATCTAGGGTGTCAAGATCGGGAGAACAACCTACGGATAATGTACAACCGTTTTTCACACTGCAACTTGACGTTCAAGTTAGTATTAAGATTTTTGAACGAACTAATGTGCAATATGAGATTTCATAATATTCAATACAATATAATTTGTTACAGAAAGCCGAATCTGTAAAACACGCCCTTGAGATACTCGTCGGCAAGGATCAAGTGGAAGGATTGACTTGCAGTAAGACGAGACAACAGATAGAGGCTTGGAAACAAGTCACTTTGGAAGAACTGCCCGTCATCCTTATATTACACCTGAAATGGTTCGTGTACAAGTTCGATAAATATTCCAACGGCTGTTCCAAAATATTAAAGACCATGGAGTTCCCCGTCGACCTGAAAATTGATGGCAGTAAGTATACTGCATATAATTTCAATTTCTTCTATTCTATTCTAATCTCAATGATTTAATGCGACGAATGTAACGTGGAAATTTTTACTTTTACAGAAATTTTAACACCGAACACTGCGAAGAAATTAGGACCCAAACAAAAACAATACAAATTATTCGCGGTGACGTATCACGATGGGAAGGAAGCCACCAAAGGACATTACTTCACCGACGCCTTCCACGTGGGATACGGGTCCTGGGTAAGATACGACGACAGCACGGTGAAGAGTGTCCCAGAAAGCAACGTATTGAGGCCCGCGTCACCTAGGGTACCTTACTTACTTTATTATCGAAGGTGTGACACGATTGGTAATAACCAGTCTAATAGTGCAAAAGCACATTGAAATAGTTACATAAAAATTTATATAGAAAAAAGCTATGTTCCATTCGAAATGGAACGAAAAAAAAAATTCTTTTTACGATTTCAAAGTTCTTGTTGATATTTATAATTAAATAGAAATCTAAATAAAGAGAGAGCTTTTATATTATCTACAATAGAGTGGAAAGTAGACATTTATTGAACCCGCTGTACTTCCATAAAATATTTCTATTAAAATTGTTATTACACGTTGTATACATAGTTCTCCCCCTCAAAATCATGAAGTGAATGTAGGTAATGTTAAGGCTCGTCAAGTGTTCCAATCTAGGTTCACGTTTTCTAGTGAATCTGAAAAGCGTTATATATATATATTAAAGGCTTTATACGTTGCAGTTTGTGAGATAATAGAGTGTCCTGTGTGTGTATATAATTCTTCTTTCTGAGTAAGATTATTGTAAATGTTACTGGTTTTCCAATTTCCTCAAGACAAACAAAAGTGTGAAAATTTTGAAGTTTGTGACAGTGTGTGTATAAAGTATAGAAATAGACATTATACGTAGGTTATTTTTTTATATAACTTTCCTGTACAGTGGAAATCAATTTCAACTTGCCAGTTGTTCTTCAATGTTATATTTAAGTACATATACATATATATACATATATATGTATATACGTGTATACATAATATATATACGTGTATACATATGTATATATTTTAAATATATATTATGTATGGGTATTTTTTCAAGCCATATAGAACAAGTCATATGCACGCATTCTCTCTGACAAAATCTTTCTATAGATTTCTTTCTAGTGTAACATTTAAATCACATTTAAACATTTTAATAATTGAGAAAAACTGGCAAGATAAAGAACTGAAAGACTTATCAGGAAGATTGTTTGTACAATTATTGAACATTTTGTATTTAATCTTCCCTAGATATGCGCAATATTATCACACATTAATTCTTAAAACTGAAGTGTTCAACAGGGTTTGTTTATCAATTGCGTTTAAATTGTTATATATTTTGTTACCTTATAGTCTGATTGTTTGCCTCGTACGCAAATAAACTTCCATTTATTTGCGGCACAAGTTTTATTGTTATATAACGTTTCGAAAAATCAGAAATATACACGTTTTAGTTCTCTTACATACACACTTCTATTATACCTAGTATGTATGTTTGTATAATATAGATAAGTAAGATGTATTCTAAGTTTTGAATCTAATTGTAACTTACGCATTAAACACATAATACCTCTCATTTATTTCCGGTTTTGTAAATAAATATTTGAAGTTTATAACAAAAGGTAAAACTGTACATATGTTAAAATTTAATTATGAATAAGAAATATATATACATATATACATATAATATTTCAAATATGTATTGCGTTTTATTACAGTTTTCCCTCGAGTGTCTACTTGATAGTTAACATGTTACAATCTTACTTACTACATACACATATATTATCATATATACCGCTTAAAAATCCTTAAAAAATCCTAGACTATCGAATCTTAATGCACATTGTGCTAATATAGACTATACACATCCTTAAGGACAGATATTAATATCGTATAATAATATAAGAAATTCTCTTTATCTATACATCTATCATTTTATAGAAGATTTATTAAATATTAGAAACGAATTCTTATTCTGACTTAGTCTGCTTAATATACGGCAGAATTGTAATCCCTGTTAAAGCTTTATAAAATTGTTATTGCAAGATAAAAATAATTCTATATCGGTAACAACGCTAAACCGTTTTTTTTAAGATTCTGTACAAAATCGTCTTTAATACAAATGATACTTAAAAACATGAGTGCGGACGTCGCTAGAAGATAATAAACAAATACTCCTGCTAGAGAAAAATGCTAAAAATGTGGTAGACAAACTTTGCCTGCAAAAAGCTCGGAGATTACTGTGATCCACAAGGCTAGGACAAACAAGATGTAAGCAATACCGACTTGATGTGAGTTAGGCAACTGATACGGCTGTCCGCCAATCTCGTCAATGTGGAATCCCATTGGAAATATCACTGCCGCGTGACAAAATAGCACCACTGCAATTTAATTACATTGATTAATGTACAGCGTAATAATCGTAATGACGTGTGAACTTTGTGCACTAGTGTGTCAATCAAATTTGTTCTGGATTAACAACGCCCTAGTACAATGTATTGGCGCAATACTGGCAGATAGTGTACACTGACCGGCAATGAATCGTTTTACGAGAGGGGAATTGTTCCTCCACTCATTGATAATTCGTCGATCGGCTAGAGCGGAGAAACAAGTCGCTTCCCCTCTTGCGAAACGATTCATTGCCGATGACTAAATCTAATATTCCCAATAGTGGTCCGATATTGTAAGACAGATGCCTCCTTTCTTATCTATAGGCAAGATACATACTCAGCAATATTAGACCAATATTCATATTGCAAATATTGGCTAAATATTGGTGCGATGCACTTCCAATATACATACATCTATACAATTATTGTTGCACAATATCTGCATTTATTCCACGACCAATATTGGCTTTACATCGGCCAATGCATTTCCAATATAATCAATTGACCAATGTTTAGCCAATACACTGTGCCACTAGGGCATAATAGTTGAGCTTCACCTTGTATTCTATAAATACGTTACTTCGTGCAGTGTACGTTTTGTTGTGCTAAAGGTCATGTATTCTTCTGGTACGTACTGGCGCCGAATCCTACCCAGCGGGCGAAGGGAATAACAGTGCGGTCCCAGTGCGAGATCACCAGCAATATTATGGTTGCGGTAATCAGAATGCAGCCGATAAATATGCAGACTAGTGCCATCATCCATTCCGACTGCAGCTGCGACTTGAAACAGACCTGCGGTCTGTTGTACAAGGTCATGCACGACCACATGAGGCCCAATCTCGTGTCACCTGTCAGAGGGTAAGAAAGAGGCGTGGAATTAAAACCGTGTCCTCGCGCACGTTCGAGCAGTTTCGCGACTCGCAACTCGATTCAAATTCGCGACTTTATCTCGTCGGCGTAAAGAGAATGACGTGCAGCGAAGGAGGAAAGAGGGGCAAAAAAAAACAGATCGCAATCGCAATTACCGCCGACGTCGGTAATGATCCAGTCGGGCATGGCGATGCTGATTATGGCGGAGATGTCCGCGAGCAGGAACAATATCCCCGAGATGACCGTTAACTTGTCCATTTCTCACGCTCGGGATAGTCGACGTTTAAGATCGAGATGACAGTGGTTTGGCACGTCGTCGTTCGAAGCACAGCTGGCCACCACCATGTTTACGCGTCGCGACGCGCCGCCGTCGAGTCGTCCACGCGACGCGAATATCCTCCGAACATGATCCCGGGGATAATCATCTAAATCATCCGCGGACGCACTGGCACTGTGCCATCCTTCGCTGACAGCCAAGAGCGTAGAAATCGGGAGTAAACAAGTCAACCGGAGTGGGAGCGCGTTTGCTAATCGAGATCGCGCGGGGAACGGCTGGGCGTTCGAGGCGACCGATCGAACGGAATCGAGACTCCCGATCCCTCGTCTCGTTTGAGAATCGATTGCGCTTTTGAATTTAATTCCGCGCGCGCAGTGTGCCCCTCTATTTGCGACACGTCGCTACGTTGAATTTACGATTTTATCGAACGTATTCTACGATGAGCAACCGCAGAACGCTGTAAAAGAACCAAATAAAGATTTGTATATTGAGACATGTGGCTCAAAATTGTACGTAAAACAGTATAAAATTAATTACATCACGTCGGACATCTATCGCGTAATTGCGAACGAGTTTTGAAGCGCGATTGTAGACCGATAAATTCAACGCGGCAGGAAGCAGGGAAGGATCCCCAGTCAGAAATGAATCGTCGATCGACAAGTCATATCTCTAGCTGGGGGAAAGATGTTCTGCAATTTTGGGGACTCAAAAAGGATTTATCCAAACAAACTTGCATAGCACGTGAACATACACATGAGAACTCTGATTGGACCATAAGTGCACGCATAAGGAAATAAACCAATCAATTTCTTTATGCATACGCTTATGCACCTACGCAAGTTTGTCTAGACAGATCCTACGGGCCTAAAATGGCCGTCTTGTATTCTTAAGTCGCAAGACAGTTATTGTGCGTTATTTCAAGACAAAGATTTAAAACATAAAACACTGTCTTAAGAGTACAAGACAGCCATGCTGCTCAGGCCCTAAGGCTAATGTTACATTTGTTGTACGAGAAATGTTTCAAGCGTGTTAACTGATCGCTGAATAGAAAATTTCTAGATACTAAAGAACTTTACTATCCTGCAGCCAATTAACGCACTTAAAAAAATTTGTCGTACGACAAATGTAATACCAGCCTAAGAATGATAGATCATTTTGTAAGTTTTCAAGGTATATATATAATTGATTATAAAAAGTTCGTGCTATTTACAAATTAGATATAATACAGAAAGATTCCGTATGGAAACAACATGATTATAGACGCAAATACCTAATGGGGGAGACACTATCACAGTTAGAATGTGCTAGAGTACACAGAATAATTTCGGCGTTTAAACTTCTTGCAGTTCGGCTCGGTTTGGACGCAGCCGGTTTGTTCGCTACCTGCAACACGTAATTGTCCAGTCACCCCAAAACTCGTCGTCAGTTTTCTACTCGGCGTTCAATTAATTAATTGCCATTTACCGCGATACTCACTGTTCTCCATCGACGTGGAATCCGCAATCGTGTTATCGACAGTTCCGTCCAACGTGCTCTTACTCGTGTCTTTGTTATCCGAATCGCCGCTGTCGCTCTTAGGAGACAAGTTCGTCGGCGAGCTATCGACGAAATACTTATTTGACGAGTTCATCTCGAAGGTGGAACTGAACACGTCCCCTTCCTCGAACGAGATCTCCATGGATTCTGACGTGTAGTTGCCGGACGTCTCCGTCGACACCTCGCTCGATCTGCTGTTATCCTTGGAGTTGTTCGCGATGATCTGTAACAGGGTGGAAGGATCGTCGATGCCCAGCATCTGACAGAATTGAGTAGTCTGGTCGTTTATCAGCAGCCGCGGTCGCTCGATCTGAGTATTCGTGTCGCACGGGTCGTACGGTTTGACCGTTCGGGCGAAGTTGAGAGGAATCCGCAAGTTGGAGCCGAACTTGTCGTGCACAGTCTGCTTCTCCTTCGCCGTAGGTGTGTACGTCCACCTGCCAGCGCCGTATTGACCGGGCATGTAATGGATACTGCTCTTGACGCTCAGCAGGTGATTCGTCAAATAGAGTATCGCCAGCCACTCCAGATCGTAGCTCAATTGCACTGGGCAATCCTCCTGCGAGCGCACCTCCAGCACCTGAAGGAACTTCCGCTTCGGCAGGCATTTATCCAGCGCTAGAAACTTGGTCACTCGCGCCCCTCCCTTCTCGGGAACGAGCGCCGCGAACTTGCAGTGCAAGTGCGCGGAGAACCAGTAGGACGGACAAAGACGTTCCAACAGTTCCATACACGGAGGACTGCCGAGCGAATTGCTTTTTATGTCATCCCTGAAAAGCCAAGTTACAATGCGAGGACTTAATATCGAGTCTCACAGTCAAAATACGCATCATTTCAACGTAATAGAACTTTGCATTAACGTCCGTCGTCAACTTACTTAAAAAATGGTTTCTGTTTCAGCAACCTGTCTTCGTCACCATACTTCGTTACCCCTGCCGGCCAGTCGTGCGATAAAAATATATCAATCTTACCAGAAAGCTGAAAGTAAAGGAAAACTGTATTTCTCAACTACTCGCTATTTTGCCCAAAACTGTATTAGTTGCAAAAATATGAAGTGTCCATAAACTTATATATTTATGAGAGCCAGCACCTACCTGTTTTAATCTGAACACTTCTAGATTCCTAATGTGATAGACGCTTCTTATGGTACTATCGGTATAGGGAGGCTTCTCGTAGCGTCCCTGCATCCAATGCTGACTCTTGTATATGCCCGAGAGCCCCGCAATTCTGATTCCAGCCACCTGCACCACACCCGCGTATCCAAGATAATAGATGTTGGGCGCAACCCATCCTCCGTACGGCAGTTCCTGCAGATAATTCGACGCCTCGTGATTGCCTCCGATGAAAATGGTCAACACGGGAGCTTCCTTTTCACCAGAATAATATCTGCAATGTATCGGTCAACGTTAGAAACGTGTTGCCCTCTTACTAAGTGTACAATAGGATCTGCTAACAAAATGTGTTTGACCGCAGACACCAAGGCCTGTAATCCAAATCCTCTTTTATCGATAAAAGTGCATCTAAAAGTGTAGCCAATCAGAAGGCTTATTAGTCACTTTTAAAGGCGCTTTTATTGATGAAAGAGAGTTCAGAATACAAGCCCGAGTAGAATCTGCCATTCGTAGTCATCTAAGTAATACTTTAACGACAAAATGAGCTAAAATTTCATTTGCTTATCCAATCCTATTTGCCTGTTATCTTATTTGGGTAAATTCTGCTGACTAAAAGCTCAATAATGACGCAACTGACACCAATCTGTGGCAATATTTTGCTCAAATCCTCCTGACAACCTGCTAGCACGCTGCCAACACTTTGCTTTCTGGGTGAACGCTACAAGCGGCGTGAGAGCTGTGTATTCAACATTTTCAGCGACTCTTTGCTCAGACAAACAGTACTCACTTGTAAAATGTGCACATATCCTTGTACTTGTCCGACACTGCCATGCAGTTTAGGTCACTCAAATTTCTGGTAGCTTGAAAATCGCCGCAACAAATCAGCAGATCTATCTTCCTGCCGTCGATCTTTTCGACCTCCTGTATGGTCTCGTAAATAATGTCCAATTCGCCATGAGCACAACCTTCCACGGCGATCCTCATTTTCAAAGCTCAATCGCGTAAAGTCAGGATCGACGAGCCTGCGATTAACGTCACATACGTTCTCCCGCGGAACGTACGTACGGCTGGACAGCCAGAATCACCTGTAACGCCTGTAAACAATTTCGTTACACATACATCGACAGATAATATTTTTAACCTCCCGCAAGAATACGACCACAGGCAACGCTATGAGAGCTTATGCGACGTAGATTGGAAACAGTGGCGACCGTAGCGACGCTCTATTGCATCCTCGCGACGCCGCGGAAAAGCCAAGTTGTGATTGGTCGAAGCATGGTGGAAAAAGCAAGGTGAGGCCATTGCGCATAATGGCGGCAGCTTGGGCGGTTAAACCAATCAGAAGGTGACCCATTTTGCAGGCGCCCACTTTAAAGTGAAATTCCATTATAAGAAATACAAATGCGTGAATTATGTACAATTTTAAATATATATTAACAAGTTTCAAATATAAATTTTATGTAAATTTGCATGTATGTTTTGCTTTTTCCACCGTGGGTTGAAGCGTGGTATATAACCAGAGAGAGCGGCCACGCCGGCGTTTTACTTGATACCGTTTAGGAGACTATTTTGCGCGCCCTTAAGCCTATATCAGACTACGGATTGGGATTGGGATTAGATTGAAATTTAACCAATCACAGTAAAGTTTACTAATCTTAAGTTCAGTAACTTTTACTCTGATTGGTTAAATTTCAATCTAATCCCAATCTCAATCCGTAGTCTGATACGGGCTTTAGTCCCAGTCTACAATAGAGATTTAAGCCCTAAGCTTTAAGAAATTGGCCAATCACGGTCAAGTATGAGTAGAATGCGCGACTGTGATTAGTCAATTTCTTAAGGCTTAGGGCTTAAATCTCTATTGTAGACTGGGACTTACGCCCATTTTTACTTTTGGAACTATTTCATTGCGCATCTTCTAACTGCCGATAAAATTTCCACCGGTGCGTGTCTGTGCTATGCATTCTGACATCTAATTTATAAAATTTACATTGGCTACGTGAACAAAATTGATGCAAACATCATGCAGATAATTTATGTTAATGTAATTTTGAAATTCACAGCTTAATCCTGAAAAAATAGGCGCAGCATGAACACGCACAAAGTGGAGACTTTATCGGCAGTGTCGGAAGATGCATAGCAAAATATAGTTTACAAAGTAAAAATGGGCGCAAAACGGTCTCCTGAAACGGTATCAAGTAAAACGTCGGTGTGGCCGCTCTCAGGTTTCTCTCTGTTATAATTGAAGGAGGGCAGGGATAGTTTCAAGTGAGTTTCGGAACGTATTAATGTTTCAAAAACCGAAACCGGTAAAGTTCAACGCTGAGATTTCGATGGCTAAATACTTTACTACTGTTCTGTAAGAGCGAAATAATGATTGATTCAAGATTCCCTTGGAAACAAGGATACAGTAGATAAAAGAATTGAAGAGAAGGAAGAGAAGAAAAAATAATCATTTAAAATAAAACGAAATAGTTTCGAGAGATTATGGACTATATCTTCTCCTTTTTAAATATATTTGATCGAAATCATCAGATCGTGACTGTTCAACCAGAATCTTATTCGAGAATAAACCTTGCTTTTATTTCTTGTTCAATCTACATAAATACATTGATATTTTTAGGTTTGTCAATGTTCTTATATCTAAGATTGCGCGTTCTTTTGTAATGATAAAATGTTTATAATGATAAAGTGTAACAATTCTTCTTATAATAATACGTCTTGATATATAAAAATTTCAAATTTCATTAATTTACTATATCATTAATGCATATAAGATTTCGTTGGAAATTCAACTGATGGTGATGAATGCAACGTGAAACGAATGTGTTTAAACCATAATACAAATCTTAAATGCAATGCGCGAAAATAATAATTATCAAGTTTATAGAAATAAATTTTACTCTTTACGTTTACTATTTGAAGCTATAAGCAAGATATTTAAAATATGTATAAGTATTAAAATATATTTTACATTTTGCGTATGTGTTATAATAGTTAATTTTATAGTTTGCACTCTTAAAAGAATATTCAAGTCGAAAGTCTACGTCAATTACTTTACAAAAATTCTTCGCACCAATCAGTGAGACATTGATAACAATCTGTCGACTGTTTCGCGTTCGCCGAGCAGGCGTCTTTCATCCATTCTTGAAACAATTCCTTATTCTTCTTTAACACTAAATACTGCCCCAGAACCACGTATGCCTGTACAAAATCATAATCTTTAATTCATACATAATAAAGAGGCTCGGAAGAAATTGTGTGGTCATTAACCATAAAGAATCGCGTGTTATCCTTTTTCGGTACAAATTTAAGTCAGACATTGATTAAAGTCAATCTGAATAATCCTCTACTCATTTTAACGCGACAATTTTATCCCTCTAAAGGAAACTCGTTGCAAACATTGAAATAATTCTTCCGATTAGAAGATACTGAGTTTGATCGAAGTTTTGTTGGATTAATCAGGAATCGGTTCAATCGGCAGAATTGCTTGTAGGAAGAGTTCTAAGTATATAATCAATAATTTAACAATATACTGCACGTATTACTATGTAAGATAATTAAATAAATCAGAATTGATTTGTGAAAGTTATCTTAAGAATGACCCAGCGATTCGACACCGTTTTGACGAATCATTTCTCACTGGGGATTAGTAGACGCAAAATACTTTAAGCACAGTTACAGACATAAAAGTGTACAGATGTGTGGTCACCTTATCAAAGCCTGCGTTTTCTAATCTCTTTCCAAGAACTTCCCCGACACCGGCGAGCTCGGTCACAGGTTTGTCCCCCATCGGCTCGGCCACAAAGTTTCTGTGCTTCTGTGATGTACTCGACATTTTGATCTGCAAAAGCGAAAACTTTCATTTCTCAATCCACCATTAAGCGGAACATTCGGCGATTGTGTTAAGCGACGAACTGCCCTAAAAAGTCATTAGCAATCGAGGAGTTTGGTGGAAGGATACGAAGAAGAGCGACTTGAGTTTTCGTATCAAACTTTTACACTCAGTTTTGAAATTGAAAGTTTACATATGGAGCAAACCATAAGACGCCAAGTGCACATTCTATAGACACTGACACGTAGAATACGATTAATAAAGCTCTTGGCTCAATTTAAGTCAACTTAAGTCGTTCTACCACCAAACTCCACGATTGTTTCGTTTCGGCTTCATAACCTTAACGTAATCAAGTCCGTACGTATTGTCCGACGGTAATTTACAAAAATATCTCGTACGAAACTCCACCCGAAGCAAACGAAATAGACTGGAAAGATACAAGTAGATAAAGACAACAAACCAAATATCGCAGATATCAAGGCAGATAAAATAGGACTGATTCATTACCTGCGTTTGAGATCCCTTTCTCGATTGTATACCGCGAACGAAGTTTCGGCCCGAATTCAAAATTCTCCAAACTCACGCCGTCGCACGCAGATCTGATCTGCAAGAGATCAAAAGCTAATCTGTTGGAAGTGTTATTCGCAAGTTCTGCGTAATCAAAAACCGTTTTCTCGTTAAATGCTCCGTTCATCGAATGTGGAAGAGATATATTGAATAGAGCGTCAATTCTCTTGACTCAGCATCATGGCCGCACCTCGGACGTTGACGCAACTGAAAGTGTTGTCGTTCTATCCGTCTTCGACGTATGATGCGCAACGAAGATGGCCTGTTTCATTTCTCTTTCATCCGCAGGATATATAGACATCTGTGCTTTCATCCAACGACAAATTTTCGAGCGTGTGTTGATTGGTTGAGGCTCGATTCTCGAATTTATTCAAATAAGTAGCGAATACCAGGTCTGTTCTTACAAAAAAGTCGCAAGCCGATTGGTCACTCGCGTGGCTTTTAGCCAATCGACTCGCGACTTGTCCGTAAGAGCAGAACTTGGCATACGTTTCTCTTAAGAGTGAATTCAAAAATCGCGCCCCGAGGTAGAAAAGTTGTCGAGTCTCGTAGCAATTTTGTAGCTGTCGGAAAATTTATCGCACAACAAATGAAATACCAGGTGGTCAATTCTGTATCTTACGCTATAGTGAAAATGCTAAAAGTGGGTAGCCTTGTTTTTTTTTCTAACTGTCCCCTTAGAGACAAAGCCGCTCACTTTTAGCATTTTCACTATGTCGCGAGATACAGAATCGACTGTAAGTCAGACACGCGTAAACTTCCAAGATTACACGATCATTCATTATCACTAAAGAGAAATTAGTCAACCAAGAGGTAACACTTGAAAAAAAATCCTCTCCGATCGTCCGCAATCTGAAATCTTGCGAGATAATTTCTTGTTAGGAGACAGGATAATAGAATAAAACATGTTAAACGATATTTCAAACTTTAATCACTAAGGGTGACTTTAATCAAACTTCCGTTAATTTAATTGACGATTAATTCAACCTGCAAAATTGCTCAAAACGAACTTTCTAACTACACAGTTCGCTGTCTCTAATTCAATACTGCAAGTATATTTGACAAGTTAATTGAAGTCGAATCGAAATTATCTTAAGGCCGAGTTAATTCGCTTATAATTTTTAACACAGATGGAATAATAAACTTATTTGTTGTCTAATGGAAAGAAAGACTAAATTAAGGACAACGGACTACAATTGACAATCTTGCGGTAATTCTACCGGTGCAATCAATCACTAATCAAGTTAACCAGAGTTTGGTCAAAGTCACCCTAAGGCCAGATTTTTCTCCACAGTAACTGCAACGGAAGCAGGCCGTTCCTTCTCTGCAGCGTCGGATGAAAAACGTCGAAGTCTACTTTCCTCAGCTCCTCCAAATAATTCTCCACGCAAACTGCCGGTAGAAGTATTACGTTGAGATCTTTCCCCGCCGTTTTCTTGAGCGTCGTCGCCTAAAACAGAGGAAGATCACGTCATGCAAATCGAGAACTACCCCTGACTTCTTCAGCTACATGCAAAAAGAGATAAAACATACAGACTGCGAGCGTAGATTGACTTGTCATTAGTTAAATCTCAAAGGAATATATTATCCATTAGGAAAGCAAGTACCAATTTCAGATGCTGCTTGGCGCAAGACGCAACCTCGAGTATAGCGTCTTTGAATCCAGCGCTCGATTGCCCCCGAAAGATCGACTCGGACGAGACGCTGTTCTTCAGCAGAACGTCCTGTGGCAACACCATGACTCGCTTCCGGGCGTTATACGGCACGGAGCGTATCAGGGTGACCAGACCGTGCGCTCTGCCCAAGTGGCTGGCCGCGTGATCGGCGTCGACACTCGCCGTGCCCTGTGCCTCCAGCAGCAAATAATAGATCGACGACGTGGTATAGTCGCAGTACCTCTCGAGCGATTCCAGGTCCACGAATATCGAGTCGGTCAGCTTGCTCAGGCGAGCGTCGATCAGGCGTTTGAAGTAGCGCTTGGACAGCTTGTGCCGCTGAAGGATCTACAAGACGCAAAAGATCTCTGCTTTTAAGCGACCATCGCACGAGAATATAATTCCCAGGTAGCAGGCTGACGTCGCTTGGCGTCATTTTGACGTTAAAATGTCAGAAATACCATTTTAACGCCAAGTGACATCAGTTTGCTACCTGAGGGGTGCTTTCCAGCAACGTACACAGGCGACACTGTGCAACACAGGGAATCGTTTTGTCAATGGACAAATGTGGAAAGAAACGGTATGTGAATTTACATTTTAAATATAAAAATTACAAGTGGGCCCACCTACATCTTGCCTTGTGGCCCACATTGGTGTTTTCTCATACATCGCCCGTTTTTATCTTTGTTTCCCTATTATTAAACAAGGATGAAACGATTCTGTGTTACACTCTGTTACATTGTGTCAATCTGTAGGATTGCTTTCTGTTCCTGCAATGGTGAACTAGTGCAATAAATTAGAGTGAGACAAGAATATATTTTCTCATTCTAGCTTACTGCACTAGTTCACCAGTGCAGGAACAGGAAACAAACTCTGTGTCTGTTGCTGCAAAACACCCTGGGTTAATGTGTTCTGCTTCAGCTACCCTGTGTAACTCCAACGCCACGGGACTCCTCGGCGGATGGTCGTTGTAAGTCTCGTTCAGGGCGTCCGTCCAAAATTGCAGTCGCATGGCGCCGATCGTATTGTCGTTCACTTGATCCTCCACTTGGGCCACTTCGACGTTAAACGCCCGCACAGCGAACGCCGCCGATCGAATATCGCGCGGAAGCAGCAGTGTGCACAGAAAGTTCTCATAATCGTTCTTCCTGGAAAAATAACACGTGTAAGCGCGACTTCAGGTGGATCTTATTGAGCATCGCGCCGATGCAGTCTCGCAAACTTTGCACAGTTACTTCGATTCATTCCTCCGTGAGAAATTTCTCCTCTACTTCGTGGAAGTACAGAAGGCACGGGATGCGTCCGATCTCGTCCCCACGTGCCTCAGGAGATTAGAAATTTTGAAAAACCGTGATCTATTCGAATATACCAAGTCAAAGGCCCGGTCTACAATGAGTTGTTAGTCGTTAGTCAGAAGTCGGAACTATATGTCGGTCCTTTTTCTTCCACCCAGAAAGGAAAAGGATCAACATATAGTTGCGACTTCTGACTAACGATTAACGACTCATTGTAGACCGGGCCAAAACGTTGCGATCCCTTACGGAAATGTAACAAACTGGAAACCAAAGATAACTGAACTAGAGTTCAGCAATTGAATTGTTGGAAATTACTGATGCACAGTAATTATTTCGCTTACATTTCTGTAAAGGGTATCTGGGATGTACTGGGATATTACATCAGGTATTAAAGGCTGGTTCACGGGGACCGCGTTTGACAACCGCTGAAGCTCACCGAGATTTCGACGCTCTTGTTCACAACAAATTCTCGAGCAAAAGTATTGAAATCTCGGCGTTGAACTTCACCGATTCCGGCCTCCCTAAGCTAGTCTTAAGAATATTGTTGTGCAAGTACGATTGTACAATTTTTCCACGTATATTTGCGCAACACTGCGAAGGCAAGTACCTAACCAGCTGCAAACAATACTCGGTCGGAGTTTGTTTCAGTCTCGCGCCACTCGTGTTCATGCGCCGCAGCTGCGACCGCACGCTTCGTTCAACGATCGACAGTTTATTCATCTCTTTCTTTACGGTTTAAGATTTCTCGTCTCGTCTAGCGACGTAAATGGCCGCATCGAGCGACGAAATTCTCCATCGTGACGCGATATCCCGCCGCAATCCGCTGTACAGTTCCGACGGAGAGCGTTCGCGGTAAAAGTAACCTACGAACCATCGTGTAGTCAAAAAATAAATAAACAAGCTGGCACGTTCTCAATGCGCAGATTTCTGCTGTCGTGATAGGCAAGTGTCGTAGAGATAAACGAGGAAGAAGTTACTCCAACACATTTGCTTGTAAATTCCTAGATTACGATTTGAACATTGGCGACACCGCCGGATCGACCCTTCGCTGACTTCACGCCTCACTCGCGAGAGTAAATATGGCAAAGTTATTGGGGCTGGACAAGCTCGCGACGTTATTTCGCACGGTGCGCGACCACGGCGGTATTATCGGCTCCGTCAAGACAATCTTCAGGTTGTTACGCAGTTGTACACGTTATATTTGCGCACACACAGCAAACGTCTCGGAACACCGCGGCCCTTGACTACCGTCAGTGACTCGGGTCTGCGTTTGTCTCCGAGCTTGCAGCTTGTACAAATTTTACTGCTGTGCTGTTAAAGTCCGCCTACAATGTTCTGTGTCTAGAAACACAATCGCACATTGTCGACAAATCTTTAGGCGTATTGATTTGCTTATACAAAATAGAATGTTTCCAATCGCAAAGAGCGAACACTGTAGATCAGGCTTCAGCGCTTTTGCTGAAATCAATTCGGTCTTCTCGCGTTCAACATAGCTGATGCAAATCGTGCAGTGTTGAAGAAGATAGGCCTGTTCTTTATTACTGCACTACTGAACTAGTGCAGTAAGTTAAAATGAAACAAATAGATTACCTCTCATTCCAACTCATTGCACCAGTGTGCACTAGTTCAGGAGTGAAGCAATAAAAAACAGACCCATTGTGTACGCCAAAGTACCAGGCCACTAAGATCCAATCGTATGAAGCGTTGCGATACTTCGTGTTATTCAAGGATAATTTTTCACTTGCCCCGCGACAATTTTTAGGCGTATCGATTGGTTGCAGAACAAAGGTTCTAGAGTCTTTAGAAATTTTCTATTTTGTCGTAAATCAATGTGCTTAAACAGTTTGTTGTACAACAAATGTAATATTAGGCTTATATAACTGATTCGACAGGGTGGACGAGTTGAAGAGTGGCACCTTGATCGGACAGGACAAATATGGAAACCGATATTACGAAAATAATATGTACTTTATAGGTGAGTTATTGAGTTAATACGCTAATATAATAGGTGATTCTACAGCGTTTCCGAAGTGTTAGAACTATGTATTCTCATCTGCGCATGTGCAAATGTCATTGACTGATTGGACTGATTTAATTGAATTTTTAATAGTTGCTTCTATAACATTTTGGGAGTGTTAAAAATTATTATTTCGGGAATGCGTATGCGCGGATAATATATTTGACAAGAACGTGAACAGATTTAATTCAAATGTTAATAGTTGTCTCGAGAGCATCTGGGAACAGTTCTTAGAAATGCGTCATTAGAATCTCCTGAAATGAAACTCCAATCGATGCGACATCAATTGGAAAAGTTGCTAGATTCACATATATGGATTATAATCGAGAATTGTCTCTACAAATTCTATTTTCCAAATTATTATAATACTATAAATATAAATGCCGAATAATTTTATTTAAAATCTTGGAATGTGTGTTGATCTGTGTGCAAATTTATGTGGAAAGGCATCAGTGATTCCTAGTGTGCATGTGCCATCGAGTTGCTTTTACAAATCTTGAATTTGTGAAAGTCCACGACGGCAGAAAATACAACAGATCAACAACGCGGCTATTCGATATTCTTTACAGGTCGTAACAGGTGGGTAATATACGCAGATAGAGTTGGATTCAATTATGACGGCTCGCAGGTTCCGGCCGAGTGGTTCGGTTGGTTGCATTACAAGACGGATTTGCCGCCGCACAAAGACCCGTCTCGGCCGAAGTACAAATGGATGATGGATCACCAACAGAATATGAGTGGCACTGATCAAGCTTACATGCCTTACAGCACTACGAAACCAAAGATTGAGCCTTGGCGGCCGCCTAAGTGATGCGCTGTCGGAGCGACAGTGAAACATGAAGAGTAAAGTAGTTAATTCATAAGCGATAGTGAGATAAAATATTACTCAATGTAAATAAAATGACTATCAAGATAAAAAGATTATGGATATTTAAAGGGATGGCTCTTATTTGTCCTCATTTGTCGCTGGTTCGTGACATAACACGATAAAATAATATTCCAACAAGTTGTGAAGGCTCCCAAAAAGAAAATACGTAGAAAGGAGAAGTGCCAATGTTAGCCACAAAATGAACGGAACTCTGTTCTCACAATACAGAAACAGAATTTCTCTTTAATGTAAACGTTTCGACCCTTCTTCGGGGTCTTCCTCAGTAAGACTGCAACGAAATCATCGAAAGTACAAGATGAGAATACAGTAGAACTTATGTGTAGATTGGTACAACAAAAATCAGTTACCTCGTTTAGAACGAATAGAGAACGATAAAATAAGATGACTCGATAACTAAGCAACACCATTTAATTTTAATTTTTGCAATATACATATAAGGAATAATGAAAGCGCCTCTATACATTCTTTTTAAATATTTATTTAGATTTTATTGGACTAAACCAATACTGCACTATAATAATTCTGTTTGGTTTACTGACTCATCTTCCTGTATGCTGTTCATACACTGCCTCAAGTAGTTGGCCCGTTTTTTTACGTTGTCCTGTACACTGAAGTTTTCATAAGAAATTGATACGAGGTCGTATCCTCTGGCTTTTAATAATTGTGTATATAAATATGTCGATCCTACGAGATCGTTCTGTCCTAGGCAAAAATCATGGTAATCGTGTACCATTATTGCTATCCTGAAATGGTTATGTATAATTATCGATTTTCCATTTACGTTTCAGTGTTGAAATTATTAACATAATTTTTTATTTAAGAATAACATTGTGTCTTAGGCCTGGTTGCACCAACGTCGCTTAGATTTAACTTTAGCTTATTTCACTCTTTGTCTCTTTCTAAGGGAAACAGTTGGAAAGCGACAAAGAGTGAATTAAGCTACAGTTAAAATTACGTGACGTTGGTGCAACCGGGCCTTAATCAAGTCTTATCGAATTACAGAATAATTTTCACTAATACACTCTCAAAGACAAACTTAATAACGGATAGACGTACCTTTGTACATTACTAGACTGTTCATTCCAATCTTCCACTTTTACAAGCCTGTGTTCTTCATTTATGCGATATTCCGCATCTAGAGATAAATAGTCAGATATTTTTTTTGTTCAACAAGATTAAAGCAATGTATTTATTCAATTTTACTTTGTGAAAAAGAATGGATTAATACTGGTATATAACTTCGCTGAATTTAGATATCAATGCAGCAGATACTTATTCATTTCAAATAATTAAAACACATAATGTTCACATCTTTTTCACGCATCTGTGAATTTCAAAATCGAATTCTACGAAGTTGTGCCGGTATTAATTTTTTTTACTTAAATAACTTACCTAACAGAAAGCCCATGTTCGTATCGAAATTTGTTTTAAAATAAGACGAAGACGGTAATACCTCCGTCAGTGCTTCCAACAACGCGTTTATGTACATTTCTTTTTCCTTTGATCTAACTATAGGTACATTATAAAATTCGGAGTCTTCCTTCAAAAGAGGTCCTGTAATTTAAACCAATAATAATTCCTTGAATTGTTAAAAATGTACTAATAAATATGTCTCCCTATGTATACCTTGATAATCCTTCAGTACAAACTGTGCAACGGCGTTGATATTCAACAATTTTAATATCTTTGATATATTTAGCTGGTCAGAGGCTGCATAAGTCATAAAAAATCAGTGTTATTACTAAGAAACGATAATAGAGCTTAAATCTAATTATTTAGCAATAGATACGAACTGCGTAAGTTTTCTATAAATGCAGGCTGCAGCACGGATTTTACGTGTGCCGGTTGCACTGCGTTTAAAACCGCCAAGGACCAAACAATATCCAACCATTCGATGCAAGACGTTTTAGAGGAGCTAGCGTGTTTTGTAAATCCCTGGTAACAAAAATCATAAGAGCATATACCTACGTCAAAGAAAGTGAAATTTTGTTTTTTTACGATCTAAGAGAAGCTTCAAGTGTTTAAAATAAACAGGGAAACTATCCACGTACCTCGAGAAACGAATTCGCTTTCTGAGATTTATATTGCAGAGCCGCAAACGTTTGTAGTATCGACGAATAATCCATAAACTTGTAGTCCATCGATTTCTCGAAGAACGTGTCGCAGAATGCATCGAGCACACTCACATTCTTGTAACGCAGAAATCCCAGCGACGTTATTATGGATTTGTTTAAAGCAGCGGACTTGTTCTCCGGTATACACGCCAGTAAGTCGGACGTGATTTTTTCTAGCAAGACCTGTTCGACATACCATTCGTAAGCTTGACCGAACTTACTTTCGTATCGACATTAACTCAACGATGTGCGTACCTTGTCTAGAAAATTAAGCATGGCCATGCTGTACAACAAAGATGTGCACTGCTTCAAATCTAACGCCGTATTGTATTTGACGATATTGTACGACAGCATCTTCAATAGTGGAGTATTTCTCTTTTTTTGTTCTCTCAACGACGCTATCACCTTCATCACACAAAAATATATATACATTCAATACATCTCATGCCTACCGCAATTATTGCAGGTGTAGGCAACTGCAAACATTGCAGACATGGACTCGGTACATTATTTGTGAATATATCGAAAGTGCACCAGGTCTCGTACTTACTGCGATCATCGCAGGTGTAGATAACTGAGAGTATTTTGACAGACTGTCCAATGTCTCGTGAGTTTTCGTCTCACCGCTGTTCTGAACTATCTTCCTGAGGTGAATAAATCTCTCGTCAGCCTCGATATCCATTATCAACGATTTCCCGCTGGTTATCTGATTAGTTATGCTTGATATCAGCCTCAGCGCGTTACTCGTGGTAAGACTTGGCAGTACTGCCAGGTCCAGCAAGTCGTTTACGGACTTGGCGGCTTGAAACTGTTTGGAAAACACAGTGTTCTCACCCAACAGCCTCTTCCTACCGTTCCTTCCCTCCGTCGCGTGAGGCGTCGTCCGCGGACCCGTGTTCTTGGATTTCCGCTCCTCTTGCTTCTGCACGACTTCCGCCTGCACTTTTGAGAGCTTAGCACCGTTGTCCTCCTACAAAATAAACCGCTGAATAATCTTTCTCTCCCAAAGGACTGCGAGCGAAACGTTCAAGTTAACGCATAGAACATGAAGTATTATTATAAAACAAAAAGACGTCGAATTCGTCGAAGAAGCGATCAGGTCGCTGTCAATTGCAACTTTACGTTCACAGGCGCGGGCTGCTCGCCGGTAGCCGCGGTGGAGTTGCAGGCCGCGAGCGCGGCGAAGCGCCAGGACGTGCGGGGCGCGAGCCTGGCGGTCGTCGTGTACAGCATCGCGCTGAACTGCAGCATCGTCATTAATCTGCAAAACGGTTATTTATGTAATTGCCACGACCGCAGGGGGGAAAAGCGCTCGCGTGACAACGGGCTCGTCCCGCCCGTCTCGATCTCGCGTCACTCGCGATCGCGAGGCGACGGCGCGGCGAGCGCGCAGCCACGCGCGACTTACGTTGCGTCCGGGTGCGAGGGAGAAGCTGCGCTACCGCAAAAATAGACAGTTATCGTGAATTATGTCCGATGCATCGGGCGCGCATATTTAGGTTAAAGGACCACCATGCGCCCGGCCATAGACGCGGAGTTGCCTAGACGCGGTCACGTGCGATTAAAACTCGTACCGGCGCGCCACCTACCGTCGGCGGAACCTTTCAGCTAATTTTGAGAATATGTGGAAGAAAATCCCCGTCGATAAGCTAACAATCTGGTAGAATCTTGATTTTACAAAATGACTCGAGAACTCGCTGATCTTTAAGTTAAAGAGGCAAAATTAGATTAGATTTTTAAAAAAATATATATTACACAAATCTCTAATTGTAAGCTAGAAACTTTTTTATTTCCTTCCATCACATCTTAAATTGTATAACATCTTTAGATCTTTATTTCATTTCATATAGTGCATTTCATATTTTACTTCAAGAGCCATAAAAGTACAGCGTAACGCAAATCGCGGGGAGACTTGTTGAGGGTGGCACAGAATTCAGGGCCCGCCGTCGCCAGATCACTGCACTGTTCGGTTAAATAGATTGTACAGGCGCCAACTTCGTGCCATTCGTTACCGCGCAGCAGCAGGTGCCGGTCGCGCGACTCCTGGCTCTCACCCAGCGTACGCGGAGCACGGCAGGCGGCAAGTATAGTATCGGCTGGGTGTTTGAGGGATTAAAGTGTTACCGCGAGTCAACCGGTCAGCCATGTGCTCCGCGAGGACACCGCGCATTCTCTCGGTCCAGAGCCACGTAGTGTCGGGATACGTCGGCAACAAGAGCGCTACTTTCCCGTTGCAGGTGAATCGAACGTCGAGAATCTCGCGACTGTGCCCCTCTCGATCGAATCCCCCTCGACGACGATCCGCTCCCCCCCCCCTCCCTCGAATCCGCGAGTCTCCATTCGCGGCAAAATTGCGATTTTCGCTGGACTCGTGTGATACGATTGCGGCCGAGCTGCCGCACGCTTTGAAGCGTTCAAGGCTGGTTTATGCCAGGCCGTAACAGTTAAATTATACCGGAATCTGTGAAAATTGTAATCCAATTGCCGTTAAAAGTGTGGAGTTAATAGTTGACTGTAATTGATTACTTTTCGCCGATTCCGACGTAAGTTACCGGTCTCGCAAAAACCAGCCTTTCCTCGTCTCTTTTCCATCTTTTCTGAAAGAAACACCGAGGTTTTTCATTTTCTGGTTCAACGTTGACCGTAGGTTAGTCGATTACCCGTCTCTTCTTAGTAATATAGAAATAATATAGAAAAGGATGGAGAGTCGGCCAATTTCTAGTCAACAGTCAACGAGAAAATAAAAAAACCGGGCCGTAAAGCGATAGCTTGACCGCAGCCTACGTCGTGTTGCATTGCGAAAGCACTCGTGGAGTGTAAGAGATAAGACTCATGCATTAGAGATAAGATTCCAGACGCAAGGACGGACGTATCGTACAGTGTACTAAATTGTTATCGATAAAGCGCTTGTGTTCTATTCAAATTAACACAACAAATTGTTAAATGAAAAGCTTGTTAAACTTGGACTTAATTACATATTGTTATCTTTACGAAGATACCTTTTTTTTTATTTTAATGTTCGTGCCGACGCCTGACCGACGTCGATTTGTTTTTTCGATAATCCGCTGCCTCTGGAACAGCCTGAAATTAGGTTGAATTTGTAGCCTAAGTAACAATTGACCGAACAATTTCGCACGCCTGAAATACCAATTTTTCATTAGCTACTGGGCTTTGAGGTTGACACAATTAATTCTGTACAATTGTCCAATCATACCGGCTATAAGGCATTTAAGGGTCAAGTGCTGAATGACAAAGATTTAGGTAAGACCTTGGTGGAAAAAGGATGAACCTGATGGAAATATTTTGCCGAGAATACTGCGAGATTGACACGAGAAGTGAAAAATGGAAGTCGTCGACAAATTACTGAATTTTCCTTATTTAATGTAGGGATTCAATGCTGCGACACGCAAGGAGAGTTAAAGCGTACCGTGGAAAAGTGATGAAAAAACGTAATTATGAAATGTCTTAGGTATTATGAGAGCTGCAGAATTGGACTAGAAACCATGTTGCTTTTTAATGAAAAATTCCTGAGGTGTTGAAGTAATAATGAAACGGAGTCAACTGGGAGATTGTCAAGTACATTTCAGCCAGATGCCACTGTATTTTCAGTAAAATGTTTCCACCAGATAACGATAATGCTTGTGTGTAGCAACGAGATATTTCTCAATGTAATTACTTCTTTAGACGACCTAGTTGACGGTCTGGTGCAAAATGGCTTGGACAATTATACGCATTTACTAACTGGCTACATCGGCTCTGCTTCTTTTCTGAAAAGAGTAGCGGCACTAGTCACGACTCTAAAAGCCAAAAATCCAAATCTTACATACGGTACGTTACCATTTAGATTAGATAATCCCAGCTCACCCAGCCCAGACATGGTCCCCGTCAAGTTTTATCTGTGTCTGTCAGGAGGAGACTTCGACGCATAACATCATTGAAGAATTTTGAAATGGGAGATATCTTGCTTTTTCACGACTTTCAAATGTTAAACTTATCCGGTCGGTTACAAAAATGTCAATACTGTCCTCTCGAAAGAGCTTGGAAATCCATATTTTGGCTTGAAAATAATTTTCAAGACCAGGCTTGCTTCGAATCATATCTATTCGATTTGTTCCATGCTAGTTTGCGACCCGGTCATGGGCGACAATGGCAAAATGTATGTCCCGGAAGCGCTGAAAGATATTTACAAACAGGAAATCGTGCCACTGGCGGATATAGTAACTCCAAACCAATTTGAATTGGAGTATGTATGGCATTACCTATGTTTCAATATATTGATGTTGCGATTATATAAATTGCCACTAGTTTTTAGAAATGAATACGCTCCTCTCGTGACCACTTACGAAACGCTTTCATGTTTTCAGATTACTTACAAATGAGAAAGTCACTAATATGAGCGAACTGCAAAATGCGATTAAAAAGTTACATCAGAACGGACCAAAAACCGTGGCTGTGTCGTCGACCGAGCTCAGCGACAAGCTGACGGCAATAGTGAGCACCGCGAAAGGTGGATCATGCGAGATAAGAGATGCCTCGTAACGATCATAGATTTGCGTTCTTGATTACGTCTTTTTTGTTTCTCAGATAACGCGTTAATGAAAGTTGATATTCCTAAAATACCAGCAACATTCACGGGTTCCGGAGATCTCTTTGCTGCGTTATTTCTTGCCCACGTATACTTACAAAGTGATATGAAAGCAACCATGGAAAAAACTGTAAATTCCCTGTACAGCGTGCTGCTTAATACATATGAATATTCGAAAGGTAAATGGCACTTGACGCGACAAAATGTTATTCGGAAAATATTCAGCATTATTGTTAACACAAATAATTATTTGCAGTGTATGCGGATATCGGGGCACAATCGGTTAGAAAAATTGAATTGCGGCTCATACAAAGTAAAAGCAATATTGAAAATCCAGAAATTCGTCTGTTTGCGGAATCTTTATAACATAAAGTTATGGGAATAGTTAAGAGAAATGCTTAAAATGTTGCTTACTAAAAGAGAAAAGCATATTTTTCAATGTTCTTGGCTATATATATATATATATATATATATATAACTATACATATATAGTTTATGTAAAGTTATATTAATAATTATACATTAGTTATGACACATGGCATGGAAACGGATTCCAGGACCGATCGCAATTTATGTACGCCTCTCAGTCTATAGGAACTTAATTGAAGAGTTGGGTATTGTGAATGCGAAAAAGTATGATATATGGATTTGGGAATCCATTTATTTGCTGCATAACTAAATGTTTGTTAAATAGCATTTACAATAATGTGAAGGCTTTTCCAAATAATCAAACCCCAAAGACCAAAGTATACGTCTTCCAAAATGCATACTATAATAATTATTTATATTATATGTACACACAATCTGTAATAGGTTTACATGACAGATGCTGTTTTTATTCTGTATTTAGGTAAATTTTGACGACCTCGTGTCCATGAAATAAATTAAGTTAATATTGTTAACACACTTGAAATCCTTTCAAAATTATTGCAAGTCTTATATTATTTCTCTCTCGTATTTTTATTTCTATTATAATGTACGGTCAATCACAATAGTCCTTTAGAGACAAACGAGGTACTACATTCATGGACTGCATCTCTTGGAACAATAATTTACAAGCATAAGGTATCGTTATCGTAGAGACGGAAGAGCTGGATTTGCATCTGTGGCACCAGCCGTTGTACCCTATCAGGCCGCAGTTGTTACAAATGTCGACTTTAAAAGCATCGCTCGATATCATGAGTCTCTCCACTAATAACATACTAGCTCCGTAACTGATCAGACAGTCACGTTCCATTTCACCCAGTCGCAAACCACCATCCCTTGAACGTCCTTCAGTTGGCTGACGTGTTAGAACTACTCTTGGGCCTCTGGCACGGGCGTGCATCTTGTCTTGCACCATATGTTTCAATTTCTGATAATAAACCTACAAATCACATTTTAAACGTCATACAAGAAACATCAAATATACTCATTTAGTCATTTATCAACCTTATAATGGTATCATTATTCGGAAAGAAATACAAGTCCTTATTTCATTGGAAAATAAAAGAATTTCGAAATTTTAATATATCTATATAAAAGTATTCCCTGTCATCGTTTTGATTAGGAGTAGAATTTTTGCAAAACTAATATAATTGTGCTTCCCAACAATGTAGCTGCTCTATAGGGGGGAAAAAAAAGAAAAAGAAAATTGTGTATTTACTTCTCTACCTTTTTAAACTAAATTTCTTATCTGAAATGATGATCAATTTATATATAAACAATAATTATCACAGAGAAACTTACTGGTCCAGAGTAGATGTATCCCATTAGCGGTACCCCAGTCATGCCGTTGTAAAAGAAATCTTCGCCCAAGTAATTATAGCCGTTCTTCGCCAATTCTTCGCAAATATCACTCACTTTATTGTCACTAAATGCTAAAAAAGACAAAAATTACACAATAAGATTAAACGTGACTAAAGAGATCAGTCGTTATCTTTCATTATCTTTCAAGATGTACCTGTTGCATCATGAAATTTTCCATTTACGACCCCAGCCTTGCCTGCGAGTATCTCTAACAGCTTGCCAACTGTCATTCGAGATGGAAAGCCATGCGGGTTCATGATTATGTCGGGACACATGCCTTGATCATTAAATGGCATATCCTCTTGCTCAGCGATTAAACCTGAACGAACGTTATCGGAGATTAGTAGGTCTCTTTTACAACGTGAATAACGCGAAAGTATCGGAAGAATTGTACCTATAACGCCCTTCTGCCCGTGGCGACTGCTGAATTTATCGCCGATCTCCGGTCGCCGAGTTTGCCTCAGCAATAGCTTCACTAAAAAGGCATCGTCCGCGTTACTGGATATCATAACTTTCTCTACGTACGCCGGGACCAGGCCTTTGAATTGAATCTCCGCGTTTCGATATTCCGGATGCGCTTGCACATTGCCGGAGCTCACTGGCCCCATATTCTCACTCGGCGCCGGTACTGACTTGTTCACCATTATCTGCGTACGACGTAAAATTAAAATACAAGGGAATATCCAATGTCATTCAACAGAGCCGGAACCAGATATTTTGGCGCCAGGGACCAAAGAAAAAAAAATGCGTCTCTTAGTAACCAAAAATACTTTTATAGCACGTAAAATATAATAAAAATATTTATTATATATAAATTAATATATCAATATTAATTTTATTAGAACTAAATCTAATCATCGTGTATACAAGTAACGTTATGTTATAAAAATTTGTACTGCCATTTTTGCGTCCCAGCAAATCTTTTACACGAGGCAAGTGCCTCGTTCGCCACACCCTAGTCCCGGCTCTGTTCGAACAGGAGATACTCACAGTCTTATTTTCCACCATTTCACCAGGCGCCACAATCCCATCGCTGTCGAGAATCTCATGCTTCGGTACAGGTTTCTTAGTGTTGGCGTCTATCGACGGCCCCATGATCCTGTCGTACGTCTGATTGGGATACTTCTTTAATATGCACTTCGAGTTTCGATACACCAGACATCTTCCGTATCCCCGGTCAATGGAGGCCTTGTTGAAAACCAACGCGTCCTCGATGTCGTATCCGCTGTACGACATCACGGCGACAATCGCATTTTCGCCGGCCGGCAATTTATTGTAATTGATCAGCTCGATCGGGCGAGTTTTCACTATGGGCCTCTGTGGATATACTAGATTGTACATGACTGTGTCAATGCGGTTACGCTGATTGTACCCTATGACCCCCATGGCCTGTTTACCCATGGCGCATTGATAAGTGTTTCTCGGGCTCTGATTGTGGTGCGGGTACGGTATCAATCCCGCGCACACCCCCAACAGCGCGAACTCCGCGATCTCCAGATGCGTCGTGTCGTCAGTGATCTCGGCCTCCGTGCATGCGATTAAGCTGTCATTTTCTTCGTTCACGTCTAGATATTCGATCAGACCTAAACGCGGTAAACGACAGAATAATTATACAACTGAACAAATGTCGAGGAGAGTCCCCCTGTTACGAGATAGCGCAGTTCCCGCTAATAGGCATCGTCTGTTGACTCCATTAGGAATTTATTGCCCTTGGAGTGAAATCTGTTTAGTGGAAAATTCATCAATTAGATTGAAATTTGACCAATTAGAGTAGAAGCTTGAGATTAGTAAACTTTACTCTGGTAAAATTTCAATCTAATCTCAATCTCAATCCGTAGTCCGATGCGGGCCTAATTGTTGCGAAAAAGATTTGTGAAATTGGATGTTGAAAACCTGCTATCTTAAGGCCTGCGTCTTGGGCCAAGTTCCAGCATCGTGGACACAGGCCTTTACGTCAGGAGCCTATCTCATAATGGGGGACTTTGCTCTATATACATACATACATATTTACACATATTAGATATACAATATGAATAAAACAAATAAATTATTTACCAGCATGAATGAAGTCTTCAAACGTCGTGATATTTCGCTCAAGATCCTCTATGTGTTTCTGTTTGACAAGAGACTTTCCGTTCTTAACTATGATGCACGGCCTGCACAATCGCCCGCCGTCGGAACTGATTTGAATGCACTTGTGCCGATGCTGCGTGTATATCGACACTAAGCTGCTAATGTATCCATGCCTGCGTAATGCTCTGAATTGACGCACCAGTCTCTGATGCTTCTGCACGATGCCCACCAAGATACCGTTGACAAAAACCGAATATACGCCTTCGTTAGTCAACTCCTCCCCGGCAAGAGTGTAAATGTTCTCCACGCCGAGATTAAGCGCCAGCTTTATTAGCGGCTCCTCCGGCACTTCCGTGGTGATGTGAGCCATCAATGCTAGATTCTTCACTAAACCGCAAGATTCTCCCTCGGGAGTGTCGTTCGGACACAACATGCCCCATTGAGAGCCCTGCAACGATCGTGGGCCGGACACTTTTCTGGTTTTCTCGAACTGGGAGTGGACTCGCGTCATCATGCCAAGCGCCGAGATGTACGAGAGCCTGGATAGCACTTGCGTCACGCCATGCCTCTCCATTCGAAACCTCTTGATGGTCCAATTACCCGACGAGATAGCGAAAGCCAGCCCGTTGGTAATCAGATCGTGTCTCATGTGTTTGGCAATGTCGAACGGCGCCGCTTTTATCTTGGGAATGTTCTTATTGGCAATCTGCTTGAGCTCCCAATTGAACCTTTTGAACAGGTCCTCAAACATGAGAGCGAGAAGGGATCCAGCCAGTTCCAGACGTTTGTTGCCGTAATAATCCTTGTCGTCGATCAGGCTGCGATCCGACTGAGCGTTTATAACTCTTCTGATCATCAGGGCGAGATACAGCGCCTTCGGCCGGAAGTTGAAGTCGACGACGATGGGCACGTGAGACAATATGTGCGTCGCCAGTACATCTTTCATCTCGTCGGTAACGCGGGATTTCGGAACGTAAAATCTTGTCTGTCGCCGTTTCCTATTGAGATACTTCAACGCCTGGTTCTGCGAAAAGACGCCCAGCTCCTGACAATCCTCGAGACTAGCCGCAAATTTGTGCAGGTAGACTTCTTGCGTGCCGACCATTTGCATGATCTCCAAGTCGCTTATTATGCCCATCGCTTTGAAAACGACGGCGATCGGTATGTCGTCTTGGAACATGTTGTGCCTCAAGTAATACCTCCCAGCCTTGCTCGCAACGTTCGTCTTGGTCTTCTTGTCGTGGGTGAAACTGTTGCACGACGCGACGATGCAGTTCTTGCTGTCCTCTTCCAAGATAATTCTGTTCCTAACCATTTGCTCCTGTATCAATATCACCTTCTCCTGACCGTTTATAATGAAATAGCCGCCAGGATCGAGGGCACACTCGTTCATCTTGGCCAACTCGGACTCGGACTTGTTAGCTAACACGCATTTAGAGCTGCGCAACATTATCGGCATTCTGTGGGCAGATTATACAAATTATATAATATCCTAAGAATTTCTACACGTCTATTTTTCATGTGTACCAATCTTGTTCTTACTTTCCAATGACTAGATTTTTCCTTATTACCCGTTCGTTGTTTCTCAGATACTCGATGTCCACGCAAATTGGGGCGGAATAATTTAAGTCTCTCAAACGGCACTCGTGTGGCGTGGTTGATCGCGTTGTAGTAGAAGTGTCCTGAATTTCAGGCATTTTCACTTCTATGTTCAAATATCTGGAACGTGAGAAAACAGAGGGCCGTTTAGTTCGCGATACAATTGCATCCGGCATCTTGTACGTGGCGCCGTCCTTACTTCAGGTAGAAGCGTGAATCCTCGTCGCTCTGAATCTTTTCATTTGCCTTGACGATGTTTTGAAGCTCCTTATTGATGAAATAGTTATAAGATTCTATGTGCTGCTTCATTAAGCCTTTCTTCAGAAGAAACGCCTGCACTAACTTCGCTTTTTCCTAACAATATTCAATAATTAGCCAGAGTCGTTTGCAGATATACAGTATGTGAGAAATAAAGTCGGAGAATCATGCAAGCAAATGTACAGTACACGTGTATCCACACCATCGACTATTCTTTTAAATTTCATTACACTTTGTATATTTCATAGCGTGAAAGCAGATAGCAATTATTTAAGAAAAGGAAAGAAAGCCCGGGGTGCTTCCATTCGAGTGAATTTAAATGCTGTACTCCGGAATGTATAATGTCCGAGATAAAAACGAGATGCACTTACGTCCATTCTCTCGTTCGTTCTGATCTTCACGATTGCAAGTGTAATCGCACTTAATAATCGTCTACAAGTCCAGCTGGTCCAGCTCTACTCGGCATCGATGAATAACCACGTGTGTGACACAAGCCGCAAAGACAGTGCTGTCACAGTATATTGAATATACAGTGATGTGCTGCGTGGGATTAAATTCGCACATGCGCAGTAAGCAAACGCTTTTGACTCCTCAGTAATGTATACACCGCGGACAAATATAAGGTGACGTTAAGGCCTGTGTCCACGATGCTAGAACTCTGTCCAAGTTCTAGTGTCGAGAAATGTGTAGCCAATCAACCTGCAGCTATTCCATAAAAGCTGCACGTTGATTGGCCACACGTTTCCCGGAACTAGAACTTGGCCAAGTTCTAGTTCCAAGAATGCGCAGCCAATCACCTTACGGCTTTTAGTCCCAGTCTACAATAGAGATTTAAGCCCTAAGCCTTAGTCCCAGTCTACAATAGAGATTTAAACCCTAAGCCTTAAGAAATTGACTAATCACAGTCGCGTATTCTACTCGTACTTGACCGTGATTGGCCAATTTCTTAAAGCTTAGAGCTTAAATCATCTATTGTAGACTGGGACTTAAGAAATTGACTAATCACAGTCGCGCATTCTTCTCATACTTGACCGTGATTGGCCAATTTCTTAAAGCTTAGGGCTTAAATTATCTATTGTAGACTGGGACTTATGGAATAGCTGCAGGTTGATTGGCTACGCATTTCTTGGAACTAGAACTTGGACAAAGTTCTTGGATCGTGGACACAGGGCTTTAGATCCCAGCGAGAAGAGAAATTTGAAGGAAAAAACAGGAGGAGAAGGAAGTACTATCTAAAAGAACTATAGCATATTTAATCTATTTTGTAGCCGATATAAAAATTTATGCAAATATGACAAATAAATTGTACGTTGTACATACATCAACAAATTTTTCCAAGTGTTTTGATTCGCTTATTAAAACACAATGTTTTTGGACACAAAGAGCTCATTGTAGACTAGGCTTTGATGTATTTTAATAGTCGCAGAATATTTAAATTATTAATTTGATACGTACAAAAATTCTATTTTGGAATATATGTAATCAACTACACTGCACCGTATTAATTTATAAATTATAATTAAGTTTCGAGCTTCGAGAGTCTCAATATTTAAGAACCAAATTTCTCTGTTCGAAATTCGGTCGAATGACTCAATATTTAAGAACCAAATTTCTCTGTTCGAAATTCGGTCGAATGACTCAATATTTAAGAACCAAATTTCTCTGTTCGAAATTCGGTCGAATGACTCGTCAAGAAAATTCGGGACGAAGGTCGGATTTTCAGGACGGATAGTCACCTCATTTTACATTCTTTCGCTTCTATCGGGCGGACATTACAATATAAAAAAATAACAACGATTACGCAAGTGTTATCATTAATTAATGATAATACATTGGTTGTTTGTTCTTCATGTTCCCCCCCTCCGCCCACTCAGCACGAGCATTACAAAGTCTACACGTTATCAGCTATTTCGTGTAGTTTTCTCCCCGGTGAGTTTCCGTCCTCTCCGTGGCGAGTTGGTCTCGCTCAATTTTTCCAATCGATCGAGATCGTTTAACGTCAATAACAAACGTGAATTCCACTAGATTTTCCCAGTGCAAGCGACATTAAACTCTCGCGTCAGTGTTTCCCTTTTGGCAGCGAGCAGAGCGATTGCAAGTCGCTTATCTCTCGGCTGAGAAACTCTCCATATTTATCGACGGTAGACAGAATGTTTCTGGCGCGTTGCATCGCCGTTTCGCGGCCACTCGCGAATCGCGTCGGCAAAATCGGCGCGTGCCGCGCGTCGAGCTATTACAAGATCGACGAGAACGTCTTCGGGTTGAGCGACGACCAGAGAGAGGTTAGTAGGCAGTCGCGCGACGTGACGTTCGCTCGCGTCAATCGCGAGTTCGACGGCTCCTTCGCCAAGAAGCTGGATGTCGAGACGCGGGGGCCCCCGCGCCTCAAAGTGCATCCGGCACTGCATAGTATAACTAGTAGATCCACTCTCTGTCGGCCCCTTTGATCTCTCGAGCCCCTGCGATCCCGATCACGTGGTATTCCGCCGTGCATTCGGGCAGGATCCAGCATGCTGTGTGTATACGTACTCGTCAAAGCCACACTACTACACGTACAACCTTTTTCTCATTCGTCCGCCCAGAGCAATGTCGAATGCGCAGAAGGGATCGACGCAAAACGAAACAAATGACTGAGTGGACCTACTAGTTAAAGCCAGTTAAAGCCAACGCGGCGATACTATTTTTCCTACTGGATTGCTTACGAGAGCCAATCAGGATTTAACTTTAAACCACCTGATCTAAAACTCTGCATCCTTATTGGTTCTCGTAAGTGATCCAGTAGGAAAAATAGTATCGTGTGCCGTTGACTTTACACTTGCAGTGCAGTCGCGACGACGGAGGCTCGTCCAAGAATTTGCACAGTCGAATGATTATAATTTATATTAATTTTATGCTGGCAATGTTACGTCGAGAGACTGTAATTTTATCATTTATTTGTTATCCCGCCGTTTCACGCGGACGCGCGTTTTTCTTTTCGCGATAATCGCATATGGTGCGCGTGACTTGTCACTAAATGCGTCACGGCCGTGCGATAACAATGACGTATGTATGTGTCTGTTGTATGTACATACATACATACAACAGAATATGCATCGATGCGTATTCACGAAGCGGCCCTTACGGAAATGTTGAGGAAAGTCCCCCTATTATGAGATAGGATCCTAATATGGGATAGCGGGGTTTCTGTTAAATTAATAAGCATCATCTGTTGATTCCACCATGGTTTTATTGCCCTTGTGGGGGGGAGGGGGAGGGCGAAATCTGTCTAGTGAAAAATTCATCGTTAGATCGTGTAACCGTTGTGAAAAAAGATTTATGATTGAATTTGGGCGTTGAAAACCTGCTGTCTCATAATGGAGAACTTTCCTCTATATACTGGGAGCAAAAAAGCACCGAATAATTACTACGGTCCAGTAATTGAACTATTAGAAATTATTGATGTACTAACAGTAATTTTCTAGTAATTATTTCGCTTATATTTCTGTAAGGGGAGGATCGTATATTCAACACCAAAAAGCTACGGAAAAACAATTATTCTCGTTCCTGCGCTCAAAAAGAAAAAATTTCTTTATTGAACGGTATAAATATTGATATTCAATATTTCCCTATTATTAGTTACAAAAATATACCCGGGCTCGATGGTTAATAGCATTTCGGTGCTCATATTTATTTTTATGCGTTTATATTTAGTAAGTTTTTTCTTATTAAAGTGCAAGAAGTGACGATGAGAAATATATCAAAATTTTCTACCGTTCGTTTTTCTTTATATTTTATCGTATCTCTTTGCTTTTGCACGAAAGAGCGGAAAATTTGACACGCCATTGTTAGTAACCCGTTGTTCTCTGTTCACAGCTTCGCTCGCTCATTTTTAATTTCGCGCAAAAGGAGTTGGCACCCAAGGCCGCCGAGATTGACAGGAAAAACAATTTCGACGAGTTGAGGGTAAGTGTTCTATGTGTCGCGACAAACGGTAAAGATCCAAGTGAATTACAAACTACAACAGATTAAATTCGCGCCCCAGTCTCATCATCGTGTTTCAATCGACGATCTTATTAAAATAACATTGTATGGACGCAGGCGTTTTGGAAGGAACTTGGTAAACTCGGCCTGTTGGGTCCGACGGTGAAGCCGGAGTATGGTGGCACAGGCGGCACGTATCTGGACAATATCGTTATCATGGAGGAAATTAGCAGAGCTTCGGCTGCCATCGGGCTCAGCTACGGCGCACATTCGAATCTCTGCGTCAATCAGCTCCATCGAAATGGCACGGAGGAACAGAAGCGCAAGTACTTGCCTAAAGTAAGTACTCGTCCCGAACGTTCCATCTCTCGGGAAATCTTACATAGAGGAAGCTCCCCTATTACAGGGGACTCCAGATCTTCTATGTTAGATCTCTGAGTGTGTGTGTGTCGAGGCGAATTCCCTCGGAAAAGCTTCTATTTATATTTTATATAACTGTAGATACATGCCATCAATTCATTCTTGCAATTGAAATTATAGTCTATTCAGCGATGGGCTCTTTATATAAGATCTGTTGGCTCCATCGTGTATTTATTGTTCTTGAAATGAAATCTATTTAGTGGAAAATTCATCGTTAGATCGTGCAATCGTTGCGCTAAAAAAGATTTGTAATTAAATGTGGATGTAAAACACCTGCTATCTCATATTAGAGGCTTATCGCACGATAGGGGACTTTTCTCTATACATATATAAAGGAATATACGATATTCTGTCGAATAAATGTCCCGACGAATAAGTTTCGAATAGATATAATTTCAATTGCAAAAATGAACTGATGGCACATATCTACAGCTATATAAAATATAAATAGAAGCTTTCAGAAGGGAATTCGCCTCGATGCATACTCGGAGGTCTAACATAAAAGATCTGGAATCTCGTATAAAAGAGAATGTATATAACATTTCTATGAATGAATATTTTTCGGCGAATAAGTTTCGATTAAATTGTAATTACAATTGTAAAAATGGATTGGGCATTTCTAATTTTACAAATTAACTTTCTCGCGGAGATTAAGAAGCGCCTTCGACGTCTCCAGCGATGGAATTGAACTCACTCGCCTACGCAATCACTGGTGATTTTATAAGTAAATTATTTGTCATTTTAAATGAGTTGTGACCGATTTACATATAATAATTAAAATCACGTAAATAGAAAACGTACCAATACGCAGTTGTGCTTAATAATATTTTTATCGAGAATTTATGTATATTTCTACTTAACAAACTACGCGCTGTTACTGTCGCTCTTGAGACGCAGAACGTCTGAAGCTGAAGCTAAAATAGTATAATCACATGATTAAATCACATAATTGATCGCAAGACGCGTTAGGTCCCGGATAGTAGAGATGTTTAAATTCCGGCTAGGGTCATTTTTTGCAACATATTCTTTGCAATTGACGTTTCTACAGATACGAAAAATTAACGGTGTTCTTAAAGTGATTATCAATTTAATTACTCAACTACTATTCTAGCTTCGGACTGCATTTGAAGACCGACAGTAGTGGCACGTAGTTTCCTAAGCGAAAAAATGTACATGAATTCATACGAAAGATATTATTAGGCGCAAGAGTATATTGGCATATTTTCCAAATTATTCACGTTACACGAGACATTCATCACAGCTGTGCAACGGCGAGCACATGGGCGCGTTGGCGATGTCGGAGCCGGGCTCTGGGTCCGACGTCGTCTCCATGAAGCTGAGGGCCGAGAGAAAGGGTGACTACTACGTGCTAAACGGCAACAAATTCTGGATTACCAACGGCCCGGACGCGGACACGCTGATCGTTTACGCGAGGACGGATCCGAACGCGGATAAGCCGCAGCACGGTATCACCGCCTTCATCGTCGAGCGCGGCACGGAGGGCTTCAGCACGGCGCAGAAGCTGGACAAGCTTGGGATGCGCGGCTCAAACACCGGTGAACTTGTCTTCGAGGACTGCAAAGTACCGGGTAGGTCCGGCGCTCGAACGAGAAACGCGCAGGAGATTTTCAAGACTTTACTCTCAAGATACTTTAATATTAAAACAAAGTACGAAATACTTAAGGGATTTTCTATTTAGGTCCGTTTTCACCAATCTCGTTTAACTTTGATCTTCGTTTAATTCATCCTTTGTCTCTTTCTAACTGTCCCATTAGAAAGAGGCAAAAGATTTCGCAACTAACAAGATCCAAGTTAAACGACGTTGGTGAAAACTGGAGTTAGTCTATTAACTTTATCAATCGCTTGAAATCGCTTATTATTCTTTCGTTTCTCACGCGTAAAATTCTTTTGCCTAAAAGAAATTGTTTATTTCCGTTGTAGCCGCGAACGTTTTAGGGGAAGTTAACAAAGGCATTTACGTGCTCTTTAGCGGACTGGATTTGGAGCGATTAGTATTAACTGGTGGGCCGTTGGGGTAAGTTCCTAGGATTAGGAAACAATAAATGATATAAAATTTCGCTCGATCTACTTTTAGCTTCTCCATCTGTACTTGTATCTTTCGCGTTAAAAGGAGATTTTACAGAAATTATCGGATGCATCTTTCACGATTAATAAAATAAAAATTGTATATCCTGAAACTCTGCTTCATAAATTGTGTATTACATATCAATTTTTGCATTTCAACGTGCTTTATGATATGACATCTCAGGAATTGCAACATTAAAGATTTATTTCTGGATTATTGATAAATAAATGCTTCGACTTTATTCGCGAACGTCCGTATTTCACTGCGTGCGACCTGAATTTTAGAATTTTGCAAGCCTGTTGCGACGTCGCCTTCGAATACGCTCATTCGAGACAGCAATTCAACCAGCACCTCGCGGAGTTTCAGTTCATACAGGTAAAACAAGAACCAAACCATCTGTTTGAAAAAATGTTGCGATCACCAATTGACATCTCGTTCTCTCTAATCACGTCGCAGGGAAAGATATCGGACATGTACACGACTCTGAGTGCGAGCAGGAGCTACTTGTACTCTGTCGCGCGGGCCTGCGACGCCGGCCACGTAAATCGCAAGGATTGCGCCGCGGTGCTCCTCTTCACCGCCGAGAACGCCATGAAAGCAGCGTCGGACGCCATACAGATACTTGGTAAATCTTCGAGAGAAATTATAGTAACAAATTATTTGTAAATTATTTATGCGAGAACCGGGGATATAAGAATCGAACTTGGAGAAATTTTTAGACGTTTAGCGACATTTATTTAATTTATTTATTTAATTCTAAACTCTCGACAGGTGGCAACGGATACATCAATGATTACCCAACGGGGAGGCTGCTGCGCGATGCGAAGCTGTATGAAATTGGCGCGGGTACCAATGAGATACGACGTATGGTCATCAGTCGGGCAATCACCGAGGAATATCTGTGAAACAACGAGTTCTTCGTGGGACATGTTATTCAAATTCTGAATAATATTCGTAACGGAACATTCTCTCGGATATTAAAGTATACTGTATTTTTTTATCTCTTAATTTTAGATTGTTTTTTTTTATCGTTTTGAACTCTATTTTATCGCAAGAGCAAGTTTTTATACACATTAAATATGTTTTTATACACGATAAGGGATGCTATTGTCATCGGTTCTCGTGTACTCGCGGATGGACCAGAATAATTCCAATGGTTCCTCTTTTTTCCTCTCTCACTTTTTCAGTTTGTCTTGCTATATGCGTAATTAGACGGTGATTCATTATCGCCGACCGCCAATGCCGGGCATATCGCATATTGGCGATATGCGTTAATGATCGTATAAATTAAGGTAAAGTGAGTCACTAGAGCGATTGACTAACCTTTCGCGCTATAGGTTGCTAATTTAAGTCGTACACGCGTCCTCTTTCTCCCTCTCTCTCATTATTTCACTCTTTCTTTCTCCCGTCTCTGGTTCTCTAGTCTCCGTTAATTACAGTGCAGCCGAGCTAATTGCATTCGAATCGGCCCGCATAGGGGAGAAGTTTCTCGCCGTCCGTGAACGTCGCACGGCGGAAGAAGCGTGTGAGTGTCTCGCAAGCGAGGGAAAAATATACGTGACCGGCCAGATTTTCGCGAATCGAGGATGGCACTCAAGTTCTCCATAGGCCACTTTTACGAGACCTATGTAAGTACGAGGGACCCTCGACCCGGAAGAAGTCCCTTCGCACTCCTCCATTTATATTTCGGTCGTCCGTCTGCCGGAACCAACCACCTCGATTGACAGATTCCTCGATGAGGTCTGGAGTCGTTTGTGGTTTTGTGGAAAATGCAACGATGGGCAGAGACTGCGTTGAAGGGAACGGTATAATTTATCGGTTTATCTCACGATGAAATGAATACCACAATTTAATCGACGGCAATTAAAGAAATATTTGATACTGGAAATAGAATTCAACGATTCGAATTCTGAAAAAATATATAGGTATGCGAATATCTGTTCTTCTAATAATTACAAGTAAATCGCAACTTTGACGTCGGAACAAATTATAACAGGTGAATAATTTCTTCCAAAACGACGTTAAATCTGTGAATTAAGAAGCTGCCGTTCGAACATTTGACACATGTCGCAGCTTTCTCCGTGGATACTAAACCGTAGATATAAATCCGCCTCCCTCCCCCCTCCCTATTACAATGGATTGCTTATGAGACACGTGTCGAAACGTATTTCGAATCCAGTCAATAAAGTTGCGTTAGGCATGAAAGTTAACGAGTTATAAAGTTACGGATATTATTTTCATGTCGCTTCTGTCCTCCCCCGATACTCGTCGCGTTTGTTAAACCGCGCATATAAAATTCTGTTGCTTCAAGATGCAGTGGCGCTTTACTTTGTACATACACCAATTAATTTCTACACATTATTGCGGTTATTGTGGGCAAATAATTTCGCGCAAAGTTGCGTTAAAGAATTGAAACTACACTCACTTCTATATCTCCTTAATATCTATAAAGTTGTTTGTAGAAAGGTAATATCCAGAGATATTGGATTTTAATAGTATTATGCACTTATCTCTCGATTTAAGTTTCAACTTGTTATATGTTTGCCGCTTGCCGCGTTCCTGTTAGATTTAATTAAGCTGTGAAGTTAATTTGAAAAATTAACAGGAAATTATTGTTTCAAGTACTGGACTTTGGAGAACTAAAAAAAAGTCACGATAGTTTCAATTGTTGAAAAGCAATATAGCGAGAGTCTAGAAACATTCTTTTCTACCCGCGCACTTTCTGTTGCCAAAGCATCTGTAATTGTTATTTTGATATTACGATTTTTTGCATTCTTTTCTCTAGAAAATAACAAGACAAGTCAAGCAGGCAGGCCGATCTGTTTGAAACCATCTTTAAGAATCCCTCCCGTCGCGGATATTCGCGGTTCTGCATCTCTCCCTCAAGGCGCGAGAGACTGTAAAGCATTTTATGCGTGCACGCACGCACGCATATGCGTGGCAAATGCCAGAGGAACGAGCGCGGGTCGAATCATCAGAACAATACGTTGCGTTGGCGCGATACGCCAACTCGAAATGGGGCCAGAATAGCGAAGAAAGAAACAGAGAGACTGGCCGGCGGTGGTCTCCGTTAGAGTTGGGCAACTGAGCTCTCTCTTTCTCTCCCTCTCTCTCTCTTTCTCGCTTTCAGCTCAGGGCTCTGTCAAAGTCGGCATATAGTCGGCAAGTGCTACAGCTGCAGCTGCTATCTCAGTAGTGAAGCAGAGAGCGACCACGAACCGGGAGACCCATCGCTCGCGTCTGTCCGCGCGAGGTCTTCCCTTCTTCCCCCGAGAAAGAATTGGAGATCCCTTTTTCCTCCTGGAACTTAGTCTCTTTATATCTTTTTTTTCTCTCTCGCCCGTCGTTTTGCCCACCGTAGTGCAAATTGATCGGGTGCTGGTGTCGTGGCTGTTTGTTGTGTTGTTGTTGGTGGTGGTGCTGACTGAACCCAGTCTAGAGCATGACGAGGAGGCACACGGTGATCGTAAAGCTCAAGAGATCCAACACAGGCAGGCCATGGGGCATAAGGATCGCCGGGGGTGCCGATCTAGGCACGCCGATCGTTGTCACCCGCGTGAGTTTGCTTCTGCTTCTTCTTCTTCTTGCCTTAATTCCCGCCCGATCACCTCGAGTCTTCAGTTAATCTCCGAATTAAATTGTTAGTTAGGGATCTCTCTGTGAAACTCGAGGTGGACTCCGTCAAGTTCAAACTTGTTCTCAAGCTTTGTGCTTTTGGGTCTTTAAAAGAAAAAATAATGACATAAACGACGAATGAAAACGTTATAGCTCAAAAGATATATGATGAAAAAAAGAGGTGACAAATTTTCCTAATGTTTCAAATAGAATGCAAGTTATTTAACGTGTAGGCAAGTTAATCAATTAGCTAGAACGTTCAAGAAATTATAAGTTACATGTAAAAAATTATAATTGAACTTGTTTGTGATTTACTTGTATATGTTAGAAGTACTTTTTAATTGATACAAAGTTGCAAGTGTCAATGTTCATAACCGACATAGTGTAAAGCCAGTTAACCAACGAGTTAAATGGGCGACTCGAGGAGAAAGTATGCAAGAGCCTTTTTCACGATATTTGGGGGCAAATCTTATCTCCGGGCGAAACGTAGTCCTCTCTCAATAGGGAGGCTTCGTTGTCCACTACGGTGTCCACTTACTTGGCTTCGATACGATTTCGCGCTGGCGAACATCGCGGCGGAACAATACAAGTAGACGTAACGCAATCCCCGTGAACATTCGAAATGGAGCGGGCTGCCAAGGAATTCTTAAATCAACGATTCGATCTAGCGCCCGTTGACATTGATACACGATACGACGTGTTGCATCTCTGAGCCCGCGCCGAAACACGGTCCAACGAAATAGCCGAAACGTTTTCTCACCGCAGGCACGCAATCGAGGAGTACTAGAATTCCTATTGTTCGAAAAGTTTTCTTAGTTCCCCGATTACATCTCGGTCTTTCATTTTCTGGTTAACTGCTAACTAGAGGTCAGTCGATTCTCTGTCCCTTCTTAGATATCCGGCAAACAATTTTTCCTGTATGAACATGAATAAATACATAGTCAGGGTTGGGAAGTAACTCGTTACTTGTAACGAAGTTACAGTTAGATTTACTTCTTTTTGGTAACTCTAACTTAACTTCGTTACTTTCTCTCAAACCGTAACTGTAACTTAACTCAGTTACAGTTTCGATAACTGGTAACTAATTTAATGGTTACTTTATATATTTTTTAAACCTCCGCAGATCGCATTAGACCTTGCATTTGTGTATAAATCCTTTATCGAGGCTTTACAATTCAAATGCAGATTTGATATTTTTATTTTCATTGCAAGAAAGTAACTGCAAAGTAACGACTCGTTACTTTTTGAGTAACTGTAACTGTAACGCGGTATTTTTCAGAATTGGTAACTTGTAACTGTAACTAGTTACATTTGTAGCGAAGAAACTGTAACTGTAACTAGATACTTTTATAAAGTAACTTTCCCAACCCTGTATATAGTATTATATAAAATTATACATAAAAATATGTTCGTAAATATTTTTGCATTGTATTATCATCATCAACATAATCGGCTCTACAGCCCCAAGTGGGCCCTGGCCTTCACAACAAGTTGCCTCCATCCCAGGCTCGTTCTGTGTTTTCGCAACAGTGAATTTTTACGATGAGGGGTTGCTAGCCTCTCGCCAACCCCCTTTTTGGAAGACAGGGATATGTGTGGCAGGATACTCTCAGTAGTTGCCACTTCTCTCTGAAAGAGTAGTAGCATCCGAAAAAACCAGCGGTATCCGTGGATGGATTTGAACTCAGATCTTCTTGTTCATTCATTTACTAAGAGCCAGTTTCACAAACGTCGGCTAATTGTTAACCAGAGTTCAGTCAACTCTCTATCTTTTTCTGTCCTATTATCTAATCAATTAATTGATTCTCTGTCTCTTCTTAAATAATAAGATGGAAAAGGATAGGGAGTCGACTGAACCCTAGTTAACAGTTAACCGACGTTTGTGAAACTAGCCCTAAGCAGTACACATTTTTCTGCGCCACACTCGCCACACTTTTACATTGTATATTTCTATATAATTCTATACAATTCTGCTATACAGTTCTGTATAATTTTATAGATTTATACGTGCTTTTATACGAAAAATGTTTGAAAGGCAACAAATTACTCATTTATAATTATATATAACTTTGTACAATTGTACACAATTGTATATAATTATAAATAAGCAATTTTTCACGTTAAACATTTTTTCAGTTGAAAGCATGTATAAATTTATAAAATTTATAATGCTCATGCATGTAAATTTTTTTACCGGTTAATAATATAGAAAAAGATAGGGAGTCGACTAACTTCCTGGTTAATAGTTAACCAAAAAATGAAAAACCCGGCCTTAATCTCTGTTTTCATCCGCGAATAAACTGGGCAGATAAATCGAATATTATTTCTTACAATCTACGTGCGTTTTGCCTCTGCAGTTTCACCTACGTTTCTTCTGATACGTACTAATTTTTGTAAGTCTTCGAACACGTCCGTCGTCAAACTGTAAAGGTTGAAAGTACAATAAAATTATATTTAATTCGCTACAATAATGAATTACATTTAATTCAGTAACAACTTTTAAAAGCTGTTTAAAGAATATCTTGTACTTTCAGAAGAAACACGTAAAGCTTCGAGAGGCATACTTTCGCGCGATTTTAGAGATTGTTCCCTGCGAGAACAATCGATAATTTTGCAAAGGTAGTACGACAACAGTTATCGCTAACGGCGCCGGGTCGGCGCTCTGTTTGCAGTCGGAGAACGAGGCGCTCCAGAGGGGTGACATGATCAAGAAGATCGACGATTACGACGCGCGCGACGTGAGGCATGTAGACGCACAGAATCTCCTCCAAAACTCCGAAACCATAAAGCTAGTCGTCGAAAGGTCTGAGCCGTCGAGCGCCGCAAGAACATCACGTACAACCACCGACACTACCATCACCGCGTCACCATCACCACCCACCATTTTCAGGCCGACCGTTGGCAACTGGGCTGCGGCCACTAGTCTGTCAGAATGCAATACTATCTTATTACTATTTCGCGTTATCCCTTTTTCACGCCGTCAGAGAACAATGACACCACGTCGCTGCCGCAATATCGCCGCACGCCGCTGATTAATTCTCACCCCCTCGATTCGGTTTATCTTCTTCGCGCAAAGCACGACTGACATTTCTGGCCGCTGCAATGGACCCTTTACCACTCACTCTCGCACCGCGGCGATCGTCTTTCACCGATAGCAGGGCGAATCAGAATCTGAAATGATTTTTCTCTTGAGTTAAAACTAAGACTCGTCCTTGTACGATTAATTCTGTGCAGCTAAAGGCGATCGCCGCGAAACCGCCACGAAGCTGCTTGCGTTTTGCCGCTGTTGCGCTGACACGAATGCGTGGTACCTGCCGTACCTTATTAATGTCTCTCGCAATTCCTTCACGCAGGTACAAACAGCCGAAAGAGCATCCGCAAGAATTGCCGAAGAGCCCAGTACCGCCGCCCTCGGTCGGCGTATACGAGGAGTACAGGTCAACGCCGACTCCGGAATTCGGTCTTCGCAGCACGATCGTTTTCCCGCACGAACACCTCGACGAGATCCGCGAGGAAAGGGTTCACCTGTCGCAGGTATTTTACGCGTCTTATTTCTGTATAAGAAGTAGACTTAAATAAAAACAAACTGAATAATTGAATGTAATTAAAGTATGCTGGAAAAATGAGAGAGAGAGATCAATTGTACCGCAATTTGATTGTACAAAGAATCGTTTCGTGGAGCAAAGCAGAAATAAATCTTCGCTGAATCGGTCTGCTGAATAAAGTCGGCCTTGCTTAAGTATTTTGCTGGATTTGTTTAGATCCAGCCGGAAAACCCGGTGCACCAATGGCGAGTCTTGAGAGCAATTCCGAGGGAACGGGAACGGAAGTGCATTTAGTCTTTGAAACAAACTGAAAATTGAATTTCCGAGGCACGTGTCGACAATGCAAATCCGCTGGGGGAGTTCATTGATCCGCGGTTAGGAACAGTCGGCCTTGTTTCGCCGTATAAATCAAGATCCGACATCGATATTTATTTCTTCCCCGGATTGAAATAGTCCGCAACAGTAGAACAGTGTAGCCGCGCCGTTTGAAGAATCTCTCCCAGGCCAATCGTTCTTGCCGCGGTCGAACACAGAGCAACAATATTACACGTGCAAAACGTACTAGAAAAAAGTAGCTTAAGACGTTCAAACACATAGACATAGTAAATATAGATTGAGCGTCCCATTTAATAAGCTGAAGCTTGCGTAGAGAGAGAGAGAGAGAGAGAGAGAGAGAAGATTTAAGAAGACTTTCTTGCTCTGTCTTACACCATCGTAAAAGAAAAGAATCGTGCCTGCGCAGTACTACACAGACGTGATTCTCCCTTGTCACGATGGTGAGACAGAGAAAGACGGTCTTCTTAAATCTTCCCTGTCTTTCTCTTCACAAGCTTCAGCTTATTCAATGGGACGCTCAGTCTATATTTACTATGTCTATGTTCAAACACAATACTTGCAGAAAGTTTCATCTAAATTAAAACTTATTTGAATCGCAGTTGGTAATCGCAGAAAGAGAGAAACGCGCGTTACGTAGGATTATTGATATCGGCAGACGCCAGGGTTCGACCGATGGCCGACAGCCTCGTGCGAAATTATGCAACCGAAAGCTAAAAGTAACAAAGTACAGGGTTGAGAGTCGTAGCTCCTTGCCCATCGCTTAAGCGCCACGAGTCCCTTCCCAAGGAGACATGAAAATCAAGATGATGTCAATTTGACTTTTCATTTTCCCTTGGGTTTTATTTATTTTCCAAGGATCGTCGGGGAGTTTTTCTTTGTAGCGGGTAGCCAATCCAGTGATAAATGACTCGTCGATCGATGTCGAAACGAAGTAGATTCATTTCTCACTGAGGGAAAGCATCGCAGACAATCGCACAAATCGGCAAGATTGCTCATACATCTCAGAATATCTTTCCGCCTGTTTTCTCGATAATTTGAAAAGCACGGAGGAGAGCTTAGCTCTGCAGGCCTCTTGAGGAAGAGAACCGTGTGTCGAACTAAACGTTCGAGCCGCATGCGAGGCTCCGTTTGAGGAAGGAGATTTGGAAAGACAGATGAAAGAGTACGTCGTAAAATAAGTATAGACGCGGCTGTGTCGGCATGCGAATCGCCGTAATAAGAGGCGGCCCGTTTCTCAAGTCCGCATGGTCGGTGGCGTCTGGCAAGCTCGAGCTCGTTCCGAAATACCCTTCTGCACTTTGAAATCCAATAAGTCATTGCCGGATCACACGCTACCGGCGCGGCGTGACAGGACATTTGTCGCGTGTAATCCCTTCCGCCGCGTTTCGAAATTCAGAATGACGAAATACGGGGGTTTGATTCTCGCATACATTTGAAGGAGAACGCGTATGCGAAAATTCTATTCTTACAGAAAAGTTGCAAGTCGATTGAAAGCTATGCGAATCAACTTGCAATTTTCCCGTAACAACAGAATCCTCGCATACGTTTCTCCCTCGAGTGAATTCAAAAATCGAGCTCTGGCCCGCTGTTAGCATCGTATCGCGATAATCGATAATCGAGTCGCGTAAACGGCGCGCGTATGAAAATTCCGCGGGAAAAAGTCTCGTGAAGGAGCGATTAAAGTTAAATTCAAGTTCACGCGAATGCGCGATTAACTCGGCCGACTTGTAGAAGCGGGGAACCCGCGGGTTTTTGGAAGAATGTCAAAGTTCTGCGATTTTAACGACGACGGGGGGTAACGAATTGCGATTTCGCGTCCAGATGTCTCCCGTCGTTTAACGGTGCGTTTAACCGGTTTTGCGAGAACGATACCGACGAGACCACGAGGAGTGGTAGAGGGGGAGGGGGAGGGAAGCGCGTCACCGCGTTTATTACGGCGACATCGCGTATATCGCGGTACCGGGGTGCACCGTGCACCGCGCGAGGCGATGGCACGAAGGTGCTTTTATACGTGGGAAGTCCGAAGTGTGAATATATTTTTGTTGGCCCGCCACGATGCCGGAAAGCCCGCCGCCACCAGTAGAGCCGGTTGCCACACGCTATAAATATCGCTTTTGCATCGAAACCACCTCTACCTGCCCCGATCCGATACGTCCCGCGGATCCAGGACGTCGCCGTTCGCGCTTTCGCCTGCACTGATAAAAAACATAGCTTAATCCAAAAAATATTACTTTACTTAAGAAAATTATTCATTAGGTGGCTCCTAATAGCTTATCAACTTAAATTTAAAAAATAATAAACAAATTAAAACATGCATTTCTTTAATTTCGTATCAATATCAGTATATAATATCAAACAGTAGATAATTTTATATTTAAAAAATTTTACTTTAATTCTATAAAATGTTTACTAAGATATAAGTTTTACAGCGAAGAAAATTAGATTTCTTATATTTGACGAAAACAATATGATTTCATTTAATAAATATAATAGTATTCTCTATCTCATGAAATCTTTAGTTGAATGTAGGAAATGTAATGATTTAAATTAATTTACTTAATATAATACAGTATACACAGATTTGCTTGAAATTTGATATTTTTATTTTAATAGAATAAATATTTACTTCAGTAAAGAGAATCATTTTAAGTAAATCTATTTATTTAGTTTAAAAAATTTATTTGTCAGTGTGCTATATTCCCTGCGGGCGGACTTCATTTTTTTGCGGCCGAGAGATAAAGCGCTTTATACGAAAAGTAGATTTTCTTTAAAAATCTCTCCCCAACTATTACCCAGCGGGAAATGACTCGTCGATTGATGTCGAAACGATGCCAAATCGGCATCGACACTTTCAAATTGATGCCGAATCGACGTCAATTTGACGGTGTTGATGTCGATTCGACATCGTCCCGACGAATCATTTCTCACTGGGTAGAAGATATTTAAATTGCAAATAACTCCCTCGAATTTTTCCTTTTCAAATGGCGCGAGCTAGGACCGCATTTAAAAAAGCTTAAATTATTTTGTGAGATATTCTTATAAAATAAAATTGAAATTTTTGAAAAATATCGATGGCGATCATATTCGATCGTGAAAAAATAATTTGCAGATTTATGTTTTCTTTGTGGCCACGAGTGATATAGCGATATAAAGAAATTTCTCTTTAATGTGCCAAACATTTTTTTAATTGAAAGCAACTAGAACATTATTTTTCTAAAATAGCGTAAATCAAGATTAGTCTTTTATGGATATTTAAATCCAAGAAATTAAAACATATTTTTATGAAAATTATCGCTAATGACATTGGACATCTTTGATTGCAAAAAAGAATATGCGGTACTTAAAATACGTTGTAAAGTGTTTAACGTATATAGATAGGGGAAGATTTATCGATATGTTTTGGCAATCAAAATTTATATTCTCGAATAATTCCCTTATTATTTTATCGCGAAATTCTGCTGCCAAAGAAAACGCCTTCCCCGATTATTCTGAAGCAATAATCAATTTGTAGGAAATTTTAGAAGAGCACGAACAAAAACATTAATTGCAAATGATTTAAATAGGATATTTCTATTGACATTGACATACATATAGGAGAAAATTAATGAAACTTTCTCGAACATTATCAATTGAATGAAGCTCATTGAAGAATAATCAACAAAAATGTGCCTTCGATGTAAAAGTCGTTATTATTTATGAACGTATCTTTCCGATTTCTCAGTCGAACGATAATCCGATTGCGGTCGCCGCGTCTGAGATTGACGTGGAGCATTCGACTCGTGACGCTTTTCCGGTGTCAAGAGCTTCTACGTGGGGGCGAGAGCGAGCGAATTTCGAAAGTGGTCTCCTGAGAGAGAAAAAGAGAGAGAGAGAGAGAGAGAGAGAGAGAGAGAGAAGCCGCGTGGAAAAGGCCAGAGTTAGTGCCGCCCGCGCTCGCGCCGAGCCAGTAGTGCTTAAGCGCGAATAATCCCGCGAGAGTCGCGAGCGAGGGACGACGCGCGAGGACGATTACGAGAATCCGCGAAAGGGTTGCCTCCGCGAGAAAGGGGTGACGTAGGTCGGAGGTCGCGAGGGAAGCCTCTCTCTCACTCTCTCTCCGCGGGACGTCTCTCGACGGACGGGGACGAGAAGATGCCCGCTTACACGACCGTCTATCGCTACAACATCGAGCATCACCCGAAGGAGGAGGAGGCGGCCGTTTACTGGGTACGAAAGTAGACAAGTTCGTTTCCGTCGGTCTCGTTTAGGCTCGTTAAAGGTGGAGGAACCCCCCGGCAAGGGCGAGAAGCGCCGACGCGAGTTTCTCGCCCTTGAACGCGCGTCTTCCTCGCGAACAAAATGCGGATCTCGCGCGCGAGTGGCGGGCTACATTGTAGAAGTTATCGCCCGGTGACGCCCGAAAAAGAAGTTTACGAAATTTCAATAACGTTAACATACAATTTCCGCTGTATTATTTTCGTTCTTACTTTCCCAGAAATTTTCCCGGGGATTTTTCTGGGATATTTCCCCGATCGTGTGCAGTGCAATCTGCAGTTTGCAGGGCTTTTCTCTCTTAATGGAGACCCCTCTCAGAATTGCTTTTAATTAACGTTCAATCGCTCCAAGTGTCTAATCAATTAAATAATGATTTGCATCGCAGATGAAGCTCTATACCCAATTCACATTTACCGGGAGATCGTTCTATTGAGTTGTTTAATTGATTATTTGACACGAAAAAAGTATAAACTAGAAAATGTACTTTTACAAAGTAAATTTATTATTTAATAATTATGTTGTCCTCGACATTAGGCAGCTTTCTAAATGTCTTCTCTTTCGCACGCTGAGTTACCCGTTTAGAAAGACCCCGTTTTACGCAGTTCATTCTTTTTCATCTGGATGGCATTTGCGCGTGGGTTTGCCCCCGACAGCATAACAACCATAAAGCTCAAGCTTAACAAATCACTCTAAAAATATCAAATAACACAAGTTTAGCTCCACCGACGCGTCGTATCGATACCGAATAACGACACGAGCGACAGGATCGCCGGGCGATCTAGATTTCGCCTGGCTCAACCTTGACACGGTGCTCAAATGTAAATAACGCGCGATTCTGTCATTCCGGAGAGGAATTTGATCGGTTCTGCCTGTCCCGCCGCGCCGACGAGGACCCCCGAAGAGGGCACGGTGGTGTCCGCGGTCTATCGGAGCCGCCGAGATGAAAGGCGGTTCGGGCGTGAAACGTAACGTGCTTTAATAAACGCGCTATGCAATAAAACGCACGTAGGCATCGCCATTACGGATGCCGTTCATCGGTATCGCGTTCTATTTTCGTCAACGGGATCTGGGTTACTCACGAACACGCGAGAGAAGCCGTCATACAAAGGCACACCCACGGCTCCGCCGACCCCATCTTCGAGAGATTTCGCCATTTTTTTTCCCCAAGAGCGACGATTTTAATCGACAGTTGATCGCCGCGCGCCGGAATTAGCGCAATGATTTAGTTTACATTTTTTTTCCTGATCAACATTCGGATGGGAACGCATGATTATTTTCGGACACGCGTGTAAGAAGCGATAACTTACGTGAAACACCCTGTACCGTGATAGGACGATCCATTTCTAACGTCTGTTAGTTTTCTCTTGTTAGATTGTGCAGTTTCAATGAATCGTTTAAAAAGACTTCGGGCGAATTGGAAAATATGTGAACCTAGAATTAATATCTCTGTAGATCGAGTCAGGGTTGGGAGGTAACTCGTTATACTTTCTCTCCGTAGCTGTACCTTAACTCAGTTACATTTTTTCGATGCCCAGAAACTAATTTAATAATAGTTACATTAATAGTTACTTTATATATTTTTTAAACCTTCACAGACCGCATTTGGTCCTGCATTTGTGCATAAACGCCTTTATCGACGCTTGACAATTCAAATGCAAATTTGATATTTTTATTATCATTGCAAGAAAGTAACTGCAAAGTAGCAGCTCGTTACTTTTTGAGTAACTGTAACTGTAACTAGTTACATTTTTAGACAGAAAAAACTATAACTAGATACTTTTATAAAGTAACTTTCCCAACCCTGATTATTGAGTACGTACATGTGAGAGAATTTTCTTTTAAAGTTTACCCTGAAAATCATGTAATGAAGAACTTTATGAGAGTTTTGTGAAATTTTACCATACATTCTACTAGTAACATGTATACTGACAAGTAAAATGTATGGTAAAATTTCAAAAAAACTCATAAAGTTCTTCAAAATGTCACGTTGTCCCACGATCACATGATTTTCAGGATAAATTTGAAGAATTCTTCCCGTGTACTAATTACTCTATTAATCTGTTTATTCTTAGTTTGGCAACCAATTTTTTTTAAATCAGAAAGCGATGTAAATACAAATGATTTTGACGTCAATAGAATGTTTGCATCGGAAATGGAGCAAATCGGAAATTACTCCTTACGAAATTAATTGGATTACTATCTTAATTATAATTTTCTATCTTTCAGCGTGCGTTAATGAAACATCTGTTCGTTAGCGTGCCTCTTGCCAACGTGCGCCAATCAGTTTCCAAAGAGTTCAAGTTTCACCTCGACGCCAAGCAATAAACACTCTGCGAAACAGCTGTTCGCTCCGTCTGAATTTAGTTCGTGAGACCTTTTACAAAACGACGCACGAGCGTGCGCATGCTCGCGCAAATTCTCTAAAAAAAGAAAAAGATCGTAGATCCACGGGAACGAAAATTTTATTGTGAGAGCGGCGAGATTAATTGAATCGCTCAACTGAGCTCGATTTTTAAATAATCATTGTTCCAGCACTTTTGAAAGGCAACAACTAGTCTCCTTTTCCTCCAAATATTAAGCGTACAAATAAAAGAACTGTGTCGTTTAATTCTTTTAAAGAAATTAAATTTAGAGAATTAAGTAGTACAATTTTTCTCGCATTTAATTGATTGACGATTTCGAGTTTTTTTTTACGTTTAGAAAAGCATGGAAAAATTGTTCTACAACGTCAGTGGATAGAATCGGAGTCGTCAAGATCTACAATAATTAAGCTTTCAATCGACCATAACTGGCAACGTGTTTTTCTAACACAGAAAATTTTTATCGAAATTTATCCTAAATATTTCTACAAGCCGTTTCAAAGTTCAACGTCAAAGACGCTTGTCATCGAGGCCGAACGGAAGTGGGACGCCCTTTGGGCTTGCGGACGGTCCTGCACCCGACCTATTCCTTTCTCGGTCATCGCGCGATCTCGTTAGCGTTCCAACGGGAGACGCTTCCCGTCCACGAACGAACGGGCGGGACGCTTCCTGGTGAAAAAGTCACGGGCGAAAAGAAGCGCGAACGCGAGGCGCGTGGGGGACAGGCGGTTTTTGTGGCTCGGGGCGCGCGTTATTTTTGCCGGCTGGGAGCCTTCGTTCTATTTCGAGAGAGTCACTCGCGGCTCACCCTCTAACATAATGGGACGTTTCTGACCCATTTATAATGGCATCATCGTAATCGCACGATGATTTCACGTCGCGGGCGAGAGTCGTGAGGCTCGCGCGCGAACTTGCCGCGACCGCGACCGCGATTCTAAAATTGTGGAACGTTGCAGCGTTGCGGCTGATGCCAGTGAACAATGGGTGCACACAATTCCTCACCCCCTTGATAGGCGGAACGGAGCGTACGAGGGACATTTTGCGTTTTTATATTTGAATGCATTTATCATTTAGGTCCGGTTTCGCCAACGTTGTTTAACTTTAAGCTTAGCTTAACTCGTTCTTTGTCTCTTTCCAACTGTTACTTTAGAAAGAGACAAACATGAATTAAACTAAGGTTGTAGTTGAACGACGTTTGGTGAAACGACGGCTCTGAGGTCCAGTTTCACCAACGCTGTTTAACTTTAAGCTTAGTTTAATTCGATCTTTGTCTCCTCCCAACTGTTACTTTAGAAAGAGGCTAACATGAATTGAACTAAGGTTGAAGTTAAACGACGTTTGGTGAAACGACGGCTCTTGTATTTGGTTTCTTATTCTTTCTTATTCTATTTTTATATCTTTGAAAAAAAGATTGGTCTAAAAAGTGCGGAGGAAAAGTAGAGAAGTGAGGAAAATTGTTAAATTAAGGCTGCGGTCAAGTTGTCGCTTCAAATGTTTCCAAGTACTCTCCTTCTCCTTTTTTTTTCAGTAAAGATAGAAAGAGAAAAGAAACACTTCGAAGCATTTGTAGCGGCAGCTTGATGTCCGATTTCCCCACTGTGCTCTGTAAGTTCGAGACAATAATTTCAAGGCAAATAGAAACGCTTCGTAAATCTCAAGCTGCCCTTCAAGAACGATTATATCCCGACGGAACTTCTGCATGTAGGAAGTGAAATGAGAGACCGCGAGAACGTATCACGGCGAGCTTTATTTACGGCTCTCCAAAGGTCGCGACAATTATGCCTGGCGCTTCTAATATTTTCGCTCCAGACTCGAGACTTCGCGAGAATATACGCGACGACGTAATATTACGGGGAACTCGCCTGAGCGGTTTGTTTTCACGGATGTTTCGGCAACTCGGACTGTAAACATAGAAGATCCGCGTGGCGAATCGACGATGTATGATGCGCCTGCAGATTCGCGTAATTTCGTAATGTCGCGCAAAAGCGACGGCACGTGACGGAACGACCCGTAACTTGGCAAGCCGGGCTCGTTCGCAATGTCACGAGGATGGTCGCCGATTTTATGTAATTTTCTCATTATGCGCTAACTCGGTGGAATTTTTGCTTCTCGTGACGCTCGTTCGAAACGACTTCACTACCAGTTCCGAGCATCAGAAACGTAGATCTGGTGCTCGCGCTATTTAAAAATTATCTACGTCTCGAAAACGGAGTAATAGAGCATTATCGTCGGAGGAGAAAAACGCTTAGTTTAAAACAGACAAATTTTGGAAAAAAATTCGCAAGAGAAAAGACCTTACATGACTATTTGATCTTTCATTATTTAAAGAACTCTTAGATGCCTATATTTTAAAGAGTTATCAAATCGCGACAAGCTGGTGCGTTCTCACTCGGTACTTTTTCGACCCGCGCTGCACCTCTTTAATGTTACGAAATGAGATCGTTGTCAAATTAGGCTGCAATCTCATCATCGTCGTCGATTTATTCTTGTCGTTGCTCGGAATTATGACGGCGTAAGAAGCGTCAGGGATTAACAAGCCACCTTTCGATCGCCATGGCCTCCATTGCGGTCTATTTTAGATCTCGTTAGTTAATTGGCACCGCTTCGACAGGATATCGTTTCATCTGCCCCATTAACTGCCATTACTCGCATAGTTACTGTCATATTAGCGTCAACGACACTTTACACGATAGCGAGATACGAAAATCCAATCGTTTGTATCATACAATAAGATGAGTAAGATAAAACGTCATACACCAAGAATATGTATAAAATATAATACAGCGAAATAAGAAAAAAGTGTCAGAGCTATTGTAATTGTGACCGTGTGTCTTTTAGCCCTACCGCACGACTCCTCTGGTCTTGCCAGGCGCCAAGGTCAAGAAGGATGCCCCTCTCGGTGAATGCTACCTGCGGCACCATCCGAATCCGATGATCAGGGCGGCGCCCCATCATTACGAGCCGGCTCACCCTGAAGTCGCTATGAAGCAAAAGGTAAAACCTACCACCAGCCGACCGCGGCGTCGTACTCGCGCGAACGGGGGTCTTCGCACTTTCTTGGAGACGCGCGTTTGTCAGACTAGCGTTTCAATTGTATCTCATTTGCACGTCGTCTGAGCAGGTGGCGGAAACGGTACTTCAGCGTGTCGTGGGACCGAATGAAGTTCCAAAGGTTTGGATCACTTCCGTTGTTTTATTCCTCGTAAGCCGCTACGAGAAACGACGCTTACGCTTTCTGGATGATCGATATGTCCGCAAGGAACTTGAGTTTCATTTTGGCCAGATGTCCCCGTTGTTTTACGAGTTTTCTCGCTAATGACTAATAACAACGATGAATTATAATAATCACGCTGTTAACGCGATTATTACAGGATGTCCTGGACTCGTCTGTAACTCGATAATCCGAAATGATAGCGACGCATCGATTACGTTGTGAATCGATGCAGCTCCCATTTTTATGACTAAATCGCTCTCGAGTTAACTCAGTTTTGTCAGCGAATTATCTTAATTGAATCTAATTAAATTTACACGACGTGATATAAATGTTAACTCGACTACACCAAAGCGACTCTCCGACGTTTATTCACCGGCAAACGTGTTGCTTTCATTATTGATTGCCACTCTGACGCGTTTCCAAAATTCTGAACTCTCTAAAAATCAATCGGTGAACTATCACTGAAAACAGTGACAATCCACTGATTGACTTTCAGAGAGAAGGTAAACGACAACGGAGCCGCGGAATGGCGACGAATATGAAGTAACATTACGACTGCTATTTTGTGACGGCGGTGCTTTGTAGAATAAGCATCGTGAGTCAAGTCCGTTGCGCGTTAATGCCGTAAATTTCCGACACAACGGAAACTTGGCATTAGTCAAATGTTTGTCCCGTCCGCGGTGCCAGCGCACTAGAGCTATGTTTATTTTTTACAATGCTATATTGTTATAACGTAATACCGTAGTCGCGAGTGACACGACTTGAGGACAGACTGCAACAATAATACGCAACATCTTTGGTGAACGTTCACATTAATACTGCGTTATTAATACGGAGACTCCGCTTAAATTGCTTATTCAAGTATCAAAATATTCACGTGCTGGTACATCCAGCTCCACTTTCGTTGCGTCTGTTAAATAAAAGTGTTAAAACGAGAGAAACGAAGTCCCAGAATAATCTCTCTTTTGCGCTTCTGCTTGCAGAACGATCGTACTTGGTCGTTTTATTTCCAAAGCCACGGGAGCTTCGAGTTTCGTGCGATATCGCAGATGCGGCCTGCTGCGCCGATTGTAAACGTAGAACTTCGTTTTTCTAGATTGTCCACAAGCAATTCAACTCGCCGATCGGACTCTACTCGGATCAGAACATCGCAGACACGATCAAGTGCCAAGCGTCCGCCGTACCGTAAGTAGACGATCACTACTCACACGATTGTCCACTAAAGTCTCTTTTTAACTAGCCTTTAACCACACTCAAACCGAATTGAGCACATTATATATAACGAATCGCTAATATGCCGTGATGCTTGCAGCAGTCACAGGTTAATATAATTAATACAAAATTGGCTTCGCCGCTGAATGCCGCTCACAACTCTCACAAACCGCTGTCACGTAATAAAAAAATCGCTCGTGCAGAAAAGTCTAATTTCTCACGTTAATCGAAGTTAACAGGCTGTTTAATTCGCACGGTTGACAATCACAATGGAAAAAGAGTGAATTCAAAAAAAATCGACACGACTTTCTATACTCTGGGAGATACAATGAATTTTCATTAATCTCTTATTAATCCACACTTGTTTCGTTGCACTTCTTATAGGCGTGTCTCTTAATCAAATATCCACGAGAAGTGTGATTCTCACAAAAATAATCTTCCGAGATCTTTTTTTTAGAACGTAACGGAGCGCGAACGAGAAAGAAATTATCCTTTTCGGAAGACGACGGTAGTTCCACGAAGACGGTAATTCGGGAAAAGAAATTATCAATTGGAGAAATAAATCGAGTTCATTTTGCTCGATCGAGGGCACACGATCGTCGATGGTCGATCATTAAATGAGAGGGGACATCGGCTCCCTCTCTCTTTTTTTCCTATACGGCTCTCTCGAATTTTCCTGATGATTGATTACTTACGTAGCGGTTTGTTTGTTTTCCAGCATTTTCATAGACTTTTCCTTCCTGAAACAGAAACAGGAAATACAGGAGCAAGCGAGAATCTTGAAAGAGCAGGCCAAGGCCGCCTCCTCGAAGAACGTGTGGCCGCAATTCAATAGACCAAATTAAACAAAACTTGTCGACAGACGTTCGAGACGTTTTCCGATGCTTCTCGCACGTCGGATCTACGACGGCAGAGTTTCCCGGTTATCACGTGGACCGTTGGGCACGTTCTCTTGTTAAAGTACAGCAAATTATTGCATTCGATTGTTAGATGGATTATTAATTGAATTTGTTATACAATTTAATGAGAAAGATTGTTAAATTTAACAACAAATTTGACGATTCAGATTGTCGAAAAATTATAGAGAAATAATTATCACAAGTTTACAGAAGTATTTTGGGTATTGATTAAATTTATGGTACAGTTCGACAATTCGCCACGCTGTCGTTAAAATGCTATAATTAAATTTTTTTTTCAAGCGTCAAAAATTTCTTCGATTGCTATCAATGTTTTAATTGAACGCGATTCAACGTGGGCAATGCAATCAATTTAAAGTTAGTTTAATTGCCGATGGAGTTTAACACAGCGAACGTGGCCACTCTTTGATTATACGAATTCCTCGAAATGATTGTGCGATTATTATACGTATTTCGGGTTAGTTTGCCGTTCGCGTTACATAGTAGAGATCGTAGACACGAATTATTTGACGAAATTGCGAAATAATGCGAGCCCGTGCAAAAAAAGGCTTTTCCTTCAGCAGTAAAATTGTTGCATGTAACAGAGTAGTGAATAATCAATAATGAATACAGTAGTTGAGAATATCTACTAACTTCGTCGTTTCTTTAATGAGTGTTCGTATGCTTGTATATCGTAGATACCGTGCACGAATAATTCGAGACGACTTTCGAAAATTGCGCCGTTGGAAATCTATTTTCGCCACATCTTTCGGCACGACGGGCGCCGCTGAGTATTTAATAATGGGAATAAAAATAATCTGAAAATGATACCTGCGAGAACATTAATTGATAAGAGTCTAAGTAAAAATGTATTAAAGGTATATTTTCCCTCTCTTCCTTTTTTGTTACACAATTAGAACATATAATTTATTTAGCATCTTTTTTTATACCGACGAGAAGATCGTCACTTAAGACAAAATTTGAAAAAACGATGAGAAAGAAATTAGTTCTTGTTATAAATTAAAAACCAGGGAGAGTGTATTAAAAAACTGCGAGCGGAACTCATGATTCGAAATACGTTTTTTCCGAGTCTACCTTTTGTGAATATTCCTCTTTCCCAAAGATGAAAGGCGCAATTTCCGAAGTGTCCGACGAACGCGTTCTTCTTGATCGGGCATGCACGCAGGGTTTGCACGATGAGGAATGACCGCTCTTTCTCGATTGAACTCGGCTGGAGGACGCGTCTGAAAGTCGCTCTCGAACAGATTAAAGTAAACATAAGTAAATGTGCAAGCGCAAATTGGCAAATTGTAACCCCCGGCCGCTGCTAACCGATCCGGATAGAAAACACAAATAAAAAAAAATAAGAAAAAGAAAAGAGAAAGATAAAAGTCGCACGTGAGGGAGAAAGAACGAAAGCGAAATTAAAAGTCGTCCCCTGTACACATGCGGTACGTGCAGACTGAAGAAACCGGTGAAGTACGATCCCAGCAAGAGCGAGGCGTACAAGGCCCTGCAGGAGGAGGAATACGGGGATTACGTGCAGGAGGTCAGGCAGCCGGCTCGCACCGGTGTCTTTACGCCGCAGAAATCGAACAGGGTAATTATATCTTCCATTCCACGCTCCATCTTGTTATCTGCCGCCTCGGTTTGATTCTTATCTGTTGACAAAGAAATAAACAGTTAAATCTAAGCAATAAGAGACCGCATTCAACGACACGACCGTTTGTTGCACAGGTGTACCAGGCTCCGCCGAAGAGTCCGGCATACGTAAGTATCCGCATTTCTCTCGGTCAAATTTGCGAATCGACTTCGCCGGGCTGAGACCACGCGTCTCTTGCATCTCTCGCTCTCGCATGTCGCCGCATGCATTCTGTCGCAGCCCACGGTTGCGTTGACTGGCCCAGATAGCACGGATAATCCAAAAGGAATTCTTTCTCCTTTTCCACACTGAGGAAAAAGGTGTTGAATTAAAATAATGTTTCTCGATTCAATTAAATGCCGCGGTCAGTGGCTGCCAAGCAAAACTTTGTTAATTCACAAAAATACATTAATTAAAAAATATCTACATTTCGAATTAACTAAACATATTCAGTAATATCAACAACTTTTTTGTCAGTGTGAAAACACTCTTAAGAGTTCAAAAGGAATTCGCTCTTGCGTCACCAATTCAGAGTCCTTTTTCGCATGTAAAAACAATTGTCTTTTAACACTCTGCTTTTACACTCTATAAAAAAACGCACCGGAAAGGAATTCCTTTGAATGGATTACACTAATTCATGAAGAATTTAAAAGAGTGAATCCTTTTTGAGCTCGCAACGATCACCCGTTCTATTTGGATGCTACATTCTCGGCGCGAACTCGAGGCTCCTCGCGTCCTGCGCGAAGTCGTTCGGCTGCGTCGCGTCGCACGTCTCCGCGGAACCACGGGAAAGCGTTGAAAAAAAGAAAAAGGTTTCAACGATTTCAAGAAACGAACGAGAAAAGGAATTTTTGAAAAGAGTCGCCCCGCCGCTGAAGCGGCTCGACAGGTCGATCTTCTGGTCGCTCACGTTTATTATTACCGCGTCACTTATTGTTCGCCACTTATTTACCGGGAAGATTTATCGATCACTGGCCCGGCGCCGCGTAACTCTATAAGTTACCCAACGCAGTAACCGGGCGGTAAAACGGCACCGGATTATATAAGCGACTTGGCACGAGGCGCTACTCTTCTCTCGTACTTCTTTCTTTTTCGTCTACCGTAGCTGCGTGCCAAGGCGTCTCTCGGCTAATAATCGGCCGCCGCGTCTCACCGTCGGAATATCGCGCGGAGGATTCAACGCCTCTCCCTGAAATTAAAAAAAAGAGAGACTTCGCGTTTAACGAGATTACCTTATATTAATATATTATCTAACATGTATCATCGCCACTAACGGCTAACAACCCGCCAGCGAGAAACGATTTCGTCGAAACGATGTCGAGTCGACGCTGTTAAATTCGATGTTGATTCGATATCAATCATTTCTCCGGTCAAAGGCATCGATCTAATCTGCGGCATCTGTTTCATTAAGGGTGGATCATATAGGCGTCCCTTCCCCATCCCTTTCGTTAAGGATCTTATCAACGACTATTAAAATTTTCGCCGGAACTTGTACGTGCAGCGATTTCTGATACTTTTGCGCAAAACTGCCCCCGCGCCTGCTTCCGCGTAGAGAAAATTAATTCGTAGGGCCGATGCACGCTCTCTTTCTCTCTTACCGCGCTCTACTACCGGCTGGTTTTTCTCACGTAACGCTGCGAATACACGCATGCCGCTTGGCGAGATAGAGATTTATGCCTTGTCCGAGTTAAAGCGTACCTCGTTTGTGGAGAGCTTTTGCGAACAAGTAGAGAGCGGCTTGCGAGTGATCCCGTTTTTTCAGATGACCGTGCTCGACGACGACGGCGAGAGGATCCATCAGAGCAACAGCTTCAAGAGGATCATGTACAGTGTGCTGGGGCAGACCGACTATTAAGCCGAACTGACGCTATAAATATATATCGTTTACTTATGTTAAATAAATCTCTATATTTTATTTATTGTATGTACTACGCGAAATAAAAAAGAAACGAATGTCGAGCGCGTTGAGGCTCAGGCGTTCGAATTACGTTCCTCCGAGGAGAAGAAAAAAAAGCGCGCTCGTCGAATTGACGAACCGTTACTCGACACTCATTGCTTGCCCGATGAAAACGCAGTGCCCGTGTATCTCTTAATTAAGCGGTAGTAATAATAATTAGTTACTTTCGTACGCGCCGTTAGTACGTGGCTTGCAAACATTGCGCATTCTACTCGAGATTAATTAATACTTCTTCGCTGGCCTGCACCAAGATAGCTTACTTTCCCCGCCCTTATCTCCGCATCTCGATGTATCTATTTTTTGACGATCTATTTACACACTATACTATACTTTTGACATTGCGCACGATGAAAAAAATTAATTTTCACAAAATACGTTGAGTTCTTTTTATCCTCCCTCCCCTCTCGTAGATTTTTCGCTTAATTTTTGTGGGATCAACCTTCTCTCCCTTAGGCCCGGTTTTTCATTTTCTGGTAAACTGTTAACCGGAAGTTAGTCGACTCTCCATTGTGAGAAGAGACGGAGAGTCGACTAACTTCTGGTTGACAATTAATCAGCAAATGAAAAACTGGGCCTTAGTTGAGCGTTGACCAGTGCCGGGTCTACACATAAGCTAAATAAGCCGCACAGCTGGCTTTACATTATCAGGGACTTCCTCGATTCAGTATAGAAAAGATATAAGAAATGTATTTTTTTTGTTAATAAAATTGGTATTAAAGTAATAAAAATTATTTATGATTATCCAAGCTTACTGATTAGGGAAACATAGGGGGACCTCTGAAAAATCATGGCATAAGAGTCACAAAATCGTAGACCCGGTCCTGGCATTAACGTATCGCAAGTTATAAACAAAAAATTCCAAAATTCGTAGACAGTTACATTTTCTTCCGACTGTACTTTAACAAACTATTACGCGAAGTAATACGCAGGGGACAACATTAATCGTACACGTGAGACGATGAGACAATTTAATTCAGCAATAAGATACTACAATATCGGGCGTAATATCAGCGGTGTTTGCTAAATGAAACTTTTTAAGCACTATTTTGTTTGACAGAAAATTTTCTTTTTAAGCACACACGTGCGCCGGTATCATTGTATTATAAATACGCGCACGATACAACGGATAGGAACAAGGTAGGTACTGGTGGCTTTTGTCGAACTGTCTAAGGGCGAGTTTTACAAACGTCGGTTAACTGCTAACCGAAGGTTAATTGATTCTCTGTCTCTTTTTATATAATAAGATAGAAAAAGATAGGGAGTTGACTGAACTCTAGTTAACAGTTAACCAACGTTTGTGAAACTGGCTCTAACAATAATATCGTGCTATCGATAGAGATATCACACAACTATCGTTTCGTATCGCATCGAGCGAAATAACGACACTGCTCTCGGCGATGACGCCGACCCGCTTTCTGACAATACAAAACGAATATTTACGTACAACGCTCTTTTCCGATCAGCGCAAGGATGGTGTAGCTTCTCAAAAATTTCTTCGTTCGTGCGTCCCATCTTTCAAACGGTACAGATAGAAGAATATTAAATACTACGCACCTTTGCTACACTACGCGCGCGACCCACGTGAGCCACGCGGCTCTTTCCCGGCTAAATTATTATTATTAAAATTAATTAGATTAAACGCTATTAAGTATTACGAATTTATCTTCTACTCGCAACACTCTTTACTGATAATGAGCTGCATCCGTCGACACCGTCCATGGAGTAGCACTAAGAACCTCGGTCGTGACACGCGAATTCAAGTTCAAACTCAAATCGAAGATTGGAGTTTGACGCACTTTTATTTACTGGCACTTTTAACGTCGTGTCAGCACAACCGAGGCCGAGGCGAGACTAAACTCGAAGGATTTAGTGCTACGTCACACTACTTTCGCGTCGAGAACGCGCTGCGTAATCCGCCAATCATTTAATTTTTTATAAAATACAGCAACGATAAAAAGTTAAAGTGATTGGCAACCGTCTTATGGCGTATAAATAAATTACTAGAAAAAAAACTTGCCATGTACTCAGTAACCTTTTACCATGGACAGTTTCTTCGGCCCGGAGTGTACTACAGGACTGTTGCTACACGTTAAAATGTACGCACTGCGTAACATTGCATAAATTAATAATACTTTCCCTTTTTTTGTAAGCTTACCGACCTCGCAAAATTAATTTAGAATAAAGTACGAACGGATTGAAGTACAGAGGACAACGGACGCACGAATGTTTCATGTAGATCAATGGACTAGCAAGTTTCTTTTATATTCGTTTAAATATATATACTTGTAGAACTAACATGTATCTAAATCATCATTGAATCGCGTATATCATGCATATCATTCAAACCTACATGCGAAACCGTGTCGTTTGTTAAAGAGAAAAATGCATAAAATTCATACGTAGATAAAAGAATGAAATACACAAGTAGATGAATAACTTGCTGCACAGTAGCGTAAGTATAGCTAAAAGATCATAAATTAATCGATATTCAATTAAATTAATATTAATTGAAAGCTATCACAGTTCAGTCTGTGAAATCGTGTACATGTGTAACACATGCATCACTGGGGAGAAAAAAATACTACATTTCAAGTGGCCAGCGTGAAACATTCGTGCGCGCATACGAACTTAAACGTAGGAGTCGTCGTTGCGAAGAAATCGTAAACAGCTACGGTGTAATATCTGTTCTGTGGTGTATGTCGAGCAAGACACAAAATTGTAGTGGATACATTAAGATATAAGAAAAATAAATTAACTTTCAGTACTACATGTAGTGCTATAAGGATCATTAACAGTTAAGGGAGTCGTCGAGCAGTTGTTTGAGTTCCTTGAGGTGTTGCATTTTGCTGCCAGTGGCGGGTGACGATGCAGTGGGACGTCCAGCGTACCTAAAACATCAGAATGGATTTTTCGAAATATGCAATCTGCTTTTAAAGTCTGACACATTTACGACATACACCCTACGATAATACCAATCGAGTCTTACTGATGCAAGAGCCATTTTCCAAACTATTTAACAGACTCGAAGTGCAAACGTAAGTTTAAGAACAATAGTAAGTTCATATAATTAGCGCAATTAATTGCACTCATTTTTAACGTATAGTTACAATATTTTAAATATATATTAAATAAATTTATAACCTAATCATAAAAAAGAATAATAGTTCAGTGATTCATTCGTGATGCTTCCAATAAACGGCTTGTACCTAAATGGAAATTGATTTACAATAATTTTCCATTAAATAATTATCTATTGACCATCTTGCCAATATTACCTCACTGTTCTTTGCTTTGGTTCAGTAGGTTCTGTTGATTCTGTTGATTGCGGCTCTGGTACAGTTGTGGTTTTAGTCGGTTTAGACGACGAAAACAAACCGGCAAACCACCCTTGACCACTTGTGTCTGACGCGCCACTGCAACACACGGCCCAAATTTTTTTATTTCATTTCTATTTTATTTTCACGAAACATATAGAACGAAAAGAAAGCAATCCTATATAACTTATGAACTCGGAATAACTTAGAAAGTTAAAAGAAAATATTGATTCGAATATAAATTGCAAATTCTGACGCGTCGCGTTCATCGTCGCGACAAAATAAAAAAAGTGGGCCGTGTGAACAGCTGGAGGTATAAGAAATAAAACGCAAAATAGTGTAGCACGGGTGCATTCATACACACACATACATACATACATTTTAATCTTATTTTAGTTTGTTTTATACTTACACTACGTTTCGGGTGCCATTGAGCGCCGTGTGGAACCTAGGCTGCACGTAGGTCCATGCGCCTTGGTTCTTGGGCTCCTCCTGAGACCATATCAATTCCGCATTGGGATACTTAGCAGCTTCATTCTTGACGAGATCGTACGGGAAAGGCGAGATCTAGAACCAAACAAATCGATTAAAACAGTGAAATATAAATGAATTTCATTTTACAACAAAATTTATTATTTTAATAATTATATAATTTAAAGAAATTTAATCAAATATGATGTGATTAACTTGTCTCAAAAATAATGACTGACCTGTTCCACTCTTGCGATCGCGATTTTATCATCCGTGTTTCGTTCCGTGCGCGCTTTCTTCAAGTCATAATAGACTTTTCCGGAACAAAACAGTAATCGTTTGACGCCGTTGGGATTCTGCGCCGCCGGGCCTTCCTCGGGTATCACTCTGAGGAACTGTGTGTCCTCCAGCATCAAGTCGAAGTTAGACTTAGCCTCTGGGTGGCGGAGCAACGACTTCGGTGTCATCAGGATCAACGGTTTCCTGAACGGCAGCGCGATTTGCCGTCGCAGGATGTGGAAGTAGTTGGCCGGCGTGCTGCAGTTGGCGACAATCCAGTTGCTGTCGTGCAGCTGCCGGACCGCGAACTCCTCGCTCTCCGGCGGGAAGTAATCCGGATCATCGGCGGACATCTGAAGGAAACGCTCCAGACGAGCACTAGAGTGCTCGGGACCCTACAAATAAAAAAGACGAATTTAATATATTGTGGAATAATATGTAAAGATAACTTGTCGGGTTCGTCCAATGGATGCGGTTTTATTATATGAGATTAATTGGAGTGTTAAAGATTGTAAAAGTCTAACGTAAAATGATAACACGTTTCGGAAATTCATGTTTCATATTTGAAGAAGTAATTATATCGAATAATAATTAAAGTTTAAGTTTGAATTTGTGAATTTACCATTCCTTCGAGACCGTGTGGTTGCAGCATGACGAGACCGGATTGCCTAACCCACTTGGCTTGACCGCTGCTGATGAACTGATCGATTATACATTGCGCCGTATTGTTAAAGTCTCCAAATTGAGCTTCCCAGCATACCAACGCGTTAGGATTCGTCATAGAATAGCCCAGCTCGAATCCTACAATTATGATAAAATCATTAAAATAACAGGACTCCAGCAAAAATTATAGAACACTTAACACACATGCGTTTTAAAGTGTACTAAAAATCTGCAGTTTACATTACGAACACTATAGATTTTTAGTACTGTCAATACATTTGGGAACGTATCGATGATTGTATCAGAAAGTTATAGAAACTGCAATCTTACCGAGAACGCCGAATTCAGACAAAGAACTGTTGCACACGGTGTAAGGTGCCTGATCAGGATACAGGTAGCAGAGTGGTCTATAGGTCGCTTTATCAACAGTTTGATGATGCAGCACATGATGCCTGTGAGAGAAGGTGCCTCTCTCCACATCCTGTCCTGACAAACGAACGTGAATACCTTCCTTGAGAAGAGATCCGAAAGCCATAGCTTCGCCGAGAGCCCAGTCGACGGTTCTAGCCTCGATCATTTCCATACGAGACTTCAAGATACGCTCAATACCTGTAAAACGTGTAAAAAGTAATTACCGTCTTTATTTTAATTTTATTTCATTTTACTTCTGATCCCTTTTATTTGATATATCTTTTTCAGCGAGAGAGATATTACCGTAATCGTTTTCTAACGCTGCTGTGCTCACCTTTGTGAATGACGAACTCAGCGGCATTCGGCGGCGGCGACGAGAATTTCTTTCCAATATGCACGAGCGTGTCTTCCTTGATTCCGGTGGGTGAGACCTTCAACGGGTCTTTCCCTTCGAAGAAACCAGACCACGGCGAATCCAACCAGTCTTTGTACTTAATATGCGTCTCCTGCCTGGCGTTGGTATATGCCTCCTCGCAGATCTTCTCGTATTTGTCTTTGACATCCTGCAAAGGACCGTCGCTTTTATTGTAAAAGTAATTGTCTAAAATAGTATATGCTGCATGTGATTTTCGCACCTTAACTTCTTCAGGCGTGACAACACTATTCTCAAGGAGCGAATTGGCATACTTGTCGAGGGCTGACAGAGTATTCTTGATCTTACGATACATCAGAGGCTGCGTGAACATCGGCTCGTCAATCTCGTTGTGACCGTTGCGCCTGTAGGAGACCAAATCGATCACGACGTCCTTGTGGAAGGTAGCCCTCCATTCCGCCGCTACTTTGCACACGTGCATCACGGCCTCGGGATCGTCGGAATTCACGTGGAAGATGGGTGCGTTCACCACTCGGGCCACATCTGATAAATAATTCCTCGATTATTGATGTTATTAGAAAGTAAAGACAAAACTCGATTTTCATCGGTAAATACCAACCAGTGCAATACGGTGACGATCGTGAATGCCTCGGGTCGGTAGTAAAACCGATCTGATTATTCACAACAATGTGAATAGTACCGTGAGTGGTATAATCAGGCAGGTCAGATAGATGCATTGTCTCGAAGACAATGCCTTGACCGCAGAACGCAGCATCTCCGTGAAGAAGAATGGACATGACCTAGAACATACATAAAGTTATTCTCGCGTAAAAATGAATTAATATTCATAAACGTAGCCAAGATCGTATAATTATACCACGCGCTATTGAATAGTCAATAATATTTAATCATTTTAATAAACTATTTAATCGACTTGAATCGCAATTAAAATTTTTTAATTATTTCTCCTTGTTAAACCGCTCATTGCCATATTACGTGGTCTAGTTATAAAAGATATCCAAGGTACAATTTCATTTCTATAGCAGTCGCTTACTTTTTTGCCCTCGCCGTCGCCACGGTAGAATTGCTCGGCGCGTGTTTTGCCCTGAACCACCGGATCTACGGCCTCCAAATGCGATGGGTTTGCGACCACGGCGAGACGAATGTTCTTGTTCGTCACTCGATTAAGACGCTCTATGTACGTGCCCAAATGATACTTTACGTCGCCGGAACCCTGAAATCCTTTTATGGTCAACGGAATTCTTGGATCGACGAACTAGCCGCAGTAGCAAAATACATTTTCTGTGTAGCTAAAAAGCACAATTTGTTTTATGCTTACATCGTCAGCGGCTTCGAGCGCAGCAAATTGCGTGAAAATTTGACTCAGTGGCTTGCGACAGACATTAGCAAGAACATTGAGACGACCACGATGTGGCATACCCATGACAATCGACTCGACTCCTAGTTCCGTGGACTTGTCAATCACTTGTTTCATCGCTGGAATCAAAATTTCGCAACCCTCCAAGCCGAATCTCTTCTCCGAGGACCACTTGCGCGCCAAAAATGCCTCGAATCTGTAATTCAAATAAAAAAACCCATTTGCTAGTTACATTTCTTAGACACAAAACGAATACGTGAGGAACAGAGAGTATGAATGTATAATACATACTTTGCCATGCTCATATGTCAATTATTATAATATTTTTAAGTATTTTAGAAGAACTATAAGTATAAATGACATAACAAAGAAGATTAAAATGTAAGAAAACAAGAAAAGTACAAGACTTTGATTTTCTTGAAAATTTCTAACTTCAAAGTCAGCATGTTCTTTCTTTAATTTAGATATTAGATTAGCGCCGGTGCTTTTACCCAGTTGCACGTGTCAATCTGGCTAAAATGAGCCTCTTCTCGTCATTTGTTACTTCCATAATTCCGGGCGTTTCCATCTTCTGCCTGATCCAATTGCATTGCTCCAAGGAGTTGATGAACATGAACTCAACACCGATGTGACCGCAGTAAGCGGCCTCGAGCCGCTTCAGGATCTCACGCAACGGCAATGATTTCTCCTTGCCGCCGATAAACGTGGTGGATGGCAATTTGAAAACACGATCCATGTCCGATTCCTCTGTATTAAGTATTTGGAATGAAAAACATTTTCAAGTACTCCAAGCACTTACAAGCAAAGAGCTATTGCTCACAACTTTTATATACTTATACACACTTAAGATATATTTAATACATCGCGCAATCATATTTAATATAAAATAATCCATTAAACGTAAACAAAATTGTATGTAAGTTGAACTGTTGGAATATGTATATTTTTCGTTTCATTAATTTTTCTATTGGAAACTGATACTGAAAATGTACCTTCTACGTAACATCTTAAAAGTCTACTTTCAACAGCACTGTTACTTTCTTTTAGTACAAGATCTAATAGTTACTTTTAATTTCAGAAATCATATTGAATATACATTGCATCTGTATGTTTCTTTAATAATAGATATAATATTCACACGTTGCAAAATATCTGAAACGAACATGCAGTATATTTTTGTAAGAGATGTGAGGATACTGATGGTCACAACATATCACTATACGCACGACAGTGCAAACAAATACCGAACTGAAAGAAAAATAAGGTCCTTTGATGCAGAAGAAAAGCTGTGAGCTTAAGTAAAGCATCGTTAGTTCAAACAACAACCACCATTGAACCAACCATTTGAAAATATTTCAAAAACAAACTAGGAAGATATAATGGAAAATATACAGCAAATAAGACAGTATAAAATGCGGTGAGAGAAACACAACATAGATAAAAGGAAAGAAATACACGTTAGAAAATTGTCAGAGATAATATACGCAACACTTTGATTTAACAGAGAGAGAAAATAAAAGAGGAACACAAAAACCAGTTCTTTCTTGTCAAGTTTCACATCTACATCTATGGTTTATTGTATTAAAACTTTTGTCACGTCGATACTCAGATGTCCCTCCTCTAATTCCTCCACGGAAGACATTTGAAAACTACCTGTTGCCTGTAAATATCGTTTTACAAGGTCGAGATACAAGTTTTACGCAGAAGAACCCAAGCACCTGTATACAGGCTTTCGGTTGAAAACTATTTGATTCAGTGCAAACCCAAAATAAACCAGTGCCTCCCAATATACTAGCGCAAGTAAGAGAGCTTTCCCCGATTTGGGCGCCGGTTACTACATACTTTTCATTAGGACAGCTACTCGGTATCGGAGTTCCTGCGAGAAAGTAGTGCGTGGTCTCTTCCCTGTGGACATTAGACTTAAACTCAACAATCGGATCGCATACTGATCCCCAAAGCTTCGGCTTCTTTACTCATTACCTGCCGCATTCAGCTCATACTTGCTCGTAATAAAACGAATCAAGAAATTTAACAAATTAATCAATAGATCTAGATCTCTGATTATATTAATTTATTTTAGATTAGATTAATAATTAAACGTGTTGCACATCTTATCTTTCAATGATATATTTGTCGGTACTGGTCATACCAAAACAACAGCTATGCTCACGAGATAAAGAGAATAAAAAATAAGTAGAGTTACGGAAAAAAGTGCTGTACTGAAAGAGTTAAGCGATAAACTGAATTACTGATGTGATGAATTAACAACATGAAGCAAAACTTTACATGTTTCCATGTGTATAAAGTACTTGGAAGATTGAAATATTCATTTATCCTCAAATTAAACACGAGAGAAAAAATTAAACAGAGTTTTGTGCAATGGTAGCCTGCAAGTTTTTACGGAAAATTAATACTCGAAGATATACACGATTGCGTTATCGATTAGTATCGAGTTTTCAAATGCAATCAGTGATGCACTTTTGTTCGAGAGTCAATTTACAGTATATTCTTTTCTATTTTACGCAGAGACACGTTTAATTAAGCTTACCAAATGAATAATGCGTATAGAGTAATTCTTGCGGATGTCTATCATCGAGATCAGCGCTGTTGATGCCGAGTGGATCCAATTTAGCGATATGATGGCCACGGATCTGTCAATTTAATGCCACATTGATGCGAACTAAATAGTTTTCAAAGTCTCATTTCATTTAAGTATATTTAGTCAAAAATATAAATTACTGTGCTTGATGTTATGCTCTTTCAAAAAACAGGTGCATCACGACAAAGATAAATACATAGCGTTTGATGCAAGTTATCGTTGTGCTCTTAAAAAAAAACATCATGTCACAGTAATTGACATTAAGTACGCATATTAAGATATGAAGCTATTGTCTTTTCTAACATTTGGGTTATCTGCTCCTTAGCTTCCCTATTATTAATGCGTTATATTGCTTTATTAATTAAAGTGTCCTCTTTCTTATCGCGACTCGTACAAGGAAAAATAATCGCGCGCGGGGTGTTAGTTATGTGTAATTTCATAAGGACGAGCATGCTAGACGAAAAACGTATGCAGGTGTCCAAAAGCAATACACACAATAACATAAACAAATCGTGCAAAGAGTCAGCAGGAATATTTCCTTGTTCTTACCTCCAACATTTTACTCGCATATTATCGGGCAATGTACGTATATATTTGTCTATTTTTACTCTCTGTCAAATATAAACGCGATGAATGCATAATGATAAGTGTGTCGTACTCGGCAATGCCTGCATGTACATGGACATTCAGATTACAAAGTCCGATTGAGTCATCGATCATTATGAAAAGATGGGGCGTATCATTTCTATGTGATTCCCAAAATGAAATACAATGCTCTCTCAAACATTTTCAGTATCAGTGTAAGTTTGTCACAATACAAGGCTCGTTAAATACCTTCCCTCTGCAGTACATAATATTTAGTCTTTATACACACAATCCTTTCCAACTACCGTTAGAAATAATTATAAGATATTTTCAAGGTAAAAAAACCGAGGTAAAAAAACCAAAGAAACTAAAAAAGTAAAATTTCCAACAATATATATAAAAAAATAATAAAGTTCTTACTCAAATTTATAAAGATATTACTTCAACAGAACTTTGAAAATACGTTCCATACGTTGTAGAGCGGATAATCATTAAGATTGTTTTAAAATTGCGCCATCGAAAATTGCAAACAATTTTCGTAACTGCTTCTTCAAAAGACGCTCGGAAGTTTATGCAGAAGTAGAAGAACACTTTTAGCAAAATATAGGTAAAATGTTAATATGCAAAGATGATTACGTGAAATGATAATACTGAATGCACATTGAAAAAGAGATGTTTTGAATGAAGTTGCAGTAAATGTGCCGGGCAATTTGACTCTACATACGCATTTATACTTCACCACATACTCCAAACCGGTACAATGCGATTCTCATACACCTTCAAACGTATGGCACGTATGGCGAGAAGATGGCATATTTGAAAAACAAAAGCCCGCTTTAAATGCTTTGGAAGAAAAGCCTTACCAAGCATATACTGTCGCAGCACTTGCTCTGGAGACCCCTTGCGAGCTGCATAATGCGTGTGTATCAGGTCTGTTTGCATAATGCCCAGCGGGTCCAGATCAGCAACTAAGTGACCTCGGGCCTGTACGCCAACGGATAATCCCGAAAAAACCTCACATTTATATAAACTGTGTCTATTCTCGCAAACTACACATTACTGTACATGTAATAACAATCAAGAAAAAAGGAAGCAATACAGATCATATGGCGGCTACACACAGATAATTTGGCAAACAAATATTCCACTTATATGCTCTGATACTTGTAACACATCATGTACAAAAAATTAACGTCTATTACGACAATGAAAAGAAATGGATTCTCTTTCGTTTCTCACGCGATTATAATTTAATTGCAATCAAAACAAAATAGAAGCACTGCTGTAACTTAATAAACAACTACCGTTTTAATGAAATAATTAGAATAGTGTGCTGCTGCTTCTTCCACGATAAGAGTATCTGATATATTGAGAAAAGGGTCAATAGATCGGGGCATAAAGCGTCACAATTTGGAAAATCCGACTATTATTTTGGTTGGAAATAATATGGAGATGCAAGACATGCTTGAGATAGAAGACGCAGTGAGCCACTAGTGTAATCATACCAAAATGAGGCTATTATGTAATGTTTGCTGTTTGTACTTGACGCACTTATCGTATAATCATGTGTTGACAGCACATGAGACAAACATGATGTCAGAAAATTTGGAAACACACATGATAGCCCCTAACAGTTAAACAGAATGTACAATATTTTGTGTCCCAGACTCACTTTGATGTATTCACTGTGCATAAAGTTTATATTGCACACAGTATATGGACATAAATTCTAATCAATGCATCACGTGTGTATTACCTGCACCACGAAAGATATTCTTATTCCATATGAATGAAACTGGGACACAAAAGATTCAAAAATATTTCGTACGGTGGAATTTACATGCATACATATATACATATTGATGTATGTACGCTTATCGATGCATGCCACGACAGCTATTTCCATAATATATGAATAGAAATCTCAAAACGTAGAGTACAATATAGTCGCATCTGTTTCGAAAATGACAGAGAGCTGGGAATTTGTAAAATTTTCTCATTGCATTAAAGTTTTTTTTTAAGACATTTTAAATACGTGACAATATATCTTTGACATTTCGCTATTAAAATAAGACAGATTCTTATTCATGCAGGTTTTAATGGGGCAACTTAGTATGCTTCAAAAGCGGATTTCCCCAGGCTCCATCTTCAATACATTAGACATGTTATATAGTGATCAAATAGAGTATTACAATATTACATCTTTAATAGATAATAGAGACAGGAGCAGAAAATTACTGGAAAGTAGTATTTTTATATAACTAAGGTATCACCATGGAAGCAATATCGATAAAGCAACTTTTGTTGCATTTAATTACTCATTTCGTTACCTAAAGTAAATTATACACTGAACGAAGCAATCGTTTCTTGCAAACAAGGTAACACGAACGGCAGTGACTAGGAGCTGTTATCACTTAAATATCTTTCGTAAAATTGCATGAATTAATGTATGATGTCACACATGAAATTGTCATGCGCGAGATACTTGTTTGCAAGAACAGAGCACGTTGAAATTCGTTACCGCGGGGATAAAAAGCAAACGAAATTCCGATAACATACCTGATAAGAACGAATAATAGCCTGCACCGCAAGGTGGTCATCAATAATTTTTTCATTAACCGGCGCCTGGCCGAGCTGCGTCCCGCCGCCTAGGGGCAACAACGCTCCGAGTGGCACCTGGTTGTAACTTGGAGCGAGGGAGGGTGGTGCCTGATACGCGAATCCCGGGGCAGCTCCAGCGGTGCTGTTTCGAAAGAAGGAATCCCATGACTACGAATAAACAAAGGTGAAATAAATTTAAGGAAAATCTTTCCATCTATAATATAAATAAACGGCACGATCAAATAACTTTCATGAGAGAAAACAATGGATGTACGTCCTCTTTATCTTTTCAACGGACTTTAAGGCTCTCCTGTGGTGAGAAATTGACTTCAAAAGTTTGTACAAGGACACGCACTTAGATTGAAAATCAAGGTAAATAAAGCCAACGGCACACGATACTATTTTTCCTACTGGAGTGCTTACGAGAGCCAATCAGGATTCAGCTTTGAGTCACTGATCGAAAACTCGGGAAAAATAATATCGTGTGCCGTTGGCTTAAGAATCAAGAGGCTCGTAAGAACCGATCTTATATAATAAGGACTGTGGAGCGTAACAATTTAATAATACAAACACAGTCTACGTCAATGCATTAAAATTCGCAATTTGGTATTTCTACAATACAAATACAATTAAAGTCAATATAATTAATGCCTAAGTCCGGAAAGATACATTTAACTCTGACTTGTATGCTTGCGATACATTTTAGATTTCAGTCAACGGCACACGATACTATTTTTCCTACTGGACTGCTTGCGAGAGCCAGTCAGGATTTAGCCTTAGGTCACCTGATCTAAAACTCTGCTGCATCCTTATTGGCTCTCGCAAGCGATCCAGTAGGAAAAAAATAGTATCGTTGACTTTACTTACCACGTGAACGCTGTTGGGATCTTGCAGCCACGCGTTATACATCTCCTCGACGTAGTTGCTGGAGCTGCCGTTGAGGAAGGGCTCGGTTGCCGCCCGGCTGTTGTACCTGCGCGCCGGCTCCGTGAAAATCACCTGGCTGGTCCTGGTCAACGGGTGACTGCGGACCACCCAGGACGCGTATCTCTCCGGTCCGCATACGCGCGGCGCCAAGGGGGCCAGCGTGCTGAATATCGTCCTTGCCTTATACATTTTGACCTGGAACAGTTCGTAGTAATAAGTAAGGCTGTATATCTTCGAGGAGGTAAGAGCTAAGTCGCGCCACTTATCAATTCTCGACGAGAAAAGTCAATGGGCTGGACCAGAAGCTCGATCATGAATCCTTTCCTCGAGCGTGAATTCGCGAAAGGTGCAAAATTTCATTGACGAAGAGTGAAATGGCTCAATGAAATTTTTCCCCGAGTTCACGCTAGAAGAAAAGATTCGAGCCCCCAGGACTCGAACCTTCCGGGCGAATGCTCTCCCTACTGAGCTAGACACGGGAAGTCACTCGTCGCCTCATTTCGTCTCGTATGGAATAACTTGGCCGTATAGTACCGATACGGCAGAGACGTAAACGAGCTACCGAAACTGCGCATCATATAGTTACCGATAAGGCTTGTTTAATATTTAATTATTATACGCCATTTAAATGCCTGAGTGATGAAGTGCGCCGTCCGAGGATCGGCTTGCATTTAAATCGAGTGTGTTAGGTGCCACGCACACCGAGGCCTCAATGAGAACGTAAACTTTGATAAGCGTAGCGGCAATACACGCTAATAAGCTAATCTCTCGCCACGTATGATTTGATTTGTCTGGTCTTATTTGCCAGTCTGTCGCCTTATCATTGTCCCCGTTGCATCACTGAATTTCTAGACTTTGCCTGCCAAGTCATATCCATTGATTACTAAGAATCGGGGAGGAAACATCAAAGGCGCATTTTGCAATTGTGTAAGCACGACCGATATATCTAGGCATTCTTACATGTTGCAATATACATGTATATGTCCGTGCTTGTTTGTGCACAGGTTAAATAAAACCCCGGTCAATATAGATGTGTTTTCATAGAATTCGTTACGTCGCATCTTAGCGTGTGGAGACATAATTGCGTCAAATTTGCAATAAATACGTGGCCGACATTCACGGGCTTATCGTTCAACAGATGACACGCAATTATTGTATAATTTCGCGGAAAGGTCATTATAAAAGATTACTAAAAAAGGATTGCTACATGAAATTATTTGCGGTGTTCATTTTTATCATTAATATATGCTCGATCGACTAATATTTATGTATTACGAAGTTTCTGTGTTCCGCTTTTGATAAATCTATGTACCATGAATATTGAGGCGTTACCGCTCTATTTTTAAGAACTGGCCGGTTTCCAGATTGCGTAACGTTGCTCGAGAAAAAAATACATGACAAACGTTTCACAGAAAGCGGCGAAAAAAACATTTTCTAAATATCATTCGAGAGGACGTGTGGACATCGGTATAAATACAAAATAGCATTTTACATGCTGTTTCACATACGAAACATTCTTACGCGGACGCACTTACGGTTATTCGCAAAATGCTGCCCGAGGTGCTACCTTTAAAAATCGGAGCAAAGGCTAAAAAGCATAGTACAGCCACTAAAGTTTGCACTGTCGAGACTTCACGGAATCCAGATAAGCCCCGGTAGACGTCATTCTGTCTGCCAGAAACGCGCACAATATTCCAAGATAAAGCACTCGAAGCATTGCTTTTCTTCTTAACGTAAAAAAAAAGAGGATTTTCGCACTGAAAAAAATTTCTGGTTGAATATGGACGAATCAGATAATTCCTTTAGGATTTACCAGAATTTCTGTAGGATTACAGGAATTCTGGTAAATCCTAAAGGAATTATCTGATTCGTCCATATTCAACCAGAAATTTTTTTCAGTGCGTCAAACGAAAAGTCTTACCGGTCAGACAGTGGACAGCTTTAATTAAAACTGTTGAATATTTATAGAATATCCGCTCAATATTTATGGGCACATCTGAATTCAATTTGATTAAAATATTCACATATCGACTTTGAGAACAAATTTCAATATCTCGACAAAATTGGCGATTATTAGTCATTATTTATCTGACAAGCGGCAAAACCGAACTAGACCCCGCCTCTCAATTGACGCAATTTCGGAGGCGGAAACATCTGGCGTCACTTACGTGCCCCTTTCTCCGCAGATAAGATTGCGAGGTCCGATAAGGCGAGTAACGAGACAGAGCAAGTAGAAAAAATCTTACAGATAATCGACATTTCCCTTTCACTTCAAACAGTGCAACAAAATCAGGCGGTAAAGCGACGAAGGCCATCGAGTCGGTGCCGCTTTTTCTCCACGGGCCGCCGCGTCCTTACAAAGTACAGATTTTAGCGCCGCATTTACCTCGAGCCTGCTTCCTTTACTCGACGCCCAAGTAGACGCGGAAGAGCGTGGACGGAGGGAAGAAAATAAAAGAAAAACACAATCGGGAAGGATGAAACTCAAAGTCCGACCGACGGCTCTTCGAGCACGCTGCGAGGCGATCGCTGGCCTCGTTCACGCACACGTGACTACCCGGGAAACACTGCGCCCGGGCTCTCCCCGTCTCCTCATTACGTAGGTCGTAAAAGAGCCTCCGCGAGATCCCGCGGCGGCGGGAGGTGGGGAATACCTGGGCTGTCGCGCTCACGTCAGAAATGCAGATGCGAAAACCGTCGGTCCCCGAGAACGCGGCCGCGCCGTTACTCGAGTGAACTTCGTGTGCGCGTGTAGCAGCGTAAAGCATCAGCAATTACGTAGCGAGTTTATTGATAATTTCGCCGGCGAAAGACGCGATCGGGATACTTTTTCGCGGCAAATGTTACACGCATGTAACTCGAAATATTCTGGATCAGCCGGAAACACCTGACGTTGCGACAGATAAAAAAGAAATCGCGCTTCACGAAACAACGAATGTCGTTACTTTTCGGGCCAGTTTCACAAACGTCGGTTAACCGTTGACGAGGGTTCAGTCAAGTCCCTATCTTTTTCTATCTTGTTCTCCAAGAAGAGACAGAGAATCAGTTAACCTTCAGTTAGCTGTTAACTGACGTTTGTGAAACTGGCCCTAATTGTAAGTAATTGTAACGGTTTCTGTATGATTTCACTATGATTTTTAACCGTCTTGTTACGTAGAAATGCCACCGCAGTCCATAAACGGTCTCAGTCGATCTTTGTCCGTATATTTGCTCACTCGGATGAGCCACAAGTAGGCTCATCCCTAGATGTAGAATGCCGGCATTAGTAAGGTAGGGAGAAAGGGCCAAGTGCGAGCCAACCGCAGGTGTCCGTGCGAAATTATCCAACGTGGAACTTTTTCATCGCCTAATTAATATCCAAACGTTTCGAGCCATTTTCGGGCCGTCCTCGGTGAGGCTAGGATCAAAAAGTAATAGTTGGTGTCACAAATACTTAACAATGTAAAAACTTGATTACAAATAGGAACAATAAATGCAATACCTAAATGAATGAAATACTGTCGTCGAGAGTTTATCCTCCGACATGTTCAAAAAATTCTCTTGTACTTTTACTCGCGTGTTCCAAGAATGAATACTTACTTTAGGCATCGTACGGAAAAGAATGTGAAAGATCATGTTAATCTATACTTTTGTCCTTCTGTGCTTTCCTGACGTTCTTTCTTTCTATTCAATGAAATGAAAAGCTGCAAAATTGTACGCAGTTAAATTAAATAGGCCACTGGCACGCGAACAATTTACGCGGAGCGAGTGAGAGTAGCATCGAAAAATCTGCAACTGCCATAGACGTATGTTTATCAAATTCCTATCACCCTTCACTTTTTACTAAAAATCACAAGAGCGTAACACGTTCGCTCGACAAACCGTGTACAATTGAGCTCGCATTGAATTACAAATGAAAATTCCGCGCTTTACCGTCAACGGAGATCGTTTATCGCGCGGATCGCGATTGCACGTTTATCTTTTCCAGCTAAACGATCCGCTCGAATCAAAATGAGCGGAAAAAAGGGTGAATACGGACAAACGCAATGCCTCCGATACCACTCGTAACCAGAAACAGCTAGATACATCGGGATCTTTGAAATAGAAAGAGGGGAGTTGCGAGAAACGACGAGACCACGTGTCATCACGTTTCTCCTGGCAGCACGTGTCTACGCTTGCCGCGCTTTCCCTTCTCTTCCGGTCGATCCTTCCAGAACCGCTCCGGTTTTTACGACGACGGCGAGGCGGACGAGACGAGCTTTCGTGCCCCTTTTTTCGCCATCACAGTCAAACGCGCGGAAGGAAGTCGTCGACGAGGAAGGGCAAAGCGTACCACCGTACTTGTCAAGCGTGCTTGTCCGGCTGGAAAAGTTGTCGAATACTCTAGATGCTCCCTAAAGCGTCGTCGATCGACACGCTGGAAAAACTTGTGCGACGGCCACGCCGAGGCCGCGGAACGACCGAACGACCATCGGCAGCCTCGGGAGGAGGCGAGTCGGGGGAAGCGGACGCGCGAAGTGCACGCGACCCCCGATCGAATAAACCGGCGGGGAGCGACGCGCTAACGAGTCGCTAACGAGACCGCCAACAGGCCTTTAACGCCTATTGAAGTTCTAACAATTCGCGGAAAGCGCCGGTGATTCACAATCCTTACCGCGGAGACGAAGAGGGGAGCAGGGGAGGAGACTTCGCCGTCTTGACGCTCCACAGGCGTGCACCTTAACCTACGAGCCCACAAACTCGCCCACGCCTTCCCCGTCGCGCGAGACTGACGGCTCCGGCGGTTTGGATTTCGTCACGAGGGGGGTCGGATTCTCTTATCGCGGGTGTCTCTTTCTCTCCTTCTTCCCCGCCCCCTCTCGATAAGACCGCGCGACGAGGTCGAGCGGGAAAGGGGGAAGGAGGGGGAGGGTGCTACCGCGTACGTACCGCGGAGTCAGGTGACTATTTTCGGTCCGCGGCGGATTTTTACGTAACTGACAAGCGCAATCTCCGACCGTCGCCGGTCGGTCGATCGACGCGACGGTCGCCGACGACGGCCGTCGGGGACGCGGCGCGACGTCGTCGGCTCCCGCGAGCCGGGGGGGGGGAACTCAGCCTACCTGATGTTAAACGCAACGAGCGTCACACACCGTCCACCATTTGCTGCTCGCCACTGCTCGCTCTCACCACTCACCGCTCGCTGCAGTCGTCGTCGCACTCTGAACGAACGCGCCCCTAAAATACCGCTCTCGCGCGAGAGGCGCGCGAGCCGAGCGCGACCTGGCGGCGGGGGCCGAGCGCGTGACGAAAGCGCGCGAAATTGGCCGAGAATACCCGAAGTTTGAAACTTGACCGCGAAAAGCATCTCGAGTCCCATGAGCGCGCTCGATCAACTGCCGATTGGTTTAATTGATGCTTAAGTTTTCGAGTAGTATCCATATTGTTTGTCAACGCAAATAGAATGATTACTTTCTTATTATTTGACATGGGAGAGAAGATTAGATCCAAGGCGACGAAGAACGGAAGATACTTTTACTAGATAGAGGCTTTGCTTTAAATGATTCCGCCAGTTGAATTAATCCCGATTGAAGTAATTAGAGTTTGATCGGGGTCGCCCTGTATCTCGATGTAATTTCAGTTTAATTGGGGCATTGTGACGAAAAAGAAATCGCGATTGAACGAATAAATTGGCAGATTCAATTTTTAGACGGTTTAGATTTTGTCGACTGTTAACGTGGCACTTTCTTTGATACAATTTCGAGAAGTATGTGGATTCTATCTGGATTATCGTCGCAACATCGAAATGGCGAAACTTTAAAGTGTCTCGCGCCTCCATTGTCGAATTGCGTAAGGCCTGGTTCCACCAACGTCGCTTAACTTTAAGTTTAGTTTAATTCGTTCTTTCCAACTGTTACTTTAGAAAGGAACAAACATATTTAACTTAAGGCCCGGTGTCACCAAACGTCACTTAACTTTAATCTTAGTTTAATTCAAGTTTGTCTCTTTCTGAAGTAACAGGTGGCAAGAGACAACGAACGAATTAAACTAAGATTAAAGTTAAGAGACGTTGGTGAAACCGGGCCTAAGCGAATTAAACTAAGGTTGAAGTTAAGCGGCATTTGGTGAAACCGGCCCTATTGAATTTGTCCCCGTGTGTGAATATTTCAAAACAAAGAAAGATGCGTCCGCAACAAGAGAAGGATGTGATCGTCCACCGTGTTGTATAACTGTAACCTACGAGTGATTTTTACATGTCTATTTTGTATATGCGTTTTGTGAAGAACAAATTATCCTTTTTGCAACGAAAAAAGACAGTGTAATTTAATGTCGAACAATGCACATTAAATTGTAAATGCAGTAAATGCAAAGGAAAAATTATGAAACTTGACAAGAATTTGATGTAACCAACATGAATATTCAAAACGATACGAGCGGGACTTTTGGTAATTGTTTCAATGAAGAATAAAATCTTGAGAAATGAATACGAAAAAACCTAGAGTGGACTTTGACTCTTGTTAGCAACTTATTTTTTTAAGCTTTCTATATATCCTGTCATAATTTTGCTTTTCAGCTTCACTTCTGAACAATCAATCCGAAATGCAATTATACAAATTAAACGAAACGGAAAGCAGACCGAACATCGCGCTAAGAAGTATTATCGCTTAGAAAAACCATATTTTCTCATTTATATTTGCGTTACGTATTTTCCGTTATACGCCAATGTCGGAATTAGTTTCAAACTTTTCTTCCAAACTACAGAATTTTCGAAAGCGTCTAAAATAAGAAACAATTTGAATAATGCCAGCCACTAACTTCACTTAGGGATCGGACAGGAATTGGACAAGGCAGAGACAAAGTGCTTTACGTTAAAGTCGGAATTAAATTACATTATGGGTGTTTACCGGAACGTCCAAACGGAGATAAAGGGCAGTAAAGAAACGTCCGACATTTCGCCAGCGATATCGTCATTTCAAAATCCAGGCTCGAAATCTCCGATCGAGCATAGTGATTGTATCAGCGAAATTGCAGGCACCGAAACTGCAAACTGTAATGTCCCTCGGGGAAATCGTAGTGTTGGACTGAAGGCTGAAAAAAGTTTTGGTAAGACAATTCGTTCGCGATTAAAAATCCCAGCGAGAAATGACTCGTCGGTCGATGTCGAAACGATGTCGTATCGACATTTCCACGAATCATTTCTCACTGGGATAAGTCGGCACGTTTAAATATCCATGTTCCCGTAGACACTTTCAATTTGAGCCCGAAGTCTACTCGGTTTTCGCCCAGAAGAAGCATCGACGACAATGATATTGTCGAGAGGTCCGAGAGTCTGATACAGGGACGGCAGAGAGGACTACTGAATGTTACGATTACACCGAGGTCTCGATTGGATAAGAAATTTCCTCGTTCGATAACGACCATGCCGACTCAGGACGAGAACACGGAAGTAGGCGTACGCGAGATTATACGTTTTACTTTTTCATGTACGTATTCTCGTACTTACGAGCTCCGTAACAAATAGGCGGATAGAGAATATAAAAGTTATTACTTCCCGTCGAGTATGTCCTCCGAGAAGCTGACGACGCAAGCGGACGAGGTTTATCCCCGCGTAAAGCCGCACTGCGCGAGAAGAAGCGATGAAGATATCGACGGTATAGTTGATCCGGGATTTAATTTATTCGGGGATACGCCGAATGTCGCAAAAGCCAGAAGAGTGATGAAAAGTAGCTCAAGGACGGGGAGAAGCGAGATAAACTCCGTGTACAGGACGGATAACGCGGTATCTAAAACGCGGAAGAGAAAGGCCAAGTTACGGAGTTCGGTTTCCAAGAGCACGGTTACCACCAAAGACACGGGTTTCGTTGGCAGAAAAGAAGCGAAGAGACGCCGGCACAAAGGTGGAAAGTCGATTTTGCGACTTTACAATCCAGCTCTTCATATGTACAGTTATATCGTGCCGCTATCAATGGATCGTTGTTCAGTGATAATTTTTGTCGCAGGCAATGGTGTTGCGCAACGACAATTCAATCCCCCAAAGCAGCCGAAGAAATTTAATGACGTTGTGGAAATTTTTCACAATACTAGAGTGAAGGACAGCAATTCCGGGGTGTCGAGTAAGCACTCTAAAGTCAGTGGCGTCAAGTATGAAGAAAAACCGCATCTTCCTGAGGCCGTTGATAGGAGGAACCGAGAGGCAGCGGTGCCGAGTCCGAGAGACAGGTGCTCCGAACGTGTTAATCGCGAAGATCAATCCTACAATAACAAAAATGAACAAGCTCAGTGTCTTCAGGCATTAAACTGTAAAAATAACCCGGGGTAATTACCTCTAATTATAATACTTTAGTAATTTAGTAATCATTAATATTAATTACCGTTACGTTGTTGTAATGCTTCTTGATAATCGATGAACATAATCATCTTATTTCACATTGACGTTACTATTATTATCATTAACTATTACCATCGAATCCCTGTTTAAAATATTATATACAATATGATCAGATTACATTACATGCAATTTCAATGTACATAAATAAGAGTCTTATTAATTTACGTTGAAACTGCATGTAATCTAATGTAATCTGATCGTATTCTATCTATTATTTTAAGTAGGGATGTCTATCATTATTAAGCTGATGGCAGAGAAAATCTGTAAACGTTTAAGACTGTCTTAGTTGTAGACGTAAGGCGAGGCAGAGAAAAACGTAAGTCGTATACAATAGCCTTTCACGACTAACGTCTACGACTAAGACAGTCTTAAGCGTTTACGGATCGTTCCCTGCCACAGCCTTACTGCTAGCGAACTTCTTTTCTCGTAGAGCGACGCCCGAGGTTGCACAGGAACAAGACAAGCTGGAGAAGCAATTCAGCGATCTTGGTTCGTCGGCGCGGGCTGAGACGCGACAGTGCGAGCGCGCTTTCAACAGGCATGACGATCCGATGTTCATGCCCAGCTATGAGATGCCGACTTTGGCGTCGAAATTAAAACGCTCGGGCAGATCGTACTTCAGCAGGTTCAGCTTTCGGAACATCCCGTTCGTGGTGGGGACCTCGGTGACCCCGAGTCACAACCTCGGATTAAATATACAACAAGTGAGCCGACGGAGCTTCTTCGGGAAGAGCAGTTGATCTAGGGAGAAAGCAAAACGTTCTTTGCAACGCAGGTATTGAGCGTGATAAAGACGAGGCAGCCGATCGCGAGCGACGTCACCCCGTCATTGATCCGCAAAGTCAGCCGGGGGATGAGACCAGTGTCGATTCTTCTGGACCAGATGAACGGTCATTACGAGGGATCGCTTCTCAACGTGAGCCCGCAAACGACTGGGACGTTTATCAGCGGGGAGAACCTGGACCGTGACAGAAGATTGTCCGCGTTTAACTTGCAACACGTGGGAAAGACGCAAGGCAGCTGCGCGCCGAAGATGTCCGGCGATGCAGAAATGACTTCTGAAAAAGAGAATAATGTTAGTAACGTTTCTAAACAGCCTCGTAAAGAGAAAGGTGATTTCTGCGATCGTCGGACTAAAGCGCGGTCCTCTTCCGTTATAAGCAAGAGCAACACGCTGGCGAGTTCCGAAGATCAGAAAGGAATTTCGAGGGCATCGTTAAAGGTAAATCGCATTCTAGCGGTTGGCGTTAAAGCGTATAATGACGTGTTGATACCGCAGGGTAACATCGGCGATCACAAAATACGTATTCCCGACTCGCACAATTCTAAGGAGATGCGCGACGTTCTGATCAATCTTCACAATCAATTCGAAGAGATGAACACGTGAGTGTGCTGGCGTCGTTAAAATTAAAAGTTTGGTAAGCGAGCTGCCGGCTATGTTCTTTACAGAAAATACGAGAGACTGCAGTCGGAGGTGGACAGGTCCAACGATACGTCCTTGGCGAAGGAATTGTCCGCTTTGGAAAAGGAGCTCAATGCCAAGGAAGAAGAAATCAACGCCGTCGTCGGTCTCTACAAAGAAGTGAGTGTCGTTATTGATATGCAACGTATTCCGCTGTCATGCACACATTGTTCTCAATGACACTGCGAAAACAGGTAATGACGCTGAAGCGGCAAATGAAAATGCTGCACGAAAGAAACAGTCTGGTATGCGTCGCGACCGAGTCGGTCAAGGGGGCCTTCAAGGATCCCTTCCCCTTGTCGATTGTACCTGGAAAGTCCCATACGATGAATCCGGCGCAGATCGTCGATCGAAGAGGAGTTTACAATGCGACGCGAGAACCGCCCGCTTCTATGCAGCTGGCTGCGTTATTGCGGCAGATTCAGACTTTTCATAAGCAGCTCGTGTCGTATAATGTCGTAGAGTCGAGTCACGGTAAAAAAACAAGAAAATGAAATAAAATTCGAGTTATTTTTATCAAAGCCGCCTATACACATTGATGCAGTGGAATTTCAGGAAATCGCGGGGGAAAAGGCTGGCACCAGTCAATCTCTCCTTCCGCTCGGTGGTGTGAATGACACGCATTTAACGGGAACAATTTAACGGGGGAGGTGTTTCTTCGCTTCCTTTCTTCTTTAGGGGCAATAAAAAAGAAAACGAACGTTTCCAGCAGATCATATTTCCATTTTATTCGATTCTGCCTGCTACCCCATAATAATGTGTATTATTCGTTCGCATGCGTGAATGGGTTGTATGTAATTCTGTATACGCAGCTCTTCGTCTTCTGTGTGTGTGTGTGTGTGTGTTTGTTTGTTGTGTGCCTCTATACATATAATATATTTATATATATGTATATACAGAATCAACATGTGTGTATAAACGCCGAAGATGGTTTTCTTAGGACTCCAGCTAGATACGGATTTCTCGTCGTCGCGACTCTCACGGTCGGTTGTAATCGTCAGTTGCAGTTACGATATCCAAGAGAAATTGATCGTTACGCTACTGATTTCTTTTTTTGCACTTTTTTCGATTCTTTCCATCTGTCGTAAGATTCTAATCTCTCTAGATATGTTCGTAGATCATGTGATTTGCACGGAATATCTAGCGTTTTTCTTTTTTTTTGAAGTACTAATTAAAGGAGTCACGATCTAGCATGTCTCTTAGCTTTGCTAAATAAAATGTTCTCTTTTCTTCGCTTCCCTCTATATTCTGTCTTCTTTTTTAAAGTATTCTTGCATTTTCTCTCTCTCTCTCTCTCTCTCTCTCTCTTTCTCTCCTTTCCTTTCAAAGCGTCTACACAGAATCACGCGATCTATCCTTATGCGTTAAAGGTACTATCCACTACAAAATGTATCTTAGTTAACGTTAATATAAAATGTTATCTTATATCTACGATAATACTAATTTGCTCTCTCTCTTTTTTACTAGTGGAGGGGCGCGGCTTAAGTGCACCCGCGAGAAATAAAAACACTCCTGTGGGCACAATCGAATACAAAAATTAATTTTCTCTCGTGTACAGCGCAGTCCTTTTGGCAGTACGGATGGAGGACAAGAATCCCGCGGCGAGCGCGGAGAACGATCTTATCGCGGCGATAAAGTGCTCCTACTGTCGCACATTTTTAGTCGCTACGTATCAAATGACGAAGAAGTAATTAAACGGCAGCGGATAAGAGACTAATTAATTTCATGGATCGACCAATTAGCAAAGTGATGCATCCTTGCTGAATATTTAATATTTATTTTCATATTCGTTTCGATCACTGGCCTACGAAAAAATCCATTTTCTCGTAATCTCTGTCTCCAACCGTTCTTTCGAAAAAGGACTCTGCTTTATTAATGCTATCGTCGTCGCTGTAGGATCTTTTGAAGAAAGATATCGCCGATTTCAATCACCTCCTGCAAAGAAATCATCGGCGGAAAAATCATCTCCCTTTAGCCTGCTCTTCTACAAAATTGTTTTCACGAAAAGAAGAAAACAGAAACGGAACCGAGTACTCCACACACACACTCTCCCATCTTAACGCAAATATATCTCTCATTATATCACAGACTAAAAAATGCTTTGGTCTAAAAAATTGTCTTGATCTTTCCTTCTTTTTTTTTCTTACCGATTTTTGTTAATTAGAACGAATACGCATTTCGCATTTATGTGTTCGCTTCGCTGCCATCGATATATGATTATTTTCGTTAATTTTATCCTGCGGGATCAGCGAGTTTTCACGCCGATCTTCGTTTTTCTTGATACCAGAAGAATTATAACCACCGCGGCTTTTGTGTCTCGATTACATATTAAGAACTTTCGATTCTGAAATGATGGCTGACTTCGTCGCTGTGTCGTGGTAAAATGAGAAAAAAAACCCCCTTCGGCGCGATGTAACTCAACAGTGAGATTCGCAAAGCATTTCTTTCGTGTTAGTCGGCATGCGGTAGAACTCAAGCCATTAGCACCCTTGATTCTCGAGATTCTAAGTGAAAAAATCGATCCAAGTGGAATTTTAAGGCGTTTTTACGATAGTAGTCCCTAGTCGGTTGTGTGTGTATACATTGCGAATGGCCTTAAAATCGTACTTGTACAAAAATATAAACGCAAAAATCAACGAGCTTCTCTTAGTGAATATTCTTTTTCTCTCTTTCTCTTTTAATACGTTATTAAGATCGTAACATTTTATAGTACTCTACAATATTACAACATGTGATATCTCTTACAAGGTACTTACGTTACGAGTAACCCCACAGATTCGTTCTTTACTCTTTCATCATTAGACTTCAGCAATTACCGCGTAAGATGATAAAATAAATATCGTGTCCATAATAAACGTTAATCATTGTATGGACACCTGCTTTTATCTCTATCTTTTCTCTTTTAAGTCTTATCGATTACAATAATTATCATCAGTGAGAAAAATTCAACCGGCTTCACAATCAACAAAACTAAACAAAAACTCCTCCCGATAATGAAAGAATATTAAATGGTTCCTATTCTTCTCGAGATGTAAATGTTACAAAAATAAAATTATATTTGACTTTGAAATAAATGTGCTCTGCCTGACACGTTTCTCGCAATCGTACGATACACGTCGTTTATATTGGATAGATCTCAAGTTGCCTTAACGATTTAAAATGACACATCCTTGTTTGTTCAATATCTGTTCTTGCGTTAATCGCTATAAAACTTGACACTTTAAATACAAACAAGAGTTTAGCAATCTTTGCAACAAATATATATATATAAATATATAAAATATAAGTACATTTTTATATATTCGTAACTGATCAATTTCATAAACTGTAAATATATCAAAATAAGCATCCAGTTTCTCGTTAACGGCAAAAATGTACCCTAATGCTGCATACACGATGAAATGAATGGAGGACAATCAAATGGAAATCTTCCATTGCAAACGAACACGTTAAATATAAAGTGAACAAGATACGCGATTATTTCATCGAACAATTACGATACATCACATCGTAATAACCATTTTATGTAGAATTATTAGCGCTTTTAAAGAGTTCAAATGTACTACCACGATATTATGATTTTATTCTGTAGACATACTATTGCTATATGTTGTTCATTTATGCGTACTTTTAACATATCGATTATGTTGACCGAAAAGGATGCTGTAAAAAAGATACGCTAGCATTGAAAACATTCGGTATCATTTCCCCAGCGTTGTAACGCGAACGGAATCTGCTATCGAAAAGAAACCGTATAAGGGAATATACGGTATGCACGATCTTACGAAGGCGAAGTAAATCTTTCACAAATATTATCCACTTTCACGTTTTTGTTCTCGAAATTTTTTTGATTCTAGATAGATTCTCGTTACGTTACAGTTGTGTTCTTCACTTCAGCAGATATTGCTTTTTCAGGCCTTTTTAATCATCGCCGTACGATGCAGGAATTGCAGATGGCGATGAATATGGCTGCGTAGTGCGACAACTGTATCCTCTTACAGACGTTCAAAGGTCGCTTAAAAGTTTTCAACAATGTTGTCTCGCATCAGTACTCGCGAATTAAATACTACGTCAAGCCTTCTTAGCTATGAGGGCATCAATCAGTCTCAGTTTCGCTTTTGCCTGCTTGTAGGATTCGTACACGGTGGTGACTTGCGGTCCGCGATCCTCACGTTGCATACGACGACCAGCTCGGGCTTCGAACTGCGCTTCTAATTCCTTCAATGCCCTACGAAGTCGTTTCTTCTCCTCTCGAGTGGCACGTTGTTGTATCAGTAATTCTTCTCTACAAAAAGAAGAGATGACTCGTTCAATAAGAATCGTCGACAAATATAATCGTTTCTATTGGACTTATTCTATTTTTAGTAGTAATAGTTTCTATCTTCTATAAAATTAATTAAATATAATTAAAGTTAATAGAAAGGTAAATAGTAAGGTAAAAATAAGGAATATGTAACACTTTCTCAAAATTTAATCTTAATTCAAACTTACTGGGGAAGAGCGTGAAGACTTTCACCGGCACCGCGACTACCTTCACTGCTGCTATGCCCACTGTCGCTGTCGGTTGGTAATTGATCCACGGGATCGATACAGTCCAAGATCCCTCGATGTGACATGTCAGGTTCGCTGGCTCTTCTGTCAGTCTCCACGGGATTTCCCGGTAGATTCGATGACGTAAAATCCATTGTCTCATGTTCTAAAATCGTGGCCAGTTCCGAAACGCTGTCCTTGTTCTTACTCTGTAATGTACAATGTGACAATAATATATTGCCATTTCTCTTTGAAAATTGATTCCAAGGAAAGAATCATAGTTGATACCAATCAATCGTTCTTACCGCGCCCGCTCTGATGAGCAATCTCTTTAAAGTTCTGTACCGATCATACAACGGTCGCACGACCGTTCTGTCTTCCTTAGAGACTGGTCTGCCAAAAGTATTCTCGATGTGAAGCAATGCCTTTTGCACGGCCGTCTTCTCGTCCAACAACTGATCGTAATTGAGCTCCTCCATGTTGTCGGGCCGGTTATATTTGATGCGCTTCTCGTTGAGTTTCTTCTCAGCCTCCTTGACCACCTCTTCCATGGACGTCGCACGGGATTTTTCGTGACCGTTGTTGTTATTTATGGGGCTGCTGGTGGTGTTTAGCCGATTGTTGGCGTTGGCCAGAAGCGCACCTATCGGATCCTCCTTCAGTAATTTATGTTCCTTTCGCAACTTATTGAGCTCCGTGCACAGCCGTTTGATGTCGCGATTGCTCATTTTGTCAGAGTGACTCGGTCGATAGCCGAAGTTTTCCTCAAATTCGTCCTCGTACTTCTTGATCTTCTTCTTCAGGCCGTTAATGTGCTTTGCAAGGTTCTTCAATCCCATTTCCGATGAGCTAAGCGTACTCGGCTGTATCTCCTCCTCGGAGTAAAATCTCCTAGGTAGCAACAGCGAGTTCCTCGGCGAGAGCATAGCTTCCACACGAGCGTCCACTGCTTCTTCCTGTTAAAATCCATTGGACACGTATAATCGATACACGTAAAGAAAAATTCAAATGTTATTCGAATGTTAATTTATTTTTTGATAAAGATTTTTATTTTGTTAATACGTTCAATTTTTTGCATATCTCTATGCACATTATTCTTAATCTTTGAGTTGAATTTACATTTAATTATTTACTTTTGTGCAACATAATTAAAAAATTGTATGTGATTCTAATTTTTTAATTGATCCAGATATTTACATTTCCTTCCAAGTGTTGAAAGCCCCAATTGGTCAAACTGGGATTATTCACGTCCTCGTGATCGATGGTGGGCGGTCGAGCTGGCGAAGGTGATCTGCTCGGTCCGCTGCTCAACATCTCCAGAAAGCTTTGAGCTGGCGAGCCATTATGACTGCCAGGATTCGGTGATACGTTGGAGATGTACATATTTTCAGGCTCCTCTTCGTTTTCCTAAAGAAAGCACAGCTTTTTATTTCTTATGAAATATAATTCGTCATATGCGACACATTAACGTCATTAACTATTGCGAGTGTCGCAATATTTTGTCGCTTTAATATATGTACCTATATAAAATTCTATTGCCATTAAGAATGTCACATATTGTACATGGTTGGCAAATTTCACATACACTTAGAAATTTAATTATGTCAATTTTCAGAATGCAATTTTTATGGAATATTGGAATTGATTTTACTGGAATGAAATTTTAATAGAAATGAACTTTTAACACGCACAGATATTATATACGTGACTCGTATAGATTAATTAAACATTTGCCACTTTTGTGGTGAAATCGAGAGACTTTTTATTTACCTTGCTGGAACTCTGATCAGTATCCGGGACTCTGTGCACTCTTCTCCTACGCGCTTGTCTCCTGCCTCTCGGGGTGATGCTTCTGCTGAAGCGTTCGCTGTTTCTCAACCTCTCGGCGTCGCAATCATATTTTTCAGTCGCCACAACCACCTCGCATGGCGACGGCACCGACGACGATTTTTTCGACACCGGCGAAACGTTGGTTCTCTCGTGGAACGGCAATCCGCCACATCTCTGCAAATCACAAATCGAACAGCAATCAGACTCACGTTTCGCGTTTACGATAAGATTAATTTTTAATTCTCTTAAAAAATTAACTTATTACATATTAAAAAATGTATTGTATTTTAATACGAGAAAAATGTATTAATTTTAATAAAATGAAATAAGTAATATGATATAATAAATTAAGTAAATATTACGCAACAATTGGACTTTTAATACGTTTGAGATGAAAGAACGTTTGTTAACAGGCAATTAGCTTGATGAAAATGTTTCCGGAATTATACAATATTATACGTAAAGTGTATTTAGTAAAATTATAAAAATGTCACATTTTGCGGGTCGAGCATCACATTGCCGTACACATATGTATTATCTATTTATACTCACCACACCGTGACCCATGTCTTGGCCGAGTTGCGATAAAATGTGCAAATGTTCCTGGCTATTGAAGTCTTCGTGGCTGCTCACGCGCCTGATCGTATCTGCGACGTCAGTGGGACTGTCGAGAACGCGTTCCTCGCTGTTACTCCTGAAAGACACACAGTCGGTCGCATTGCACGTACAATTCTTTTTTCTAGCTCAGCTGTAATACGCGATGCTGGTGGATGCTCTAAGTCCTAAATAATCAGAGAAGCGCAATCGATGTCTCGCTTGCTGACCGCCATGTTGAGCCCGTAGTGAATCCTATGTGCAAACTAAGCGTACCGTAAATAAGAAGGTATGTTTGTAATGTTATTTTCTAAGAGAAGACACATTTTAGATATCCCTGAGACATTTTTGATACATCTTAGGTATACATATTGCGTGGTTTCGAGTTATATCGTACCAGAACCTGTATTATTTCAACTGCGGGCCCAACATGGCGACCATGAGAAGCATGAAGAGGATAACGATTGCGCTTCTCTGATTATTTAGGACTCTAGTGGAAGCGAGCGATATTCGCCGCGAATCCATAAAAATTCAAGTCGCACTTGACAAACGAACACTTAGCTTTGCACCGCGACAATTTTCGTATTAACCCGTAAACATATTACAAGCTCCTGGTTCTAAGGCTGGATTCACACCCTGGCAGAAAAGCAGAGAGCAGAACAGCGGAAATTCAATCAGAACTCTCGCTGATAGTCGAAAGTTTCTACTTTCTGTCAGCAGAGTATGCTGTTTACTATCACCGCGAGTTCTGATTGGCTTCTGCTTTTCTGCCTAGGTGTGAATCCAGCCTAACTCAACTACTCACTACGGTGAACTCTATACTATACTGAAAGATCTACCGTCTTCTTGAAGAAGATGGGCAAAGTGAAGCAGACAAGTGATCCCAATTTCTGCCTCTTTCTAATAATTCTGATTGGTCAACGATTTTCTATCTCACAATTTCTATGTCATTTACATAAGGCGAGACAGAGAAAATCGTTGACTAATCAGAATCTAGAAAGTGGCAGAAATTGGGACCATTTGTCCGTCTCATTCTGTCCATCCTCTTCAAAAAGGCAGTAGGTCCTCCAATATGAACCTGAGCAGAATTGCCGTCTTCTACCGTTAAACCACAAGACAAGTTATTGTGCGTTACTTTAAGACAAGGATTTAAAACATAAAATATTGTTTTAAGAGTACAAGACAGTCGTTCTGCTCCAGGCCTTATGGTCTGGAGTTCACTGACTGACTCGGACTCCCGACTATCATTCAACCAACCATAGCAAGGTATCGGCCGACTCCAACTGTTATAATCGGTTGAATCATAGTCGGGAGTCCGAGTCAGTGAACTTAAAACAATGTTTGATGTTTTAAATCCTTGTTTTAAAGTACAATAACGCACAATAACTGTCGAGAATGTAGTGCGGTTATGGCTTTACGCGCATTCGCAATCATTGTTGATATACCAGTAGAGCCAATTTAATAACGAATGAGAGAAATCAAAACTGCGTGAAATTCGGAGTAATTTGCCAGTAATCTTTTACCGCGTGTGCAAAGTATGCTTTCACGCGCTTGTAATATTGTACATAACAGGCTGTTATATTTTATAATTGATGCGACATAAATTGCAGAAATTAAATGCCCTAACAACAAAATTGTTGACGCGCGCGATAAAATATTTACGCGTGAAATTGATTTCGTCAACAAATATTAATTTCATTGGATTCAAGGTGTTCGGTTTGTCAAAACGAACGGTTTAGCCTGAGGGGCCTATTCTGCAAACGTTAATGACATCATTACGTGCTTCGTGCAGCAGTTTTTCTATGGTGTATTATATCACAAAGCACGTAATGATGTCGTTAACGTCTACACAATAAGCCCCTAAGATTCAATCCAGGATTAAATCAAAGATGTCACAAGCAACGTCGAAGGATTCGTGCGATTGTCAACGCAAAGTATACCTTATCAGCTTCCGTTCTTGACAGCAGGACTCGCGACGTTCCTTGCGCTTACGCGGTTTCAGCGCGCAGAGCAGAGACGCGCCCTCGGAGTCCTTCGGCTCGTCTCTCGTATCCTTGCAGATCTTGCAGTCGCCGGCGGGTACCAAGCCGTTCACCGTGCTCTCGCGGATACTGCAGCAGCCGTGCGGGGGCGGGGAAGAGAGAGAGAGAAAAAAAAGAGAGAAACCAGGTCAGATTATGGAAACGAAACGCGCGACGGTCTTGAAGTGTCAGCCTTCGAACTTAATCGACTGCCCGTCTCGAGTCAACCGGCCAATCGCGGTAAAAGCGCAAACGGATACGGGAGTGCGGAAACGCGGACGAGACCCGTACAAGGATTCTGGACCGCGAAAATAAGGGGGAAAAAAAACGAAAAGAAAATCGGCGAGGGCAATTATTCGCGCGACAGCCGACGCGTGGCGAATCGCACTTGCTCCCGATTGTCGGCGGTGTGTCGAGTTTCCCGTGCGCGCGGAATATTATATAAGGCCTCTCTGTTTTCTTTTCATGTCATCATCACGCGCTGATATGACGACGTCGGCGGGATCCATCGCGTCTGCCGCGCGGGTAGGATGCGCGGCGACGGGCGCGAGACGAGCAACGGGGAGGCGCGGAGGAAATGCGCCGCTAACGAGATAATCCTGAACGCGGGAGGGACACCTCCCGGGAACAATGCCGAGGCGCCAATAGTATTTGTACATAATTGGGACAATGCGGCAGGTGAGCGTGCGTTCATTCTGCGTCTCGATCGGGCGGGAAACGTGGCAATTACAAAACGGCTGGCTCAAGTGTTCGTAGGAGAGCGGAGCCATTATCGCGCTCTTATCACTACGAAATTCACAACGAACCGGATTCGACCGGCTGCGAAGGCGAGTTCGCGTGCGCGGGGGAGGAATATCCGCGTCCTTGCCGCGGGTGCCGCGTGCACGATAGCGCGACGTACAATTGCTGGTCGCGCGCGAAAAAAGGGTAGTGTCCCAGGGAATAATTTCCTCGCGCGCGGAGCGAGGGGGGTGACTAATTGTGCGCCATTAAATCATAATGCGTCGATAAAAATCGCGAAGTATGCATTTCGCGTTCGCGGGAAATAGAGTGCCGGGTCACTAGGTCGCTTCAACGCAGGCACAGTGTTTTCCGACAATCGGGAAACTGCCGCAACTAAATATATGTTATTTTTGTGATAAAAATGGACGGAGTAAAATTGAATTAAAACGCCGCTCCGTGGGAAAATGCGCGTACACGGCTACTGCCAAAATAAATGTTATAGAAAAAGAATTAAAACAGTTTGGTCGCGTCGCGTTCTGCGATTTATGGTTTCGAACCGACAGCCATCTGAGCTTGGGCAATCGTTGCAAGTTCACAAATATAAGTTCTCTTTGTACCACGAATTAAGGAAATGGCGAATTTCTTTTATCTCATTCTGTCCACTTGTTACAAAATAAGCTATTCATTTGCAGCACTTCGCCGATTGTCCCGCACCCTGCACAAATCGCGTAGCCTAAAAAATCCTCGGAACGTTCATTCTCTTCATAAATAATTTTATATCTATTAGGCGTTATCTCCCCCCTCCCCGAATTTATTAATTGTCGTGTGAAAAATCTGTTTAAAAATATAGCTGCTTTAGCGCCAATACATACTTCACTCGGATTTAGATTCGCATTTTCTACTTTAATAAAAAGCGACACGCTGTATTACGTTTATCGCGCTTATTGCGCTTAAACTTTACGGTCTAATCCGGACGGTCTTTCTCTCCAGACGCAATTTTTCGTGCTCCGCAAAAGTTTCCTCGCATGTAGAAAGTATTATCGCAGTCAGCGAAATCTCGTTATCATCCCAGGGTTTCATTCGTAACCGCCACCTCTAAATTCACGTCTCGCGAATCCGATCCTTCCGCGTGATCATTTTTTTCTCCTGCACATGCGAAATTAAAGTCGCTCGTCTCGAGCTCGCCAGCACTTTCTCTCGTCGCAAATGCTAAGTGACGTTAAAAGATGTTGAACTTCAACCGCGCGATAGTGCTATCTAAGTTTCGAGAGATAACGTTTCCTTTTTCTCCCCCCGAAATTCAGGTTTTCTCGTCGCGCGAATTCAGGCCGTCCTCGACGCCCGATTTGATCTTGTGTCACGAGTCGCGACCCGGGCATAAACGAATTGCGAGGCGAGAGATACTTTCATCGTGACTCATCAAACCGCGCGGTATGCGTGTCTCCGTGTAGAAACGAAGCTTGCGGAAATAAAGGTATGACGTAACAATGTACAGTGGTGGACAAAATGGTTGCGACACTGCTTTTGTTTTTTTTTATGGGTTTAGAAGTGTGCCTTTGGAGTCGGGGTCACGTTCCAAAATCTTTTCTTCTCCGAGGAATATTTTACTCCATGGCCATTCCGAAACCGTTTTGAGCGTTTCCGATCTATTTCTCGAGTAAAATTTCCCCGAGAGAAAACGTTTTCGAACGTAAACCTGAATGCGCGTTCCGAAACTCATTAAAAAAGTGCCGCAACCATTCTGTCCATCACTGTGCGCCTCAATTTTCGTCAATTTCTCTGACAGCGAAACGCTCGTATCGAGCGTGACGAAAGTAAAAACCGAAATCGTTTAATCATTTTTCCGTATCATCCCTATGGGTAATCAATTTCGATTATTACGTTCGTTCTAGTAATTCGATAATTTTTAAGAATGTTTATTAATTTTTCCAGGCGGCTAAATAAGCTTTCCGAAATTACCAAAAATAATAGTAGACTGCTAAAGGTTCAGTCCATATACATTTCTAGATGGTATAAATGCAATATTATGATTTAAAAAATACTGATATGATGTAAAATAAACGCAGTTGTTTGTTACGCGAGTTTAATTCTTACTTGTAATTAGCAGTTCCATAATGTGAACATCCCGACATCTACTTTGTGTCAGCCTCAGCTAAAAAATATTGCTTAAGTAAACGATATAAGAGAACAATTGATTTTAATATTAAATTGAAAACTGCCGACTCAGGTTCTTTTACGTCAATGAATGGCACTCTGGGAAAAAACAGTTACAACCCATTTTGGGGTCCACAATTAGTAATCGAATTATTTGGATTGTCCGTAGCTCTAATCTTTTACGAATTTTACCCCGCGTAACTAAAAATCGCAATTAGCTTCTATCTATATCCAAGATTTTAAAGCAATACTAATCAATTCTCTCAATTAGTTCTGTCGATATTCAGTAACGCAAAGATAATTTTCACTTAAGAGGCACTAACCGAAATGCTAAGTTGCTTATACTACAACAAAAGAGGGTCAAAATTTTTCCCAGAGTAGAGTTACGAACAATCCAAATAATTCGATTACCAATGGTGGGCCCCAAAATGGATCGTAACCGTCTCTTTTTGTTCCCAGAGCAGTCTTCAGATAGAAGACACTTGTTCGATATGCTTAAAAAGATCGAGGGCAATATTTATGGCGACGCTTAAACGTCGCGATAAAATCTATTGTGAAGTGCACACAATGAACAAGGAAAAGGAAATCCTAATCAGACATCGCCTAGACTCAATTAGAAGCGCCGAGGCGACTCGCGGGGCGTTGCAGCTGCATCGGACTCTAAATATAACTTCTTCGCGTGCACGTATATTATTTTGTGTATCTATCGAAGATTGAGAAAATTCCAGCGGTGTGGTATTTTTGTGTCGCGCTTGCGGTGGTCGCGCAGAACGGAAAGCTCGCATCAACACGCTCGCGAGCCAATTACGCCGTCATTCGCCGTTATGCTTTTAACGGTAACGCACCGTTAATTGCTGAGCGATCAATCCTTAATGAGACGCGCGTCAATTTTAGCGACGGCGCTTCGCGTACGCCGCTGTTGCCCTGGACACTCGCGCAAACACAGAATGAAAATGTTATGACGCGTCATTGCAAAATGGTAGCGATCTTACGTAAGAGACAATTTGTGAAATTAAAAAGGTAAATATTTGGGTTGGCCGAGAAATCGGCCGGTATTACTCGAATAGCCAATGTACGTATCGATGAATAATCCCGCACTTTCATTGTAAAAAGTAATAAGATTTAATTACGTCGTTATCATAGTTTGGTGACGGCGTCCGTGCGAGAAATCTTGAGAATCGCACATTTCATCTCGCGTCTCCGATTAGCTCCTCGCTTCCACGGTCGTGGCGGAACAAGCTCCTTTGCCCTCTTTCGAATCGCGGATACGCGCGACTGGTGATCGATCGGTGGATCGAGCCGATCGAGGCGCTCTTCCGATCGCGGGGATCGACGAATGGATGGGAAAGTACGTGACAAAACGGAGCGCGCCGCTTGCGAAGAAGCGCGAGCTCATTGAGGGACAATCGAGGTGACGCGATGATGATGATGATGAGGATGACGACGATGCACCGTCACGTGAATAGATCTAATAAATTGGCAGGCCGACTCGCACGAGACGTAACTCGATTAATTCGCCGGCGGGCGGCTGCGAGGCTCGCGCGCCTGCAAACTTTGTTCCGCGTAGATTAATGTCAATTAACATAAACGGGGGCTCGTGACAGTCGTTTACTATGGATCACCGTGAAAGATTTCCATACGACTTGTTTACCTCCAGAAGAAACCAGACATCCTGCGCAACGCACGTCTGTCAGAAATCGACGATGTTCATTGGAATCTCGTTCCGCGGGATTAAAAATTCAAATAATTGAAATAGCTTACCCGCACAAGCCACGGGTAATTGCTGGAGTTTCCAGATTTACGATACTTTCCCGACAATTTAATGCCTCTGAATAACGCAACGATTTCTTTTCTCGACATATTTTTGTTATCTTATCAGCGCTATTTTTTAAACGACAATAGAGCGAATCAAACTGGCTCGATATTCGCTTCTAAAAATAAAAGGCTACTTGTCCCGTGTCGGCGATCGTTATCGTCCAGCCATTGCATAAGAAATTTCCCGGCGCGAACGATATCAAGGTGCATAATAAGCGACGAGCGTTATCCAATCCGGCGCAATTCCGCGCGGAACTTGCACTTGTGCCACGGTTAATAAATTTCGATTAAGGACGACGTGGAAATCTACTCTTCGTTGAGCTCCGGCGCGTTCTAACAAGGCCTCGGCTCTTTCGCGAATTACCATGGATTTACGGCGCCGTACGGCGAGACGACGCGCTGGCGCGATCGAACTCCTTAATTCTAATGCGAGCGCGGGAGATGCAGAAGAGATCGCTCTCGCGCTCTACCACGTTGTGGAGACTAAAACCGAAATATTTCCGGAATTTCAAGGTTATAAGAAGAATCCTGAAGTTCCTGAAATATTTTGGTTTTACTCAACAGTTCCTTGCGATATAATTTCATGAAATACCTTCGGAACGACTGAATCCACAGTGACATGGAAGGTACATGCATAGTGTAAAAGTAGACCATCGCAGAAATTGTCTCGGAGGATAAAATAATGATTTCGTGCCAGAGCTTACATTAAGAATCGTTAAGACTTTACGTCGTTCTTGCAATTAAAGTTTGATTAGTACTCTTACGTCCATGTCGATATCCATGTATAGAATGTAAAATTTACCAAAGCTTCATCATGATGAATATCACAGAGGCCGTCGTTAACGGCGCTCAACGTCTAAATATTCTATTATTATTAGATGTTACCGTCTGAATATTTTATTATTGGACCGCGGGGGAAACCGCTAAGGGCATTGCGGTGTACAGATTTGAGGCATTACTGGGCATTACTAGGCATTTTTTGGGCATTAGCCCTTGCTGGGGTATTATAAAGATAAAATAAGATAATATAAGATAAAGTAATGCCCACTGGGCATTGGTGGGTATTGGTGTACAAGATTTTGGTCAGCGGTTTCCCCCTCGTATTGGACTTTACCGGTCTCTCTTTTCCTCTCTTCAAGCTCTATCGAACTGTCGCGTTGCAATTCGTATTCTGCTGCGCCCGTTCATTCGGTATGCACGATAAGTTGCCTCTAGCTAGCGGTTTTCCATCGATATGAGCGTTAGCGCTAGCTCGATTGACTTCGAAACGGATGTTACGGCCTGAGTTACTGCAGCTGTTTTCGGAAAACAATGCAGATTCGGTCATCTGAATCTTATTTTAACGAAGCGCAAAACTGAGGTCACTCAATCGTTGATTCAAATGTGCAAATTTGCATAATTCAAATATCCCCTCGCGGCAAAACTCGCGACAGTCTTGGCAAGTTTATTACATTCAATATTTCAAGATCTCGACGTGGCAAAACGAATTCTTACGTTGTCTTACGAACGACGTAACTTTCGCGCTTCCGCACTCGTCGGGATACCTAAAGACAGGGGGACTAACAATAAGTCAAATATCGAGACGAGACCGCTCGACCTCGCTTCCGATCCGAAAGCACCGGCGGATGAACCGGAGCGGATCGCGCGAAGTCATCGCCGCGCAAAATTATGCTAAATGTGCAACTCACGGGCACGCGGGTCCCCCGCTGTCGCGCGTCGCGTTCATGTAATCGCGAGCGCCAACTTTCTTTTCCAGCGACGAGGCAGCGCAACCGGCGGAGCGGAGACGAGTCTCTCGGCGATTCGATGAAACATTTATGGTCGCCCCTGCACGTGGGACCACGCACAGGTGAGAGACGCAAGGTGGCGGCGAACCTCGAGCGCGCACGCACGCCAGCCAGCACACGTGGACACACGTGGAGCGACGACGGTGATCTCGACGGCGCGATCGCGAGGAGCGACGGTCGCGACGATGATCGGCCGATGCAGTGCCCCGCGGTGGCTCTGCTTTCCCCCGGAGGAACGCGCTCGAGAAAAACGACTCGGTCCTTTTCCGCACGTCGATCGACTCGCCGGCGACCGCTCGGCAGCGCAGAAAGAGCGCGTAAAGCACCGCCTGCGCCCGCAATTTCCGCGTGATTATCCGGTCGTTACGCCGATGTCACGTTCGCGGATTTCAGAGCGATCCGCTTCCATTGTCGAGGAACCGCCACTGTTGACTTTTAACTTTCGACTCTCGACCGGCGAGCGAGTCAAAACACCACACGATGACGCGCCAGACTCGAAACTCAAAAGTGATGATCGGCTCGAAGCGATTTCCGCATCGGGAGAAATCGTATCCGCCGAGGCTGATAACAGCGCTATCAAATTTATGTGAACGCACGCAAAGTCGTATTTGTTTTCACACGCGTGTAAACATTAGGAGACTGTTTCGGACCGTTTCATCTCTACCCCATACAGCACAGATAGGTTGCATACACATTGCGGGAATCTTTCGCAGCAATAATTCAATATTGCAAATGAGTTGCGAAACGTTGATGCATCATTGCTATGGGATTTCAGCAACGTTAAAATGTCCGCCTGCAGAAATATTACAATGTAATATTACAGCAACATAGCGATATAATATATTGTATATGCAATAATACTTTGTGTATATTCATATTAATATATAAAGAAGAAGAATTTATGAACAAGTTTCGGATTTTAAACATCATAGAAGCTAACAACATTTTTACGGTCGTGTGTGGAAAACTGTAAGTCGCGGTCACCCATCCAACTTTTAACCACACTCTTGCTTAACTTCGATGATCGGACGGGCTAGCGGTGAACCTTTGGCTCCGACGCTGCTTTCTTTTAATTGCATATTATAAGTACGTAATATACTTGTACATAAAATGATTTTATTAAGTGTTATTAAATGTTAAAAATTATTTTTTAACGTAATAAAATTGCAATATGCAATGTTGCAGCATTGTTGCTGCAAATTTCTGTGCTGTATGGGACGGCATTTATTTGTGCGTGATCAATAAAACTGATCCTATTGAACTTCATGAAAAATCGGTGATAAGGTGGACAATGCCCTAGTAGCACAGTGCATGGACCAAACATTGGTTAAACATTGGCTCATATTTGGTTGCATTGGGCCAATGTTTAGCCGATGCACTGTGCCACTAGAATAACACTCCGCACTACGATCTATCAGCTATCGACGAAAACTGACGGTATCGCGGGGCGATATCCAACCCGCATGGACACACGTATCGCACCCGTGAACAGCGGAAGCTATTTCGAAAATTGCTTTTCTTCGCGCGATCCAAGGGTAGATCCGCCCGTCCTTGTATTTGTTCAGACCTCTGACGATAACAAACGGATAAATTACGAGCGAGCTTCTCGCGGAAATCTCGTTATCACATTAACCCCGGAGCCACGAAGCCACGGAAAAGTGTTGCTCGGAGAGCTTCGAAACTCCGGGAACTTCGGCTCGATTCTGAATTCGTCCAGAGATTGATCGATAAATTTGAGTCAATCCTCTCTGAGACGCCTTTGAAACGTTGACGTGTACACCGGTCACGAATGTCAAGTCTTTCGAGCAACGCTATCGACGTTCACGGGTTCGAGCCGTGTCGACCGATCGGCGATCGAAGCCGCGGTAATTAACGATCGAAGGCAACACTACAATTGAATTCAATTATCGAATTACGGGCTTACCCGCAACACAGCCGAACGGGGGAAAATTCGGTTAACCGGAGCAGGCGTTCTCGGTTGGAAGGACGTTCGTAGCCGCGAATGAATTCTGGCCGGCTCCTTAATTAACGATCCTCGGCTCGCGCTCGCGGCTAATTGCGGTGGGCGCGATTAATTAGGAGCGGGTCAGGGCGATCGTCGTGCCGGTCTCCCGTCCGCGCGCCGTTTCAACACGGTGTCTTTGAGCCGCCGGGTGCTTCTTTGCCCCGGTTTTCAGACTGCGAGGAGAGGGATCACACGTACGTACACACGAGCGCGCGCGTCAAGGACGATTTTCGCGCCTTCACGTTCACGGGCACGCACGACACGCACGAAACGCCGTACCCTCTCTTTTGCGTGTGCACGCACGACGCTGGCGGAAAACCAACTGCGCCGCTCCGCCGCTCGGTCCTCGTCTATATCGAGCTGTCGCACTGTCGCGTGTGCACGTGTCAGAGCGGCTCGCACACGCGGCCCTTTCTCTGCGCTACGACACGCGCGATCGCACGCGAATTTACACGCAGGACCACCCCGAGACCGATTGTATCCACTTGCTCCGAAAACGAAGAAATTTGGCTTGGCTTAGAGAAAAGGGTATAAAGATTTCCAAGACAAGAAGACCTATCGTGAAATTTTTTATCTCATTTTTTTCAAGTCGGACAGCCCCGCCTTACCTTATATACAGGGTGTCCCAGGAGGAAAGGTCAATATTCTGGGAGGTGATAGCATCGGTCATTTTGAGCACAAATGTTCATATGAATATACGTCCCATTCCCCACTGTTTCCGAGATAGAGCTACTTGAATGTCTCGCGTATTTACTTTTTTCTGTACACTTCACCCTTTATCCACTCTCATAAACGTCTGCGGGAATTTACTCTTATACGTCTGTTGACTGTTGTGCCGATAACATTATAGAAATGTTCAAAACGCCTCGCATATTCACAAACGTCGAATATACAGATATGCTGTATGTTTACGGCTTCTGTGATGGTTAGGTTGCCAGTGCCACTGCTGCTGTTGAAGAACACCGTCGAACACGCTTTCTTACGTGCAGAATTCCGAATCGTGAACAATAAATATTAGAAATAGTACGTATGTCAGTAATGTTGCAACTGTACATTCAAATAGCTCTGTCTCGGAAACAGTGGGGAACGGGACGTATATTCATATGAACATTTTTGCTTAAAATGACCGATACTATCACCTCCTAGAATATTGACCTTTCCTCCTGGAACACCCTGTATTTATGCGTTTTATAGCGTTCTTCATTGGCAGAACTGGTGCGCACACTAAGGCTGTGTTCATAGTCAACTCTTATATTTAAGAATTCGTCTTAAACACATGTTCGAAAACCATCTAGCCAACAAATGATCCGTACGGATACCGCATAGGTCATTTTACTGGCTAGAGTATTTCAAAGAGTCACAAGATCACAGTTCAAAGATCACAAGAAGTATTTCAAAAGGTATTTAAGACGACCCTTTAATAGAAGAATTGACTATGCACAAGTCTAGGGGCCAATTTCACAAACGTTGGTTAACTGATAGCCTCAGGTTAATTGATTTTGTCTTTTCTTAACGGTTAACTGACGTTTGTGAAACTCGCCCTTAGGCCCGGCTTCACCAACGTCGCTTAACTTTAAGCTTAGTTTAATCGTTCTTCGTCTCTTTCCAATGGTTACTTTAGAACGAGACAAACATGAATAAAACTGAGATTAAAGTTACGCGACGTTTAGTGAAACCGGGCCTTAAGCCAACGGCACGCGATACCATTTTTCCTACTGGATTCCTTACGAGAGCCAATAAAGATGCAGCGTTTTAGATTAGGTGACTTAAAGCTAAATCCTGATTGGCTCTTGCAAGTAATCCAGTAGGAAAAATAGCATCGTGTGCCGTTGGCTTTAGTGTGCACTCAGTGCGCACCAGTTTCTGCCAATGGAAAATGCTATTAGTTTCGACATTGTATCAGTTTGGGCTTCGTTTACTTTTGATTGGATTTTCGTCGGATTTGTCACTTGAAATTTGAGGACGGGGAGCCGCTCGCCTGGGAAGATCGTTAATATAATTTTTCGAATCGAGTCGCTGAATAAGAAGATTTTCGACGGAAATCCCGCGAAAAACGCGACGCCATTTTCGGGAGTCGTGTCCCTGAATTATGCATCGAGTTCCCTCGGTTGCGCGAGGCGCAGCCGTAATGAACTTTACAGTGAGTCGTAAATCGCCAAGAAAACCGGCGTCCTTTTTCTTCCCGCGGCCGGTTGACAGGCCGAGCTGCGGCCGCTTACCACACGTTCACGCGGCATATGCGGCGCGCGTGCATGAGAGAAACACAAATGTCACGGAACCGGTTTTCGAAGCTCGTTCCCGAGCTGCCGTAAGCTTTACGGCCGAAAGAAAGCAAGTCGCGATCTCTCGATGCACCGCCTTGTGCGCTGCACTCGAAAAGCTCGGTCGACGTGGACGTATTTTTTAAGTCTTTTCGACGATTCCCGCCCGAACGATGTTGCGTGAAAAAAATATTCAAGATGAGCTTTGTCAACTTTCCATGCCAATATTAAAGTCAGATAAAAAAATTGACTCTTTTTAAATTGATTAATCTACGCTGTTGTAATTGTCTTTAATGGACGAGAAAATTCATCATGGCATAAATGTTGGACAGACGCAATCACGACTGGCTCTCGTGAAATATGTAAACCTCCCTGTTTGCACATTAATGATTTACATCTCTTTTGAACATACATATACAATTTATTAATGGCGTTGTTTAAATAAAGAAAAAGAAAGGATAGATTTGATATTCAAATTAAAATATTTATTCGGCATTGCGCACGAGAGAACTAAATAAATATAAATGGGGCTGCGTCAATCGATACGTCACTCGGTACAACACGCCGGCTATTATTTATCTACAGCCAGTCGATCAAAAACAATTCTCAATTCAGATACAAGTCGCGGTTATATTAGTTGGGGCGGTGGAAGGGACGAGAGGGAAGATGAAAAATAGATTCGGTGTCGCGCGCTACGGCTGGGCCATTTCTTCCGCGAAATTACGTTGTAAAATTGTGCTAGTTGAATAAATGTTTCAGGTAAGAAAAGAGCGACGCGCAATTGCAAGCTCGTCGGGGCCGTGTTTAGTTTATCCAAAAAGAAAGTGAACCCGCGTCTGTGTCAGTCGTTAAAGCATGTGAGTGACTCAACAATTAGATTATGTTAATTACTGGTAAGGTAATTTTACTTCGCTGGTTGAAAATGTTCTCTTGGAATTTTTCAGAAACATGAATTATACATGCATACGAAGTGAGAATTAAGCGGCGGTTGCGATTTGACAAGCTGTGCGGATGAATAGTCGCGAAAATTAAAAGTTTAGACAAATAAAATTCATAAGTCTCTGATGAAGTCACAGATACGAAGTAACAAAGGATATAAGAGCGAAGACGGATGTGTCTAAATGATTCTAATTTTGAAATTCATTGTGAAAAATTTACCTCAGCCAGGGTTTGAACCTGAACCACCCTCTCACTAGGCGGGCGTCTCATCGATTCGACCACCGAGGCATGTATTCAATTTTTAGAATAACCATCCTTTTTTCTGCGATCAAAACTTAGAATCGTGCGAGATATCAAAGTAATAATATTTGAATAATATTTGAAGTATTTGACAGAGGACGATAAAAAAACTGACTGCTCAAAAATTCGTCAAACAAAAAGATTATTAAGGCTGCATCGGTTTAAATTAAAAAAGTTATAAATGAATTATAAATTAAATTAGTTCTTTTGCAGCTAATCAAATAAAATACACAGCGCGTGCAGTCTCTTTTGTCTCATAAGCGCGACGCTTCCGGCACAAATTAGATCGTTTAAATGCACCTCCACACTTGTATCGATCTAAAAGAGATTATTTCGTTTCGCAACCTTTAGACCGCCCGTTGTCGCGACTACAATAACAAAATATACAGGAATTCGTTCGCTATCGATCTCGATCATCAACGCTTCTGCTCGCCAGAGGCGTCCGAAATAAAATCTAGATCGATATGTCGCAAGAGTTACCGGAAGGACGGTAGCTCGTTTTAACGACTTGGCGTTCGTTTTAGCTCGTTTATGCGACGTATACACGACAGGCACGTAACTCGTGGCCCGGTAGTAATGCTCGCCGTGCCGAATGCGATCATTATGCCTGTATGTTTCGCGATCTCGCGCGCACGCGTTCGGTACCCTTGACGTCAACGGCTCTATTTTCGGCCGTCGTCGACGTACATTTAGCGCTGGGCCGTACATCGTAAAATCTACGACGACGATTGAACACGAGCGAGCTGTATGTTCATAACTAAATTGCACTCCGCAGAGCTTTCTCCGTCTCACAAGAGAACTCCTTGGGGCAGTGATTCGCTATGTCAAGGAGAATTAATTCACTCACGAGGTTTGGATTCAAAACTGATACTGTAGTTTGGTTGCGAAATAAAAAGAATTATTTATCGCGCAATGTAATGTTGTGAAATCATACTCGCGTTTATATAAAGGAAAAAGGAACTGTCAAGCTGCTCCAGCAGAATTTTTCTGGTACCATTTTCTGGCACTGATTGCACTTTGGTTGCAGAATTCAATATACTATTTTTTTTCCTTTGTATAATAGAACGCGTAAAAAATATGCTTTAACGTCTGTTTAAAAATCTTTCTTTTTAAATATGCATATTTCTCCTATATTTACTTTTTATCTGCAAGTTATTACGCAGTTACGTACTGCCTTGAAATAATTTTTACTATCCTGTTTTACTTATGGATAAATACTGTGTTATCCGCGCGATAAAGCTTTCTTACCGCAGCTCGTAACTGAAAATATGTCTTGTATTTTTAACAAAAAAAGTTTAACAATCTTTTTTATTTAGGTCAATGATAATCGCGAGGTGGAAAAAGGTCATTATGATGATTGTAAATTCGCGGCTAATAAAAAAGAAGCACCACTGATGAAAGAGAGGGAGCAGGCTGTGTTTGTTGCTGCGGGACTTCAAAAGAATCGTCGTCACGTGTGTGAGTCACGCGTATGCATATGAAACGAATTATTTTTCCATGCTACGTTTCGCAGTCAGCACAACAGGATGCCGAAAAAGAAGCCCGCGTGTTATGATTGCGCGATTTACGATCTACGTATTTCGCGCAATAGTTTCTCTGTCGATGTGTCGATTACCGACATTAAAAAAAAAATAGAACGCGTAGGTAGATCCCACAAAAACGATGCTTCGTTCTTCGATCTCTCGAAGTCCTTCGACTTCCCACTATGCCATCTTCAATTACGATTACGACCTGGAAAATTCCGCTTCGACGTGCGACGTTATAGTTATATCGGCGCAATAAAAAATTACGAGCGAACTTAGGAGCGTTTAGAAGCGAGTTACGAGGTGATTAACGTAATCGGTCAGCTCCCTATTTCCGCAAGTTGCGGACGGTGCCATTGATTTTCGCGAAATTAGACAGCTTGAAGTAAGTTCGAAGCGATATGCATAAAAATCAGACAACCAAAATCTGTAATTTTTCATTTGTATAACTTGACGAAGCTCTACGTACACACGATATTAAATCTAATTCATGATGATGATACTTTCAAAATGGCATTACAATTATGTAACAATAATTGGAATCGCACATATGATGTTAAAAAAAATCTCTCCTCTATAAAGAGACGTTATGTCACAAATAAATGTATTTTTGTGCGGCCGCAGCATCAGAAACGGGATTGATCTCTGTTGCCTTGATTTGCGTGTCATCGATTTTACAGTTTCTTTCGGTAAAGCGCACAACGGCTGCGCTATTTACGTTACCAGACACGCGTGTCTCGTATCGAAACCGGCTTTTTCCAAGCGGATGTTTCCTCTGGCCACTCGTGCCAGATTTGGTTGAAGTCCGACGAAATCTATTAGCAAACGTTACGTCACTCTTGGACCGCTGCCTGCGACGGAAGAGCGCAGCCGACAAGCGATGATGATGCACAATCATATGCACTGATTCATCATTTTGCATTCTTCATAAAAAGAGACTATATTCTTCGAGAGAAGAATTCGAAATAGGTTTTATAACATTAGCTTTTAATTGATTTGCGTTTGTATCTTTTAAGATACTTGAAATTTCATATTTAGTTAAGAAGTTTATCAATAAGTTAATAAATAATAGTCTTTAACGAGTACCTATAACAGATTCGTAGTCATTTATCAAAAGCAAAAATGAGATCATTGCGAGTTCAATGACATCGAATTAATTGCAATGAAGGATTATCGGGCGTACTGACAGCTAGTTGATCAAGTATAACGTGAAATAACGATTAACACAACGCTACTGGGCGCAATAACTGTAAATATAATTCAGGAATGCGTTATAACAAGAGACATTGATTTATGTGTTTTTAAGTACCATAATTTGCGAAAGTCTTTATGGAAATCACTGCGCTAGAATATCATGTCCTTCGAGACATGATATCGTTCTACAGGGTGTCCCAAAACCGTTACAGTCTCATAAATTTAGTCTCGCGAATTTCAAAGAGTATCGCAAGAGACGTAATCCTTAAATGTCTATCAAACATCTTCTCGATATGAAATCGGAGTTTATTTTAAATATGTTCAAGATATAATTTTAATTTTTTTAAATTTATTAAATATTTTGCCGATATTAGGAGTCTCAAGATAAATTAAACTGAATATGCATGTATAAAGTTGAGAATAAAGTGGAGTGATAAATTATAATCAGTCGTAAAAAAATAAGTTCTCTCATTTCTAATTTTCGAGATCGAGACTGGTTTCAACTTTAGCCGCTAAATATTTTTGTGTCGCGCGGTGAATAACAATATTAATATTTGTCTCCTCTGGTAGCGAAGCGATATAGTTTCGAGACACCTCGTATAGTCGCAGCAAATCCGGTCGGAATTTTCCTACGGCCGGGTGCGAAGGTGAGAACTTCTTTTTACTTTCGCGAAACACATCATCATCCAATTCTGGATAAACGGGGAGTAGGCGCGTATTCAAGGTCGACAAGAGTGCGTACGTATGGGTGCATGGTGATTCATTCGCCCATGAAAGAGAGAAAACACGCCTAAGACGCACGGATGCGAGAGAAGAACGGACGAAGGACTCGACTTGCGGGTCCATTTCCTTGACTTGCCTGTCGATGTAACGTGGTCCAGGACAATAACGTTTCCCCGTAACCTTTCGCGCATAAATAAGCTCGAGCTGAATAGGATCGTGCTGAATAAGTTTCGACCGCGATCCTCGGACGACAATCAGAAATCTTAGTCTCGCGACGACAATCGAAACTGCGAATCTTTCTTTTAAATACACGTAGCCAAACAATTTTGTATTGGTAATTTATGCACGCATTGCAAATTTACAAATGCGTTCACGAGGCGTTGTGAAAATAGTATCACTTCGGAACCTGTTACAACGTAACAGTTTACTTCAAGTTACGGGACAAAGGTTCCTCCATAGGTATCGATTCCGGTTAGAAGCCGGTTTTGACGGCAAGGGAAGGGCGGTTACAAAGAATACAAAAGAATTTAGTTTCAGAAATGTGGCGGCAAAACTCGGAAGAAAGAAAAAAGGAGGCTCTACCGGTTCGAAGATTTGGGACGCGATTTGAAACTTCCTGCTCCCTGCGAAAATCTCTCACAGGCTATGAATATGACAAGTGCGTGACGAGGTATGTAATTATACATGCAAGATAATTATTACAAGTTTGATATGTTTTCGCAGGAAGAAATGTGCAAATTTAAATTCTATTCTCGGAATCGCGCGGTATTAAGAATTAAATTTGACAGAAAAGATTTCCGTCAGATCGTCAATTATTAACTCACCTGTTCTCATCTATTATCATCTATCGCTCGCAGACGCTCGCCAAGACGTTTATTATCAAAATGTTATCGCCGACGTAGGAGGTCGACTTGTTGGATTTCATAAAAATCCGCAGAGTGGCAACGGTCATTCAAGTGTCACTATAATTAGACTCGCGATCTATTTTAGCACAGTACAGTGTATATTCCCTTGAAAATATCGACGTCCGTTAACGGACGATTGATTAGGCCACGATCGCGAGACAAGAAAAAGGCGCTATCGCTCTGTCCGATAAGCTGCGAGACGTGTCGCGCACTGAGTGATGTAATTAATACCGCGGCAATGTTTTAGGTACCTCGCGCGATAACCTCACGATTAGCGATCCCGCATTGAAAACATCCACTCCTCGTGCCGAAAAATGTCGCCTTATCAGCGATGCGAATTACTTTTCCGGATAATTTCCTCGCGACTCGACAAATGGACCGTGTGCAATTTATACGCGTTCTCCCTCTTTATCGAGCTCCCCTCTCTTCTCCTTTCTCCGGGATAATTTATCTCGAATCCGTCATTCAATGGCGAATCGAGACGAAAACTGGCAAAAACTGCTCGAAACTGCTCCCCTTCCAATTCTCCTGGGACTTTCAATCTTGTACGCATTTCATTTTTCTTTAAGTTAATGGAATTCTTAAGGTTTTTCCAACTTGGAGCATCAATCGCGTTATTTTCGTACTGGACGTCGCGAGTTTCGAGGACACGTATTTTCAAGAGAAATATGAAAATACGAGAATTAAATGTTTACAAAGAGAAGAATCTGAATACTATTGAATCGCGTGAAATATACGATGGAAAGTATTTTATAAAATATATATGCAACGCATAAATGCGAATAGAAAGAGTAAAGTGGCAGGAGTAAAAATTTGGGCGCTTGATAATTTCCTGTGCCTCGTCCGACTTTTGCAAAACTAGTTTCGTTTCAACGGCTTCCGAATGTTTCCACGATTGCGAGGGACGTGCGAAACCGTGAAAATTTTACCGTCAACATTTCGCGCGTGCGCGCCTCATTATTTGCACTATATTCGGTGAGAATCGGATATTTCGAGTTCTGCGACAAAAAGGCGAAACAGGCGCGTCGTAAAATGCCACGTTAACAGCAAGGTGACACACACTTGTTTTCAGCTCGTCAAAACCGGAAAGGAGCAGTTTCAGATGAAGGCTTCCCCGGCAAGCTCTCTCTCTGCCTGCGTGTCTCTGGCTTTATTTTCGCTCGTATCAGTCGACGTCTTATCGACTCGTGTCAACAGAATCAGCGACTCGACCCTGCAAACTATGTTCTATTTCCGGATCGTAGGAGCTATTTCTACCGGAGTTTACACGATCATCTAATCCACGACGGCCAGCGTAAGCCCGACAGATTCGCGCCTACGTCAAAAACTCAAGGTGTTCGCCATTATGTGACGACACTGACATTGGATTTTTTTTTATGTCGGTATTGTATTAATAGCGGTTTATAAGAAGAGCTCGATAAACCTCCTTCTTGAACGTGACACCAAAGTATTTATTTATGATCTGTCATTCAGGATACTCTAAATTTCATCTCATTTACAAGCGTATTCAAATATTAAACTGCACAAATTACAATTATATTATAATAAACACAACAAAAGCGTAAATATTTATTTACAGCCGTACTTTTAATCTCATCTCTGTACTTGTAATTACTTATTAAATAAAACTTGAAAAGTTCATACTTTGGTACTCGAAATAAAATACTTTGATTAACAATCACTTTCAGACCAGTTGATTTTCTTACCTTTTTCTGGATAGATATTTTTTTAGGTTTCAACATATAAACATGTAGAAACTTTCTTGTCGGTATTTTCGATTGGGTCAAGTCACCTAGTTGTTCAACCGGGGCGAATTTTTAGTTACACAAATGTAATGGCAGTAATTGAGCGGTTTAAACGCATCTCTGCTCGATTTCCCGTTGTTAAAGGAATTATTGTCGAGTGAGGGCGACGGGATGAAATGCAAAAAAATTCCTACAAGAGAACGCCTGACCACGATGGCGGAATAGGAAGACGCCGTGCCCCTTTGTGACGGGGCCGCTACGGAATTACGGCGTGGAATGTGGCCGGAGACCGTCGATGCTTAAAATGAAGTCCTGGTCGGCTGCCAGGATCATATTCACGGAGTCGCGTGCAAGAAAGAGAGAGAGAGAGAGAGATTCCGGTCGACCCTTCTCACGTTGAACCGTGGAAAACTGCGCAATTTCTCTGTCTACGCGAAGGTAATCCTAGAGCATCGCGCCGGCGTTGTGCATTCCCCTCTTAGCGGCTGGTAACGTTGAAATTTTTGTATTTTTCGCGGAAAAAGACGTCGCTCACATATCTAAAAAAAAAATATTTTTAAATAACCGCCCGGCTTACTCTAAAACCAACGTTATTTTTTCCAGACTTCGGGGAAATCTTAAAAAGGACTTTTAAATAAGAAAATATTTTGAGCGGACCGACAGAGACGATACGCAGCGTAGTTTATTTTCGTTATGACCGGCGTTTGTGCGTGACTAGCCATTACGTAAGATCGATAAGCGTCGCTATTAAATTTTCAGATACGCAATTAGATTAGATCCGATATCGCGAGTTCGTGCGAAACTCGCGAAACTTTTTCGCGTGCACGAACTCTCGGCAACTATTTCTTATTAAGCGTCACCTGTTAGATACGCTTATTAACTGTTTATTATACTTATCAGCTACGCAGCTTGTATACATAAAAATTAAATGTCATCGATAATTCCTGGCGCGTGTAATTGTGCGACGAACTTTCTGCGAACAGAAGCAACGCCAGTATTGCGGATAGGAAAGAACAATATTTTTATAACTAGCGAGATGAACGTATTTTTTTACGGGGTTACAACTCTTTGTATAAATAACTCCGCTATCAACGCTGCTGCCGGTAATAATAGTTTTTACATGCCGATACAACGTTGGGATCTTCTCACCAATATTTATTATCACCTTAACATTTCAACGAGTAATTAACACTTGTAACATTTAACGAAAAAGATTTTATACAAAATGAAAATTTCCGTTTTACTGTTCAACAATTCTTTTGCATACTTTTTAATTAATTTTTTTAAACACAAAACGTTATAGCAAGTAAAAACGACGTAGCTTCAATTTTACTTGACAAAGATTTCAGCTTTAACTTATCGTTAGCGTGGCACTTGCAAAAGTATATTTTGGCCACTTTTGACTCGCCACACGTGATTTTACAAGATTAGCAAATCCCATTCGTTACATCCGCTTTAATTAATCGACGATTGCCGCGAGTGACGCGCGGAAAATTTGCGATATCGCGTGTCATCGATACGAGCTCGATACTCTGATCTCCGAGATCGACGGTGCGCTTAATCGATCCGCGGCTTCCGATTAATCGGCGGCTTTATTCGATCCCGATGTATCGCGTGTCACGGCATTGTTACCGATCGAATTGGCGAGCGGGGAATCTGAGTGCGTCGCGTACCGCTCACACGCTCGCGCGCGCGTAATAAAACGCGCCGCGAGTTCCGCGGATACGAGATAATTTCGGCCGTTAACGATTTTTATCGTCGCCTTTTGTTTCGCCGACTGTCGTGCGCGTCGAGTACAATACAAACTCGCGAAAACGATTTTACGCACTTCCAAACGCGTAAAAGCGTCCGGCGAGCTTTGCTTTACTCGCCGCGAACAAATAACTTGGCAGCTCATCCCAAAATAAGTGTCGAAGTCACCCTACGCATAACTCCGGCCTTATCTTATCGCGTAGTAACGAAGAGATATTGGTCTCGTTGTTGATGTTTATTCTATTCTCTTCTTATTTAGACTGCGCTGCGCCAGCGGAATGAAAATTTAATCCGTTCTCTATATTTCACTACGATGAATTTTTAAGTAACCCGATAAGTGTATGACGCAATGGGCAAGATTGCAGACAAAGAGATATCGAGTTTTATTTCAAAAACTCTCTGGATGAATCTACAGACATATTTTTAATAAACTCTGGTGTTATACTGTGTTTTAAAGAATAATCGCGCGATTAATTTTTTCTGTGTAACAATCTGAACTTGTGTGGGACTTACATTCTCGAATTTTTTAAATCATAATTTGCTTATGATGCTTATGCGCGAAACCTCGAGAGAAAAGAGGACTTAAATCAATATAATTTAACATGACAACGGTATTTTCCCCCCTGCATTCATATATGTTCAAATCAGTCTAAAAAAAAATACAGCACGTGTACACACATTAATGCAGAGATACGTTACTTTTTGTGCTATATATTTTACATTTGCATACGATATACTCATCGGATTCTTCTCGGCAGAATTTGCATCACTGGTTTAACTTCGTGTCGAGAAAAGAGGCTGCGTGAGGTTGCAGAAAAAGATGGAAAAATCACGGTGACATAATCCGTGAAATAAATTATTAAAGACTTTCCCGTCAGAGGTGTATGTGTGTTCTTTTATATTACGAGTACTTGCCAAACTGAGATTGAAGAAGTTGCCAGCATCTTTCGATCGAAACGGCATGCCAGGGACAACAACACTAGGAAATAAGAGGCCACTTGGGCAACACGTGAACGGAATATAATTATACGCCTTCCGTTGCGAGCGAACACGCGCGATCGTAATGTTCGACGATGCGGTCTGCATCGCGTCTACCAATATACGTGCAGTCTGACGTCAGTTAAGAATGACAGACTGGGCTTATTAATCGAATCGGGAGTGGCCTAATTAATTATGTATGACCTATGTATTCTCTCCTGGAAGTGCAATTTCTCTCAGAGACGAGCGCTCATCATTTCTCCTGAATTCCACATACATATTTCATTAAAAGCTTTCACAATCGCTTTTAATCGATACGTAGCAAACTACAGTTGTTACTCCTAATTAATGCAAAATTAAATCGTTAATTACCGATTCTTTAGACTTTAGACCTTATGTCGTGCAATTTATTTGGATGAGAACATGGCTTTAAATGCGTAATTTTGATTACAAATCTCGTTCTGTCATAGCTTTATTCACGGCGCTTAGTTTATCGTCGAGAAACTCGATTGGTCTCGACGTCTCGCTGTCACTCGAGATACAAACAGTGTATTCATATTGCATCGGGTGTATAATCAATGCGTATTGCGTATCGATTAGATGCGATTGGGGAGACGGTTTTGGAGCTCGTTCAAAGCAATTGACTGAGGTATAGATAAAGCGAACACGGAACTGTCCCTCGCGTTAATATTCACGGTATATCCACAAGCTCCTCTGTGCTTGTAAATTTCGAGAAGAAACTCCGATCCGGGTAAAAACCTTTTATCAGGCGAGTTCCTCTCATTGAAGGGAACCTGTTCCAACCGGTTTACGGTTGTACTAGTGTTTCTGCGTCGCGTTTCTGTCGTTCGCGCGAAGCTTCGAAACAGCGATAGTGATTTTTATTTTCGCAAAATCCCCTCGGTTTCGTTAAAAAAAACCAATCTTATTTTTTTTTAAACGCCGATATGAATGTTTTCTTTTGAATTTTCCAACGTTATCCAAAATGTTAAACGTCACGGCAGGTTCGTAAAATTGGTAAAAATTCTTTCGCTATTATTGTACGTGCTTTCTGCCCTTTAAGTGAACATTGTACGCTCCTAAATCTTTCAACCCTTGTCAACGCTTTGAATAAAAAAAAAACGAATTTCGCGGAGCGTAACACAGTTAAAGTCGCAGCAGCGACGTTTCGCGATCGACATTTTACATATGCACCTGCGAGTCTCGCGCTGGTTAATTGAAGCTTTATATAAACGCGCCAACCGTCTCCGAAAGAGTCGGAGAGATTTTTGGACAGAGACCAAGCGCGCATGGCGCGGGGGGCAGCGTGAAATATTCATGCACACGATGCACTATTCATGGATGCTGCTCGTCCCCGGTGTCGGCGGTGTCGGCGGCGATGACGCAAGATCTATGGAAACGCATGACCGTGCATAACACCGATTACCTTAAGCCAATACCCCAAAACGAGGTCTCCATCGATCGAGAATACGCAATATCTCTCATATCTCTCTATCTCTCTCCGGCGACTTACGTGCGCCGGCGGTTCACTTTGTCATCGCCATCTCCGTTGCGAGACGCGTGTCAAACAACTAACGGCTGTTTAAACGGCATTTTTTATACAGCCGGCAGGCTATATCGTTAATACGTCGCTCCTCGTTTTATCGTTGTTAATAAGAGCGCCCTGTTCAATCAGTTTAATCGATTCACTCGATCGGTCGATTTAGCGTAATTCGCGCGACTGCGTGCAACGAAATCTCTCACGCGCGAATTAATCCGCCAGTCACTTATGTGTCTTGTAATTCCTTAGCCGGTTCCCGTCTGTCGTGTATTAACCGAATTAATCTACAATAATAAAATTTAATGACGATTTGCTCACGTCGCTCACCCACGCCACAATATAATAAGCAGATTTATAGTTTGCTCTCCTCGAAAGTTTACCCTTTGCAGCTTTAATTTATATTACCTTTTTAATACGCTAACATGTCCCGATGTGCACTATAGGAGTAGATTATTTCAACAATTTAGAAACCTGAATATTATAAATTAGATTAATAAATACTACAACAGACTAGTTTAATACGATTCACCGACGATTCAATTACAGCCGCCTGAATAATTCCTTGAATCATTAATAAAGCTAACGACCCATTGATCGCAGAACGTGACCAACGATTCCTTGAATAACACGGCTATACCGTTGTTCCACATGCATATCGTAGTTTATTGTGTCTGGCAAAAGCACGCGGTGCGGTTCGCCAATCTCGCGCGATCGCGACGCTTTCGGGGAAACGCGATCAATCTTGGATGCTGATATCTTTTTCTTCGGAAAAAGAGCACCGTTCTCTTTTAAAAGCATTCATTATCACATCGCGCTTTAGCCATCACGTGACGTTCATGTGAGTAAAGCGGCGATCTTTTTTTTCCCCTGCCGCGTGACACGCTTTACGTATTTTACAAGCTAAGATTAATCGCTCGCTCACAGTTTCATCTAACTATAAAGGATTCTAAATGCGTCGCTTTAAGCGCAAGCGGCTGAATACCATTATCAATCTTGCAAGTTACTTAGTTGATAAAAACTTGTTACAATCTCTGAAACTCGGACGAGAAAGAAAACGCGCGCGACGTATGCGCCTACACATTTCACGCGTAACTATTTATTACTATCCGTAATCTTTCTGTAAATATACTATCTGTAACTTCAATTTAATTGTATTTGATTGAAATTATTTGCCCGATCTAAATTAAAACGAGTTAAGATACTTTATTTCATTTGCATGAAACTTTATATTTGCGTTTTGTGCTTTATCAGAGTTTCGATATCTGTACTTTAAGGAAGTCATCCAAGTATCAATAATGAGATAAAATACTAATTGGAACTAAGAACACAGAGGCGCGCATTCAGTCAAAGGATTGACATCGGTTATGAAGCGCCTTTACAACCTTACCGTATTGAATCGCTCGCACCGTCAATTTATTTTAAGAACTTTTCTTACGTAGAAGCTTATTAATAACCAACAAGCAATTTTATATCACTCTCGATATTTTCAGTAAAAAAAACATAAAAAAATATGTCGATGTACACTGAGAAGAAGTCACTTAATGTGTATTATTAGGCAATTATGGGCGTTATAATTAAAATTATAAAAAGGGGAATTAGCTTCCCTTTGACTTATTGTTTAACTTAGCTTTCTGCAGCTCTAAAAATTGACAAAATATTTTTTAAGATTTCCGAGCAGCAATTATAGATTATAAATCATAAATTTCTTAACGTAGTCATTAAAGATCGATAATTGTATCAACGATAAGTGCACCAATAATATTGCAATCAATAATCAATATTATAACATAGCTAGAAGATATATTTGTCAAGAATTAACTATTACGCACGTACGTCCGTTAATTTTCGGGATGTCGGCCTTTGAAACACATTTAAATTGCAAATGGCGGAGAGACCTTATTACCACGAGGTAAAAGTTCTTTTTAAGGAAGCGCAACGAAACGTGTAACTAAAAAGACGGGTGCGGCAACATTTGAGCAAATGCAGGTAAGAAACACGTATTTCTTTAGAAAACGCTGCTGTGTGGGTGGAAAAAGGAAGTGTATCGGGCGGTGCGTTCAAGTACGCGCGCGTCAATGGCGCGTGATTTCGCGACAAGGCCAAGGACCGCTAATTTTTATCAACAGCCGAGAACGTTTCAATAACGCGACGTAACGAAATTAATCGCGGAGAAGGTCGCGGATATTCTCGCGCGCGTTTTCCGCCTACGCCTGGAACCCGACACCAAGCAATTTGCGGATGCGCCGCTCGTGACTTTTCCACTTATTAAAAACTAATTCTCAAGCGTGCGAAATAAAAAGAAATAGACGGGTGCAAAAATAGCTCGAGCCGACGTGGTATACATTTTATTTTCGTCGAAATGGCTTCGCGTCGAATTCAAGTGAATGCAGCGCGGTTTCACGACGAGGAATTTTGATATTGTTAGTTGGCGTTTTAATATGCACGGTTAAAAACAAACGTTAAAAAATGTATATACAGTCGTCTATGTTTACTATGTTATTTATTTGCTCGTATCTATTTTTATTTTTACTCCTATTTGTTTTATTATTTCATTAAGTCGTTAGTTGTTTTTTTTAGTTTCGTTAACTAAACACAAGTGGAAGAGACAACTGGGTATGCGGGCGTTGAAATTCTGTCCAAATAATAATTCCGAATGCGAAAGACTTTGGACGCCCCCCCGTCCGGCTTTCCAATTTCGCGTACCGCTTTCCGCGTGAGATCCGAATTATCGATGCCGCTTAACATGGTTTTTGCGTGATTCGGTGGCTTTTATGCGCGATGAAACCGTACCCGTTTGTACATGGAACCGGGAGAGAAACCCCTCATATGCACGCGAGAAACACGGGGTTCTCCCGCGCACGTCGTACGTGCACAGAAAACAAATCGAATCTATCGATTCAATGCACGACGCGATAACGTTTATTCATCTAATCTATATTCGCATAGTTCTCTTTTATTTGCCTTAGCTCGACATAATTTAATCACAATTGTTTTTCGCTTAATGAAGTGGAGTGTAAGTATTCTCGAGGGAAATATGCATTTATGTATGAGCTTCGGTTTAAAGATGACAAATTATTTCCAATTTTTTTACTTGTCCGTTTAAAAGTCATTAGTTAATGAATATTGCTATTTTAACGTTAAGTCTTACGAAAACTTTCGGAAAAAAAAACAAATAATAAATTATTCAGAAACTATCAAAAGCCAATGTTAAAAATTCTAATTTTTTGTATCTTGTTGTTCAAATGTAAATGTTTCTGCCACGTTTTGAGACGATTTTCTTGCTCGTTTTGCAATTATTAAAAAACGACGAGAAGTGACAGCAGACCGACTTAACGTTTCAAGCTTCACATTTTCATCGAGGTGGAATCCTAATTACAATGAACAATACTAACTGTGATTTCGTGAATTATGTAACGATTCGAATTAACGTTCCGTTCAATTTTAATTTTCTGAGTTTCGACATGGACTTTTGGAAGAGACGATCTATCCGATACATCCCTAATGAGAAGCCCCGCGTTTTTCTCGTCCATTCTCCACCCGCGCCTGCTGAGGATACGGAAAAGAAGAAATCGCAAGGACCCTCGATCTCTTCATCGAGACTTGCCCGAGCGGTCGAGATGCAATCGTGTTGGCGGAGGACGAACGGACGAGGAGTGCCCCGCGGGTTAGAAAATAATATCTGGCTGTCGACCCTCGCGGCCGGGGGGAGAGATTCTCTCGAGTATAAGTAGAAGAGTCCAATTAGACGGCCGGCTGTCGAGGAGCAGACGTTCGCGGAAATTCCGCTTCGTTTGTAATTTCGAGGAAGGGAACAGAGTTTATCGAGATAATATAGATCCGACGAGAGAATCGAGCCGTTGGTAATGCGAACGATATCGCGAGGCGAGGCAGGAAGATCGAAACACGTTAGGCGAGCTACGTGCACATCGCAAGCTCGACGCAAGTGCGATTGCGCCGCACTTTCCGCAGAGCGTGCTTTATAATTCATCTTGCAGAGCGCCGTCGGCGGTCCGGCGCATTCGAATGCGTTACTCTTGCGTAATTCACGGCGCGGTTAATACACGACGCGGCGACTAGATCGGATTTTCAGATTAGTAAACAGAGTCGTTGTACTTTGGCCGACTCGGACGAATGTTGGGTAACCGTAAATCACCGGCGGCTCTCGTTCAAGATATCCCAAAGAACTATATAGAACGGCTCTGTTATTTTGTCTCGTTGCCTTTCATCCAAACTCATTTTAATACCCGTTGGAAATTCTCAAAACCAGAATACACACGTGCAATTGAAACAATAAAATTGTACTGTATCCCACGTGATATTCGAATATTTGTATTTTAAAACATTTCACGATAACAAAGAGAATAAAAAGTAGCTAGCGGACGATCTGAACGTGAACTCTCATGGAAAACATATACAGGGTGGAGTCATTTTAATCGACGCAAATATCTCTTTGGGGAAGGGAGCTGGTTTCGAGGAGGACATAAGATGGTGTCATTAATACATGCTTATATCTGAGTTAGATATACTCAAATATGATTAGATATAAACATGTTTTCCCGGGTGTTTAGCTTATAATATCTCGATAACTGTTTGTCGGAGGGAAAAGTAGTACAGGGCTTTTTACTTCATTTAGTCTCAGGAATATACTTGAAATTTTCTCTTGAATATTTCAAAAAGTATTAAGCTAATAAAAAAATGTTTCAGACAAAAGTTGTTCATATTAATTAGTGGAATAAGATAGTATAATAAACAATAGGGGATTTTACTTAAAAAATTGAAGGTGATCTTTACGCGACTTTTAAGCAACTATTCAAGGTCAAATTAATGACACCATCTTATGTCCCCCTCGAAACCCAACAACTTTTGCCCAGATCATTTTTGGCTAACCACCTTCCCCGGAGAGATATTTGCGTGCGTCGATTAAAATGACTCACCCTGTATATTTTGTTGTCATATTCTTTGATATATAAATGCGCTTTTATAATTTGACAGTTTAATCTTTTCGCCTTTTTTGCCGGACAGGTAAAAAGCCATGTGAGATCTCGTTGCCGATAAGTCTCTTTGTTTTATTCGCAAAAAAAGTACACGAACAACCGACCGAAGGATATTGGTCGACGCGCTGTTCAACGGTGCATGAACGGCCCATAAAGTTAGACATGCTGGCACAATTAAACCGTAATTTCGCGCTGACAATGTTTTTTCGCGATTTCAAGAACACCCGGGAAATTACCAATTTGACGCAAACAAAAGTCGCTATGGTTTGCATAATCTTTTTCTCGGGCAAAAATTACGTATTCCTTCAATATTCACTTCCGCATGAATACGGCGCCTTTAAAAAACAAATAAAAGTCTAATAGGAACATAATTTACTTACACTTCACAAAACAAAAGGATGTATTTGTTCAATGAAAACGTAAATTATAAATTTAGACTTTCAAAGTGACGTTTAAATACACGCAGAAAGTTCCGGCTTATAAAAATTCTGTAATTAAAATCCAATCGTACTTTTTATCGAGAATTTATAATATTTTAAAAATTCAATTCTTTTTTATGTCATTGCGTAACGTACATCGGTTATAAACTGTTCCACCTCGAAAGCTATCTTTTCACGTTTGTGGAACGTATCGTGCGCGGTCTAATGGTTCTAAAATAGGAAATGCAAATGATCGAAACGAGACAGAATAGCCATATCGCTCGTTTCCGCCGCCGGTGAATTACGTAAGCGTCTCGCGTGCGTCGCGTTATTTCACGAGATTCGTCGAGTCATTACGCTAAGGGAATCATCGTGTATGGCCACTCACCAGTCTGGAAACAGCACCAGCGCCTCGGCGAGGATGTCCCGCAGGAGGGTGGTCGCGGGCGGCACGTGCGGCAGGATGACGGGTGCGAAAACACCGCATACTCCGGCGCTGCGTCCATGTCGCGCCTCGTACCGGCTAAGGTAGATCGTCAGGTAGCCGAGCAGACGGTAATGCGAGGACGGCAGGGTCGACAGCAGTTCCTTCGTCGAGGCGATCCACGAGTCGTGATCGTTCGCGTAGCTCTCTGCGACAGACATTTTTACAGTATTTATCGAGAGCGTCGGAAGTGAGGCGGGTCGGAAATCAAAGTTGCAACAACGCTCGATAGCAAAGTCTCCCTCTAGCACTGAACCGTCCCGTATTCGTTCCAATTTCTAAATGGAAATTTCCAAGTTTAAAACTGAAACCGCATCTTTCAGATATCTCGGGATAATACTTCGCGTCTCCCTCTCGGGTGAAATCCTCAATTACTTCGAGAAATTGACAGTGTTGTGAATGCTCACGGGCGTGAATGTTGAGCAGTCTGCCGACGAGGGTGGATGGTACGACCGGCTGCGGCAATTCTTTCAGATACTGGCGTAGGAGGGTCGCGGCCGTCGGCGGGCACCCGGCCGCCTCCAAATCGGCGTCGCCCCGTCGCTCGAAGGCCGCCCTCAGCCGCTCCGCCAGGCGCGGACTGCCGCCCGACAAGCGGAACACCGCCGCGCTCTGGAAGCCGTGCGCCTCGATGTAGCTGCATAGCCGGTGCACGACGTACGGCACGCCCGTGTCGAGGTACGACTCGATCAGCTCCAGCCGGGTGCCGAAGATCCTGCTGGACCCAGCGCGGCCCAACAGCGAACCTGCCAGGACGCGCTTCACGCGAGCGAGGCGAGACTCGTCCTGTAAACGCGACGTACGTGGATCTGTTAGGTCGCCCCTGCGCGTTTTCTTTCCGTAGCGAAATACGCGATTTACGCTCTCGAAAGTTCGTGGAGTGAAAATTACTGCCGCGGAGTCAAGTATTCGCCTTATTGGAGTGAATATTTACTCCGACGGTGAATATTTCACTTCGTGGCAGTAGGTTCACTCTAACAATTTTAGAGAGTGCGTGTTCCGAATTACAACAGTTAAATTAAGTTATAGAGAGCTAAAATGTTATCAGCACGTAAAAACTGCCGTAAAGAAAAGACTTCTTCGAAAGTAAATTGCAAAGTGAAGATATAGTAACGTAAAGCTCGCGGCAACAACGATATTCCTATCTGTTTATTTATTATTATTTGTTAAGTGTGTAAAATAGCATTAATTATTAAGTAATTATTATTTAATTGCAATATAATTACATTTTATATTATAGATGTATGTAATTATATAACATTTAGTAATCAAATATAATACAATATTGTGGCTGCGTATTAAAATAAAATCGATTATTAATTTCTTTCCGGGTCAAGTCTAGCTATATGTATTATAAAATTCTGAGGCTCTCTCCGATACCCCGGTATTTATGCTTCTTCATTCGTCCGAGGTCTAAACGACGTACCTTTTGCATCCACTCTGCGCGCTTTACGTCGAGTATCGAGCGATAATTGATATTTCCGACATTCGCAAGACGGGTCGTATAAATGATTAGTAAAGTAACAGGGAACGAGAAAGCGTAATCGACGAATGGCCGCTAAGTGTTGAAAAGGCAGTGCATCGACAAAGTAGAGTAACGAATAGATATAGACTCCGCATTCCCGCTCAATGCAGTATAAGAAGAACCGGAAAGTTTCTATAGTCGCATCTTAAATATATAGAACGAGAGCTGCTATATGCCATTATCTATTTATTGAGACAGCAGTAGCCGCTACAGGTAGAAACTTCACGTAGCAGTTCTCCTAATCGTTATAAATTAATAAACGTGCAAAAGTACAATAGAGCTTGAGGGAGAGGTAAATTTATCGGATAAAAAATTATCGCGCCATTACTACTCGCGTTAAAGAGTACACGACTTACTCGCAGAAATACATATGCGTTTGTAATTCCTTCGGTACGCATCGGATATGATTATTAGACTAATAGCGAGTTCGAACTAGTGCGCACTGAGTGCACACTAAGGCCTGTTTATAGTCCATTTTTACATTTGACTTTGCCTTAAATACATGTACAAAGAGTATTTTGCCAAAAAATGATCCGTATAGACGCTATGCAGATCATTTTACTGGCTACGAAATATTTCAAGAAGTATCTGAGGTGATTCTTAAATACAAAAATTGACTGTAAACAAGCCTTAGTGCTGCACTCGGTGCGCGCTGGTGCAACCGAATTCGCTACAAGATAATTTGCAACGAAACGTCGTAACGCAGAATTACGATACTTGGCGTTAAATGTGAAATTGCAGCGAGTGCCGCGAAGAGTGCCTACCTTATCGTGTGTTTGACGAGAGCACGTGGGGCTTGTTGAGGGTCCATGATGATGGTGATGGTGATGATGATGGAGATGTTCTTGCTGAGGGCGTCTCATCCCACTTTGTCTGCACCGCGACCTGCTGCCGCACTAACAAAAGCGAGCAAACTTGTGAGTCGCACGATATGCGACGGCAAGCGAAACGACGGTCACTCGAAGTTACGTTATTCGCTATCATTCTTGCGCCCGAGTAAAACCCCCGCTCGCGGTTTGTATCGTGGTCGAATCGGAGAAGAAACGTCGAAAAACTCTCTAACTAAAACGACTGTGAAAGACGTAGGAAACTGAACGATTCGGAAAACTCGGGATATTCATGTCCGCGACACTGGCGGCTAATAAACGTGAATTTAAATAGATAAAGGGATTTTTTAGGAATAAAATAGAAAAAAATTGCCGATCTCTTTTTGGACGGAAGCTTCATATCGACCTAACGCGAGGTAACTGCCGTGTCATTTGCACGATCGTGCTAGGAAACGCGGCACGTCAGTGCGCCGACATGACACTGGCGGAACAATCGCGGGGGTAATTTTCAATATTTTCGCAAGCGCGCGATCGATAGACGACGCGTGACGAGAAACGCGCATTCATAACACAGGATAAGCTCTACTCGAGTAGATCGATGAACCGTAAATGTCGTCGTCCTCGCTCCTTCATCAACATCCTTTAGCGCGATAAAAATATGCAGACGCATTGATAAACTGTCGCGCCGTAAACACAAACCACCCCGTAACACAAATACATTAATCGTTCTGAGAATTATCCTTTTCTCAGACGCGATATCTCGATACCTCTTGCGCGCGAAGAGAATCTGACTTTTAATCGGGACGCTCTACTTTCATTCATTTATTATTGCAGCGTTATATCTATAATGTTATTCCTCTTCGGGTCGGCGTATTTCAGTTTGCATAAGTCGAAAGAAATTATTCACCGGGTACGAGCGGGTTCCTGACAATTGCCAGCTGTCTCGAGTAGATAATTTTTCCGCGGCGCAAGTTTCATCCAGCGACACAAAGTGTGTTATCGAAAATAACTCGCCGACCGTTGCACCGATAACCGATACCGCGGCTGCTCAATTTACCTCGTCATCCCTTCTTCCATGGGAAGAAGGCGCGCAGCTTCGAAGGGCGATCACGAGACGGTGGATGGTCGCCGGCGACGCTCGCTCGCGCGACTGATGCCGAACGGGAAAATTTCACGCGGATTACTCGTGCACTTGCACCAAAATTGTGCCAAAATTTCGTCGTTACGTAACCGAGCGGCGAGACTCTTGCGTGCGCGTGACATAAATGCGCGGCTTTTTATCTATTAATCGCCTGCGCACCGAATTTGTGACGCAAATTGGAAAATTACAGTGTCGTTCTTAATCGCGCCACGAGCCTGGGTATTGGTCATCCGAAAACCGATCGTTTTATATAGATTACTTCGGTAAAGACACGAGACATTGTGTGTTCACTTCTACTCTAGTATGTCTCTAGTGACGTTGTAATCAATTAATACAAAGGAAATATTGTTGTAAAGCAATTGTCATTACGTACTCCCTGTATAATCGAGCTATCATAACTTCAATCATTGTAAGCATATCATTGTACATCTTCGAAAAGTGTAATAAAAAATATCAGTTGTAATTTAATGTTAGTTTCATACTTTAGGTCATATTTCAAATAAATCAAATATTCTAATGCATCAGTAGATTAAATAAATTAACAATAAGATTAGCGGCTTTGTACATCCAATTTGATTAAAATCACGTTTGCTCTATTGGTTTGTACGCAGATTAATGATCGATCAGTCAAAATTGCTAATTAATTTATACATGTACTAATTATTCGTCATTTATGCCGCTATCAAGCATAAAAATTATCACAAGCTAACGTAAGATGTTATCAAAAAGAAACACTTACAATGCACTCTCTCGCGACCCTCCACAGGTTGAAGTACACTGAGCTCAGCGTGGCAGCTGTCTCGTCCTGCTCCTCCCTCTTGTCTTCCCCTCGTCCGGTTTCGCCGTAAGTACGTACTGATAATGTCGTCTCTTCCGGGTTACAATCGTGCTCCTTCGATCCGGCCAGTTCCGGCGACTCGGATCACGGATTTATGTCGAGTATCGCGAGTACCGAGCACCGAACGCGAGAGACCGTGTGCACACTTCCTCGCTCGAGAGCCGCCCGGTTTCGATTTCAATTTATCTCGGAGTAACACGAGAAAAAAAGAGGAAAAGTCGTTCTTGTTCGTCTTCGTGGTTGGAAGGGCAAGGAACGACTCGTGGGGGTGCGCGTGGTGAGTGTACGTATGTATGTATATATAGTGTGTATATATATGTATATATATGTATATATATATATGTATATGCGAAAAAGGACTCTCGCAGAGCAGAGAGAGAGAGATAGGAGGGCCGTCGAAGAAGAAGAAAAGTCCTTCTTGCGTGCGCGCGAAAATTTCGAACGACCGCGTGTGTATTATATTCGGCTTTTCTATCGGTTTCTTTTTTTCCCTTAAATCGTTTTACGGCGACGACGACGCCGTTGAGCGGAGATCGTGCGACTCGACTAGTAGTTCTGGGTTCATGTCCCTATCACGGCACATCGCATCGAGCCCTTTCTCTGAGGCAAAGGGCACTGCCTATGGCTGCTTCAGGAAGTGAGTCGACACCAGCCGTAGCGTAAGCATCGAGGGTCGGAGCCGGGATGAGGTCTAGGTCACCACTCCGCTCCTGGCCCTGGCATGGTCTACGTACCTCCTGCTCGGGCGCTTACTGCACCCGCTGCGCTCTGGAAGCAGAGAACGCGTAAGGGAGATCCTTCTATGCTCGCCACTAATTACGGAAGATACTCTTTAACGTGTCCCTTTGCGAACAGCTTTTTCTACATTACATTCTGAAGTACAATGAATCTAGAGACTCTTCGTAGTGGATATTTACTTATGGAAGGTAAAGTAGCGCTTTTAGGCCTCGATTTTACTTCGCGCGGGAAATAACGGGCTCGGCCCGACTTGATTTCTCGCGCGATATCAATTTAATCTCTCCCGAGTGTCAGCTCGATGTTAACGCGTTTAATATTAATAATAATAACGAGCTGCAATAGCTCTTGACGCGTGATATAGATTTTAAATGATTTGTGTCTATATATAAGACTATCGTTCTATTTCTGCACGTGCGGTACGCAGCACGTGCATATAAATTATGCATATATTATTTGACAGGCACAATAGGTCGTTAACTTATGAATACACGCTGGTAATTAAACAAGAGGCAGCCCGCGTTCGCTTCTCACCGATTAATCATTCCCGTGCAAACTGATATCCGTTTCTAGAAGATTGAGAGAATCGCTCGGCGCGAAAGAACAAACTCGTGTGTACTCTGCTGTCAAAAATATTTGTCAACTTTTCTAAGTATTCCCTTTACGCTGCATGCTGTAAGAATTACAAGCTATACGAATTGAAATAGACTCCGTGCCGCGGATGCGCGGAAGCCGTACAATTCGCACCTAATCCTGACTCGACCACGTAACACGGTCCAATTTGATTACGCTCGTTGATTCGTTTAGCGTGTCCAGTCGCTGTCGAGACTACGATCGTGTTTGAAAGGTGTACGCTAGGAATCGCTGATGCCTTCCCGTATGAATTTAGGCTCATGTAGAACACATATACATTTTCCATGTATGTATATGCAAAATGTATAAGTGTGTTGATATGTGCACAAATTCGTGTGGGAAGGCATCAGTGATTCCTACTGTGCATTGAGAAAAAAATCGAGCAACACGTCTGTGTGGACAGCTACGGTTTTCTCACGACGTAAGCTGCTTGACGAGATTTGCTAATTTGCTAAGTTTTAATCGATTCAATGTGGTAAAAACTTAAACATTTATTAACTATATTTGCGATATGAAATAACAGTCAATGTATTTGCATGCGAAGGAATTCGAGATAAATCTAGCTTCCGTCGAAATTTACATTGATTTATCAATATTTATTATATGAAGCGAGAACTGCGAGCACTGCAGATTTTGTAGAGACACGGCGACGAGTCGATGTTAATGCATTTTGTAGCAGAAGAGTGTGCAATTAATCGTGGCTCTCAAGCTTTTCAACGCGACAGCTCATGAATTAATTAACGCCCGTGATGCTCGAATTTAATTTAATTAATATCCATCATTTGCCCATTTGCGACAATCGTCATCGCAAGCTGGTAACAATTATATATCTTGAAGGCACCGTTTTTACAGGTGTCGTGAAATACAGCGAGTCAGTTTCAACTCGACCCATTTCGATACGTTGCAATCTAATAAATATTTCAGCTCAATACAAATAAAGTACGTTTCACGAAAGAGACTTTTGTTTAACATTTACATTGTAACTTTTTCCATTAAAATATTCTATTGACTCAAGTAGCACGGTTGATTGTAAAAGGCGTGAGAAGTCAAGCTATTGTTAATTAGAGTGCTTTGTGGTGGTTAAAACATATTTGAAATTGTAAAGTGTATGTATAGATATAAAGTAATAAATATTAAGTATTTTTCCGAAAAGCCTTGAACCAGTGCATTCTTTACCGACTCGATTGTGACAGTTTAATTTTCAAACCCTAAGATTTATCTCTTCTCACACTGACCAAAAAATTTTTTTAACTAAGTAAATAGATTTACTTAAAATTATTTTTTTCACTGAAGTAAATGTTTATTCTATTTAAATAAAAATATCAAATTTCAAGTAAATCTGTATTATATTAAGTAAATTAATTTTAATCGTTACTTCTTCTACATTCAAATAAAGATTTCATGAAGTATGGAATACTATTTATTAAATGAAATAATTATTTTTGTTAGATAAGAAATCAAATTTTCTTCGCAGTAAAAGTTACATCTTAGTAAACATTTTATAGAATTAAAATAAAACATTTTTAATTTAAAACTATCCATTCTTTGATATTTAATAAATACTTAAATTAAAGCAATGCATGATTTAGTTTGTTTATTATTTTGTAAATTTAAGTTAATAAGCTATTAGGAGCCACCTAATGAATACTTTTCTTGAGGAAAGTAATACTTTTTTGGATTAAGATATTTTTTTTATCAGTGCATCAATGATCCCCATTCACGTCTAGAAAAACTAATTTACTCAACTTTCGAGATAGACCACTCGTATCGCGATACTGTCTTCGATTTCCGTTTCCGTAGTGTGTCGATACGACACGAGAGATTTCGCGCGGCTTACAGTCGGGCGAGAATGAAATTTGCGTAAGCCGCTTGGCGCTTTTTCGCGCGTTTCTCTAAACTATTTCACGTTTTGACAGCCGCGTTACATGAGAAACGGGATATAATTTTCGTGAATAATTACGCGGAAAATGCGCTTGACGGTTTTAGCAGCGTAATGATCCATTTAATGCTCATTTAAATTAACTTCCAGCCCGAGCCTTGAAGCAATAAAAATAATAACATTGGCGGATTTCCGCAATTTGCGAATCGCCCGTGAATCTTATGCAATCGCGGCATGCGCGACGTATTGCAGACAAGATTCGGTACGAAGACACGGAAAGGGTTACGTCACTATTCTCCCAACTTCGCGTACACCGAACTGCGCTATTCGGTATGGAAACTGCGCGCGAATGTACGGCATATTCACTTATTCAGCGATACTGCATCCGTTATAGCAATGCAGTGTCAGCGAAATGCGACTGTTTGTTCCCATAGCCCGCGCTAACAATAAGTGAAGAACTTCTTCAACAAATAAGACGGAATGAGTCAGATCCAAAGACACAGCGAAAATTTACAATCGCAGGTAATCTCGTCAACAGATCGTACGTGTAACGAGCATTCGATAATTGATCAATAAAAAATCACGAGGTTCGCGCCGATCAGTTTTAACAAACGTTGAGAAAATCACATTTAATCCTTCGGCCAATTTCCTTTGAAGACACACGGGCCATCGGACTCTGCCCCGGCGCATGTTCAATCCTTGTATAGATAAAAAATTAATATTAGTCGGAAAACAAACCGAACTTCGGTGTGCCCGGACAGTTTTTCGATATACCGATTAAATATTATCGACGATCAAGATGAGGGCCCCGCTCGGAAACACTGACCCAATACATTTCAGGGGAAAATTGCAGCGGAAAGATTCGTGCGAGAGCGATCGATTCGCTCGCTCGCTCGCTCGCTCGCTCTCGCCAAGTTATCGTGCGTGGCATCAGCTCCAGCGGTGCATGCCCGTGTAGGGTGTCTGCGATCGATATTTCCCGTGAGAGGGTAAATGGAATGAGCGTTTAATTTCGTACGGCGGAAGAGCCGGCGTTCTCTCGGCTAATGACGTGCCGATCAAATGGAATGCACCTGTTCGCGAAACGTCAGGCGCCGCGAGACGCGACTCGCGTAGAAATCGCATACGTACGAGGTAGCAGCGCGGACAATTAACAGTCGTCGCATTCCTTATTGCCCGCGATAGACATATGGAATGTGAGAAATAAAGGATAAAGGCGCGCATGAGAGAGAAAGGGAAGACGCGAGGAGGGGCTTGCCTTTATTCGCGTTTCAAATTCAGAACCTGCGATTTAAGCTCACAATCCGTAAAAGCCACTTTACGGAGGCGGTTCGTGCGGCAAGAGATAAAAAGGGAGCTCGAGGGGGATCACGCGAGTTATGAATATTTCACGCCGATTTTGCAAATTTTCCAAGGCGAGAGAAAAGAAGCCTTCGCCGACTACGGTTCCGCTAATTACGACTCGACGTACCTCAACACCCGACGCACTCCCTGGCGCGCCTTTGAGAATTCCAATTCCCAGATTCAGCGCTTATATATACCTACATTTCATATTTCTATCTTCCCCCGCGCGCTCTTTATTCCCCTCGCATCCCGTTTTTATAGTTCATTGTGCCACGACCCTTGCACCTGCGCCTCGGCCGAGAAGGGGAGGCCGGGGGAGGGGAGGGGGGAGCACGTTGCACTTAGCAACAACCGCACGTTTTTATGTAAACCATCAGAAAGAAATCCAATTCCGTCAGGTCGACGACGTGTCGACGCGTTTACACGGTTCCCCGAGATGCAGGCCTCCTCCCCCCCCGCTCGCACATTCACGCGAAAGAGATCGGGGACCCCCAGCTGAGCCCTCAACCCCCTTCACGCGTGAAACGTATCGGACACTTGGCGCGATCTGTCTCTAGATCGCGGTGCCCTTTATAACCTTTCCGGGTTAACGGACGTTGCATCGAGGTCATTTATAGTTTCACGCGACGAAACGCAATCTCGGTGCACCGACAAGCGCGGTATATAACGATCCGCGGCCGCTTCCGCTCGCGCGCGCTCCACTTTGACTCGCTTTGCCAATACCGAAAAAACACAACGACAACGAAGAGTTGGGAGAAACGTTCTTCACGGTCGCCCCCCCCCCCCTCCCAGGAGGGGTACGTCCCTCCGGATTGGTTCACTTTTGGTTCGATTACAAGAACGACGTCACGAAACAATTCAGCTATTCAGTCGCGCCGTTTCCGCTGAGAAAATTTCCGCTTGTGACTTTAATTTGTACAATTGCTCGACTCGTGACTCTTGCGATTTTCACTTTGAATAGCGAAACGTTAATGCAGAAATAATTTCTTCCCGGATTACGGCGCTACGGGATTACGTTACAATTGTATTACGTATTACATAATTCCAGCTGCAATATTGATGAAATAACGCGAGGATGCGTCGGATGCAGCTGATCCGATTTTCAACCTACGTAGCTCGCACAGCTGCAACAGCTTTTCTGCACTTAGCACCAAATTTGGCCTTTTGCGCAGTTGTCGATATCAAACACCGCCGCTGGTAATAGCGAATTAGTTTTCGCCGAAACTAACCGCGTATTTAACAGGCGAACGGGCGTTAAATCATTCGCGATCGCGACAACGAGGAAAGAATCGTTAATTGCGATTAGAGACTAACTGACGTTGATAACTTGGCGTAACTGCGTCGCTCGATCGCGGTGGTAAACAGAGACGGAGACCACCCACCCCCACCCCCACCCACACAAACTCCGTCTAGATTAGTCTGGAAACATCGGTTCGGAATTGAGTACAGTTTGCTCCGAGGATTTCGTGGATTAATTTTGGAATAATAATAAGGTTTTCTCTCTCGAAAAAAATAAAATTACGCACTGGAGTGAAAAAGTTTGACAATAAAAACGTTAATCCAGCGCGCGCAGAGTGTCACTGGATAAAAGGTCAATACGTCTGGTAACGACAGCATTTTCAAACGGCTCGCAGCGAGCGATGACACAAAAGCACCGCAAATAATAATAAAGAGAAACAAACATCACGATTTACCATTTCGAATTCACCATCTTGCGCACTGACGCGCACAGAGAGGAACGCGCCTCCTCAATCTTACGGAAAATCCCGCTCTCGATCTCGTTTCACGGAGAAATTTGCTTCTCGCTCGCGACGGCGGATATTGTCATCCGTCGAGATATCGAACTGGGACACACACCGTGCACAGTCAAAATCCTGAACGACCAGTGACGCAAAAGCCTGAGGTAACGTTCTCGCGAATAAGCGCCGAGCCGAAGACCGCATTTCGATCGAGACGACGTGGAGTCCGAGAGGAGACGCGCTTGAATGCGCAACGCGCGAGTTGTGTCAATGTCGACTGTACCTGACGATACGCGAGATGAGGGAAGTCATGACGACCGACCGGAAAAGAAGAGGCTGACCGCGACACAGACGCCACACAAATGAGACTGAGTCTCCGCCGCGCGATCCTCGGTAGCCCGCCCTCTCCTCCTCTCTCCATCCGCCGTCCTTCATCGCCACCCTCCTCCTCCTAACCCTCCTCCTCGCAACCCTCCTCTTTGCAGCCCCCTGACCGCCTCACTGGCGCTCGAGCACGCCGCCACCCCCCGTCGGCAATGGGGATTGAGGGAATTCTCGAATTTCAGTACGCGCCGAATCCGATTGAATTTTTTCGACTCTCCCACGGACCCTCCTTAACTCGTCACCGATGGTTAAAAAGCTCGGGCGAGAGTGCAACGAAAATTGGCCGGGGTTTGCAAAATCCACAAATTGCCGTTAAGAAGTTTTCCAGGGACGATGGGACAAATATTGAAATTGGAGAGTTGAGAGATAAAATGATAGCGATTATGAATAAACGCCGCGAATGCAGGAAAGCTCTTGACTTGTGTCCCGTTTGTCTCTTGAAAAAGCAGATTCGAAAAATAAAACGAGTCAGTGGCCAAGTCAATAATTCTCGCATTTTAAATAATAACCAACGATAATATTTTAAATATTGACAATTAATTACACTACGTATACGCGTGAATAAAGAAACGTCTAAAAGCATTTAAGGTATTGTTATTCAATTGCGACGATTTCATATTTGAAAGTCTTTTAAGATTTCAAAAGAGTGTTTCAATTCGATTCCGTTCAAATTCTCAAATTTACTCGGATAACCGGTAAATAATCCATTTAAAAAAAAATAGTACACTCACTCGGCGAATGAAATATTTACAATACGATTAAATTAAGCTGCTTACCACGCACGTCTGAGAGCCGCCGTTAGTTATTTCATTTATAACGCCTACAATTTTTCCGACTGAGCTTCGGCGACCACTTATTTCACCCTATCATAAAAGTATACCATCACCATAAAAAATACGTAAAAACCACTACCGATTACGTTCAATTTCCATCCCCGTCTTTCCCTTTCTCTCGCTCTCGGTCTCTTTCTCGACACCCCGTATTTCCCGACCGTCCCACTTCCGCCCTCGGCGGCATCCCCTCCATCGGGACTTCCTCCAAACTCGTCCCTCCCCCCCTTCCCGCCATCGCGTACAAACCCCCTTGACAGCAGAGATCGCGTGCACGAGGGCGCATGCACTACCCTCGAGGAATCAATAGACTGTCCCGGTCACGTGAATCGCGAGGTGGAGGAGGACAGATGAAGGGGGTGGAACGAGAGAGGGATCGAGAATCTAAGCGAGCCAAGGAGGGAACGAGAGGACGGGGCCGCGAGGGAGGGAAAAAGAAAGAGAGAGAGAGGGGGAAAGGACGGCCGCTGGTCGCGGAGGGTCGCCCGAGGGTTTGTTGACGATTATACGGCGCGCGTATGTGGGTAAACAACGACACGAGTCCGTCCGATGGAAATGGATGATATACGCATCTCACCCCCGTTGCGAGGAGAGCGAAAAGGGCATGGGTGTAGCGGAAGGACGACGCTTACTGCGCGTCATTTTCTGCAACGGGATACCCCGAGCGCAAAACGCGGCCGAGATCTACGCCTTGACCGATGCGCCCAAAAGTGCATCCCGGAATGCACGCCCGAGTCACGAGGGTGATCGCTATCTCGCGCGATTCACGCTTGAAATTGCAGTGCGTTTCGTACTTAATATTCCACGCCGCGGATCTTTTACTTCGCTCTTTACTTCCACTTTTCATTGATTTTACTCGCCCGCCTTCTACGCGTTCTTATGTACACTTGCGACGATGCCCTATATTTACGTTTCAAATACGAAAGGAAAATTGTTAGATTTTTTCGCACAATATTTGCGGCTAGGTTAAATATCGTATCTCGAGAGCAAAAGTCTTTTCTTGCACATTTCTACGTGTCAGTGCTTTTATCAAATGCGTTACTTGTGAGGAGACATTTCGAAAATAATTCTAATTGCGGGATTCCTATTTACACGACTTTTCATACGTGCTCTTCGATTGCACGTGTAAAGTAGTTTAATTTAATACAGTAAGGTGAAGATTGCATCGAATATCAAATTTCCTCTACGAATTATGAACTTGATGAACACAAAATCTTGCTCGTTCGAGAGACCTGTAAATTAATTAATTACTGACGAGTACAATCACTTATTCAGTAATCACTGCGTAATTTCCTCCCGATTTGGCGATGAAATTTATACGAATGCATAGCTAAGATGTGTCCCAAAAGTTGCGCTCTCACGGTCCATCATAAATTTCTCGTCAGATCGCGAACTGATTTTATCCACGAAAATTTCTCGCAGAGTTCCGGCCGTCCGGAATCTTTTGTCAACTTGCTGAACGATATTAAAGCTTCTTGCGGTAAGTTTCGCTAAAGTTACACAACAGCTTTGCCCCGCGCCGCGGGGTAGTTGCGCGGGCATTTTGGAACGTCAAGTATAAATTTTAAGCATAATCCCCTGTGCAGCGTCCGGCATCGATTGCGCGTGTTCCAAGTGCGTAACTTTTCGCGAGGGGATGCGTGACCTTCAACTTCGGATCCTTTCCCCGCAGGAAGGGATCCTCGGCCCTCCCTGTGCGTCCTCGAGACCCCATTAAAGCCAACGAATCCCATGAATGGAGTAGTGACTTCGCTCCCCGCACCATTCTGGGATTCTACGCAGCAATGCTTTCGCGTTGCGTAATATTTCCCGGGGTTTTACTTTCACATTCCCCCCCCCCCCTTTTATTTCAAATTCCAAAGGAAATATCGCGGAATATCGAGAAACCTTATAGCGTAATCAGGCTACGGGATTTTACGCCATTTATTATTCTATTATATAAATTTGGATGTAATTCGAGACATCTTAAAGGACATTTATAAAAGTCCTTCGATAATTATTTCGTCCAACTGAAAGGGGAAGAGCAACTATCTTTCCATTATTTATAAATAATAGTTTATAATAGCGCGAAATAATAATCGTCAGAGATTGGATGAAACTGTCTGACGTACAGAAACTGCCATGTCTCGAAAGAAAGAGCTCGCAAAATTTTTCCCCGATCATTGAAGAACAAACTAGCGATTATTTATACAAAATGCATAACGTTCGTCGCAGTTTCGCAACGTACGATAAGCGACAAGTTTGTTTTATTAGTCTCTTATTAAAACTTGGATAATTTCGTTCGCTCTCGCGACTCTGAACGCCGCGTCGCGAATTTTAATTAGACGACAAGGCAACACGAGAGACAAGTGCGCGTTAGAACAAAAAAAGCGCGCGTTTAATCGCGCGATTCGCCGCGATTTTTCTTATCTCTCGTCGACACGTCACGCATTCGCGAAAAAAAAAGAGAGAGAAAGAGAGATAGAGAGAGAGAGAGAGCCTCGCATCACCCCGAAGCGCACTTTGCCGCTCCTTGTCAGCGAATGTATTAGTGATGGGAATAGAACACGTGCGGCCAATGACCCCGCATGCAACGTTGCGCATATGCACGTAACTAGCGAGCGCATGCATATATCCGTGCATATGCACATGCATATGCACATGCATACGCTCGTGCCGTCACTTGAATAGCGAGCTTTTCGTACTACGTGCATGTATCGATTGTATGTACATGACGCCTCGGCGATGCAAGATAATGAGGAACGGACGCGAGATTGCTCGGCGTTTATCAACACTTAGCGCGGGCGCGTCTTCCGATTATTTTTCCCCGATCGACGTCCGCGCGATTGTTCGCCGGGGAAACAACGTCGCCTTCCTCCCCCTCTCCCCCCCCCCCTCTCGCGGGGAGTGTAATTATGAAATTTCTGTATTACGCAAAATGTATTTGCGGGGATTCGCGTTCAGAACTTCAGCCTCTCTCCGTTTCCCTTCATTTTCCGAGCCGCGCGAGTTGTTAGCGAACTGTAACAGGCGGTTGTAAAGCGATTTCGAATTTCAAACTCATGGACGGAAATTATTCAGCTTAAAATTGCTCAACGTTGTGGATATTATTCGCGCAACGTTAAAAGTTGTCGCGATCGCGGGATCGCGAGGTGCAAATCTTCCCGCGGTCATCGAGGTCGCATAATTTTCCATTTTCCGGTTAATTGTTAACCAGAGGTCAGTCGACTCAGACCTGGTTTTTCATTTTCCGGTTGACTGTTCACTAGAAGTTAGTCGACTCTCCACCGTTTTCTGTATCATTATCTAAGAAGAGACAGAGATAATCGACTGGCTTTTGGTCAACATTTCATCAAAAAATGAAAAACCGGGCCTCTCTGTCTCTTCTCAGATAACAACATAGGCCGGTATTCATACACTCATAAAAAAAGTATCTTCATCCAAAAAAATATTACTTTACTCGAGAAAATTATTCATTAGGTGGCTCCTAATAGCTTAACTTAAATTAAAAAATAATAAATTAATTAAAACATGCATTGCTTTAATTTAAGTATTTGTTAAATATCAAAGAATAGATAATTTTAAATTAAATATATATTATGCATTAATAAAAAATTTTATTTTAATTCTATAAAATGTTTACTAAGATGTGATTTTCATAGCGAAGAAAATTGGATTTCTTATTTAACAAAAACAATTATTTCGTTTAATAAATATTCTCTATTCTCTATCTCATGAAATTTTTATTTTAATGTAAAAAATGTAATGATTTAAATTGATTTACTTAATATAATACACAGATTTACTTAAAATTTGATATTTTTATTTAAATAAAATAAATATTTCCTTCAGTAAAAAAAAATTTTAAGTAAATCTATTTATAATTTTAGTTAGAAAATTTTTTTTGTCAGTGTAGTCGGATTTTATATTCAAGACCGTCTCGAATTTATCTAAAGATGCTGTATGGAACATTTCATTGACTACGGAGTATCTAAAGATGATCTTAAGACAGTCTTGAATACCCCTTACGGAAAAAAACACTCGATTACACTCGATTGTCCGAATTTACTCTCAAATTTGGGTGTAAATATTTAAATCTGGGTGTTTACGCCCAAATTTGAGAGTAAATTCGGACAATCGAGTGTTAAAACTTGAGTGTTTTTTTCCGTAAGAGACAAGACCTGATTATGAATACCGGCCATAGAAAAAGATGAAGAGTCTAACTTCTGGTTAACAGCGAATCAGAAAATAAAAAACCGGACCTCTCCGTCTCTTCTCAAATAACAACACAGGCCGATATTCACAGTCAGATCTTACATTCAAGACCGTCTTGAATTTATCTAAAGATGCTGTACGGAACATTTCATTGGCTACGGAGTATCTAAAGGCGATCGAGAGACAATCTCGAATACAAGACCTGACTACGAGCACCGGCCACAGAAAAAGCTGAAGAGCCGGCTAACTCCTGGTTAACAGTTAACCAGAAAATGAGAAACCGACGTCGGGGAAGCGCCGAAAATCCAACGGCGAGAAAGCGTCGTAAACGGCCGGCGATTTTCTCGCGCGCGTCTCGCGGCGGGAAGTCGTGATAATTCGCGCGCGTAGTCATCGCCTGTCAATCGTCAGCAAAGTGAAAGGAACGAAGGAGACAGACGCAGAAACGGGCGCGAGTCGCATCCAGGTCGAAGATGCGATCCGGATCGATTTCACGTCCCGGGACTGACGGGAGGGAGGGAAAGAGAGAGAGGTAGCTCGCGCCGCGGAATTTTCCGCGTGCGTGCGGACGACCCGACGCACAGTCGCGTGCCGCAACTTTGATATTCCGTGTGTGCGATAATGCTCGATCGATATCGGCGCGGCTTCATATCGAAATAACACCGGGTTCATCGCCGCTCGCGTCAACATAATAATAAAACAGCGAGCCATCGGCTCGCGAGTAAAAAAACGTATAGATTAAAGAGGGGGGGAGGGAAACGTACTTGCTTCTTACAGCAGTCGTTTCTTCGCCAGCCGTAAAATGCATCGCGAGAGCGCATAATTTTCCCAAATGCGTCTCCGCAAAAACAATATAAACGTCATCGGTGGAAACGAGAGAGAGAGAAAGAACACTTGGCATAGTCTGGAAGAGAAAAATACGTCGCGTTCGAGATTCACGCGCGGCAACGTCCCGCGACGTGCGGGAGAGACGTCGCCACGAGGAACTGACCGTGAAAACTTGCCGAAACAACGAGTACGCGTCCTAACGTCCTGCGCCCGACGAGCGCAAAGGTACGCGCGAAGCGCGGCTAAAGCCGACCGAATGGACGGCGCCAGTCGGCGAGAGGAGACCGATACTGCGTTTCTGGGTGTCTTCGGCCGCGCGCTATCGCTCCGTCCAGAAAGCCACATTTTATCAGCGGTCAGCCGAGCCGCGCGTAACTTCGCCGTTCGCACGCCGCGTATCTTGCCGAGCGAGAGCGCGACGGTGGTAGGAGAGAAACGCGCTCTTCCGGGCGGAGAACGGGGATCCGTTGTTCCTGCGCGAACAACCATCTCGCCGCGATACAAAGGTCGCGGCCGGGTCCGGGCGCTCGTTCGCGCTAAACGTTCGTCGCGTTAACGTCGGGCTTGCTGCACTTACCTCGAACGGCGAGCGGACGGGCGTGCACGGAGCGTCGTCACTGGTCGTCCGAGCGATGCACTTCCACTTGCCCTGCTGCTCAGCGGCGAACGTGTCGCGGGGACGCGGCCTGGCCGACGAGGGGGTCGCGCTCCATCATCCGCGGCGGCACATCGCCGCCGGCACGGACACGCTGATCGATAATATCCCCCCGAGGTCGACGCCGAGGAGCGCCGTGCGGTGTTTCGCGAGATATCCGGAGCACGGGATACGCGGAGATCGGAGTACTTCCGAGAGAAAGAAAAAGAGAGAGAGAGAAGGGGGGAGGGGGAGAGAGAGAGAGAGAGAGAGAGAGAGAGAGAGAGAGAGATATGTATGTGCGCGACGCGTCTCGATGGCGTTCGTGCGTGTGCGACTTTGCACGTGCGCGCTCGCGTGCGTTCCGCGCGCGTTTCCGCAACTTCGAGAACACCAGGCGCGAGTCACTGCGAGAGGCAGAGCGGTGCCGGCGCGGGCGAGCGTTCCGCCATATTGTCGCAATTGCGCGTTTTAAAGGGGGACCCGGAGTCGGAGGCGCGTCGAGAGCTGGCGAGGGCCGAGCGAGACCTGACCGTCCGTCCGGATATCTCGGCTCGGTCGCTCTTTTATCGACGCGCCGAGACTCGCCACCAACGGAGCGCGTCCGGTCGTTTCGCGCCCGAGCGGTCGGTTCTGCATCCAATTGCCGCGAGTTATAACGTAAACGGTGACAATTTCTCTCGCGCTCGTCCTTTCTCTCGGAGCGCACGGCGACTCTCGTCTCGGCAGTCCGATCGTGCACGACTCCGAGAAACAAATTGACTGTATTTATTAAACATACGAGCAATTATTCTCGGCCGGATAAAAATCCCGCGGTACGAATACGAGTTTGAAATTCCCGCGAGAAATGACTCGCGATATTGGGTCTGTTCTTTACAGCTGAACCGGCTGCGCTGGTTTAGAGTTTAGCGGGGAGCACACACTTTTGCATAAGTGCATAAGCATATGCATAACGAATTTAATTGGTCCTTATGTATTTGCTTATAGACCAATCAAATTCGTTATGTATCTGCTTATGCACTTATGCAAAAGTGTGTGCTCCCCGCTTTTATTTTTCCCCTTCTAATGTGGAGGGAAAAAGATAAGCTCTGAACTACAGTGCAGTCAGTTCAGCTATAAAGAACAGACCCATTATTTCATTTATCGAATACAAAGTTTTCAAGCGTGCCGATTGGTTATTCTGTAAACTCGGAAACCTTCCCCTCGCCATTCGCCCAGTTGATTGTCCAGCCATTCAGTACGTCCGAAAAACGCATCGTAAAATTAATAGCAGAGAGAAACCTGAAAGAGGCCACGCTCTCTTTACTTATAGCGTTTTCGATTTTCTGACTCGACCCGACCCCGAGTCAGAAAAGTTTGATCAAAAGCAAGATTTGAACCACAATTTCTGCAAAAATCTTACTTTTGTTCAAACTTTTCTGACTCGGAGTCGGGTCGAGTCAGCAAATCGAAAACGCTATTAATTGATACACGGGGAGCACACACTTTTGCATAAGTGCATAAGCATGTGCCTAACGAATTTGATTGGTCCATTTTCTTATACATTTGCTTATAGACCAATCAAATTCGTTATGCATATGTTTATGCATTTATGCAAAAGTGCGTGCTCTCCGCTTTAGTTACAAAGGTAAAAATGGTAGCCGGCGTGGCTACTCTCAGTTTCTTTCTGCTTCTAATAAAAAGTACAGTAAAACGTCCCACATCTGCGCCGGTCGGGACCGGAACTGACCCAACATCTGCGTCAGAAAGCGGCGGTGGTGGGGGAGCTACCTTTTGAAAACGCGAAGATGTGGGACGGAAACTAGCGAAGATATGGGACGCGCGCAGATGTGGGAAGCGCAGATGTGGGACGTTTTACTGTATAAATTTATGAATTTCATAGCGCGCCGCGAGGTGGCGAGCGACAGCCAATCAGGCTCTCGTGTTCCTAGTGACTTTGCTCGGCTCGTATTTGAACGCTCGATCGCCATCTAGCGTAACGTAAACCTAGGCAGCCGTGTAGAGATCACAATGGCGTCTCCTCTCTGATGCGAGCGCACGACGCGGGTCCTCGTGTCTTTTCCGTTTAGGGATCCAAGATGGTAGGTTATCTGTGGTTCGCGTAATCTGTCTACATCGCGCGTATGTGACGCGAATCAGTTTGTCGCGCGAGAGAAAATCGCCGTGCATACTCTTGTGCGTCCGATGATGTATTTATGAAACGTTAAATGCATCTCTGTGCCAGGAAAATTAGAATGTATCGAAACGTGTCACCGCTTCGTGTCTGCTCGCTTCGACGATCTTTTGCTTCCTTCCAATCGCGTCTGTCGCGTTACGGTTTCATCAAAATTACTCGACAGTGACAACAAATTGTACTTTCGCTCGAGTTAACGCTGTTCCGAGTTTGCTCGAGTAGAATCGAGATTGAGTATAATCTAACCTAGATTCGGGTCTAACCTAAATCTCGCGACAAATATCGTACGTTGCTTCTCGTTCTATTCGCGTGGATAACGTGGAAGATTTTACATTAGCACACAAAATGTAAAGCCTTCGTGAAATCGTTTTCTATATTTGCACTGCGTATGATTATTGGAGAATTAAATGATTTTTTTCTGCAAGAGATAGTCCAACAGTGGTTCCTATAAATCGAGATCGTACAGTCGTCGATTAAACAATGAATTTGTGCGAATTATATGAGAACATTTTTCAAATTTCGTAACAAAGCTGTGGTACTTTCGATATTGAGATAATAAAGTTCTTTATTTTGGTCGCGGACTGAATCGCATATTTTTTCTGTATTATCCAACAAGTGCAGAAAATATCTTTCAATTTATGCACAGATACAAGTAGACAAGATAAAATTTGCAGACTTGGTTGCAAGATAATATCCTTGTGTTCGTCTAATCCACTGTTCGACTTTCAAATTTTATCATTGATTTTTTTACACAAGTGCAAGCACTTAATAATTTTCATCACTGATCTTATTTAATGTCAAGTATTTCAAAATTGTATTGTAAAATTGTCTCTTCCAGGCTCGCGGTCCAAAGAAGCATCTCAAGCGTCTTAACGCGCCAAAAGCATGGATGTTGGATAAACTTGGGGGCGTGTACGCCCCCCGACCATCTACTGGTCCACACAAACTCAGGGAGTCGCTCCCTCTGGTCATCTTCCTCCGTAACAGGTTGAAGTACGCCTTGACCAATTGCGAAGTTACTAAGATCGTGATGCAACGTTTGATCAAGGTCGATGGAAAGATTCGCACCGATCCTAATTATCCTGCCGGTTTTATGGGTGAGTGCTATCTTGTATCTATTGCAATACGTCTGTTGTTTTTGCATTATAAAGTGTTGGACGAGAAGAAACAGGCCTTATCGAAGCTGTGGTACTTGCAATATCATGAGTGCCATAGTCAAAAAGTGGCCAATATTAAAGCAAGCTCTTCATTTTGGTCACAGATCGAGTTGCATATTCCTTCTGTATTACCCACGAAGGGCACAAAAATATCTTTCAATTCGTGCACTGACGCGAATATAAGCAAGTATAGATTAATAATAGCGTCGCGGTTGTTTCAGATGTTATTACGATTGAGAAAACCGGCGAATTCTTCCGCTTGATCTACGACGTTAAGGGACGTTTCACCACCCATCGTATTACTGCTGAGGAGGCCAAGGTAATTGCTTTTGATGTTATATATATGTCGTTTACTTTTGTATAAAAAAAGGGTCTTATCGAAGCTGTGGCGCAATATCAAGAGTATCGTGTAGCGAATTTGGTTGCTTGCGCTAGTGCACACAGAGTTGTTTACAGCGAATTCTTAAGCCAACGGCACACTATACTATTTTTCCTACTGGATTGCTTGCGAGAGCCAATCAGGATTCAGCTTTGAGTCACCTAATCGAAAACTGTATTCTGATTGGCTCTCGTAAGCAATCCAGTAGGAAAAATAGTATCGTGTGCCGTTGGCTTTATATTTAAGAGCCATCTCAAATACGTCTTGAAATTCTTAGATAAGTAATGGGCCTTATCATAGCTATGGTACTTGCAATATCATGAGTGTCATAGATCAAAAATGGCCAATAATAAAGCAAGTTCTTCAATTTTGGTCACAGATCGAGTTACATATTCCTTCTGTACTACCCAAGAAGCGCACAAAGCCTTAAAAAGATCTGTATATCATTCGTACGAATTTCTTTTGCTAGTTTTTGAGTATGTATTTAACATATCCTAAATATAAGAGAGTTACGCTCGCTGCAGACAATGCTGTTTTTCCTGCTGGATTGCTTGCGATTTAGGAAATTACTAGAAATCCTGAGTGCTGAGTGGTGCAATGATGGTAATTTATTAGATTGCAAGCAATCCAGTAGGAAAAATAGCTTCGTCTGCAGCGGGCTTTAAACTGTGAACAAGCCTCAGTGTGCATTCGGCGCGCACTAGTGCACAAGTAACCGAATTCGCTAATAATACGAAAGCGGCCAATAGTAAAGTTCTTTTGGTATATTCTGCGTTATAAGAAGCGTATAAAGATATCTTTTAATTCGTACACATACTACAAATACAGAGACGCGTATAATAAAGTGTATATTTTTCTTTTTTGATTACTGTTATGTATTAAAAACTAACTGCCATTATGTGATTTATGTTTTTGCAGTACAAACTGTGCAAGGTAAAGCGCGTCCAGACCGGTCCTAAAGGGATACCGTTTCTAGTTACGCACGACGGTAGAACAATTCGATATCCCGACCCAGTTATAAAAGTGAACGACACTATTCATCTGGACATTGCCACTAGCAAAATTTTGGATTCCATCAGATTTGATTCTGGTAATTATTTGGCCGTTGTTGGAAATTAGAAGGAAGCATTGAAATATAAAAAGAAAAATAACGAGCGTAATTTTCTTTGGCCGCCAGGTAATCTGTGCATGATCACTGGTGGCAGGAACTTGGGTCGTGTTGGTACCGTCGTGAGTCGCGAGCGTCATCCTGGCTCCTTTGACATCTGTCATATAAAGGATGCTCAGGGACACACCTTCGCCACCAGGTATTTAAAATAAGAATTTGCATTTGGCTATTTAATTATTTTCCATTATTCTTTGCATATAAATTTGTGAATTGTTTGCCCAGGTTGAACAATGTCTTCATCATTGGTAAAGGCACGAAGGCGTACGTGAGTTTGCCCAGAGACAAGGGTGTGAAGCTGTCGATCGCCGAGGAACGCGACAAGAGATTAGCGGCGAAGGGAGTGAACTAATGTAATGTACATTTTCAAGAAAACGTTCAATAAACCGAGATTGTCTTGGTAGAATTTTCTTCGTCTGTCCTCTTGTGCGTAAATTTTACAATTATTGTAAAAAAAAATCAGTAACATAGTACCGTAATCTCTATTTCCCCCGTCACTTAAAAATATTGAGCAAGTTTGTTAAATACGACAACGAAAGAATTCAACAAAAAGAAGTAAAATGTGTGTCGTACTTCTATATATTCATATCGCAAGTTTTAATATTCCATAGTTGAAATTATTTCGTGACTTCGGAAGTTTTGAGGTGCTAGTCTTTTTCGTAATTTATTTGTGCCCTGATTTCAATCGAAAATCAAATACGGCTGTAGATGTTAACTACAGCGCTTCCCATACAGCACCAAAGCTTTCGGAAACATTTCAGAAAACATTGTTGCAATGTTTCTGAAATCCAAGGCGACTCCAATAGTCCTTCTCTATCTTGCACTCCTTTTTAGCTGCTTGATTTCAAGGCGCTACCAGTCGCCTCTCGCGACACGGAAGGCTAGCCCGGATCTATTCGCAAGCGGATCAACACGCCGGTGAACTACAGCGCGACAAACACGGCGGGTGTCGCGCGACAGGCGAAGGAAACGCAGTGGTGGCACGACACAAATATAAAGATCCCAGTAAATGCTAACTAACAATTGTATTGCGTTACGTCTATATTGTTGAGTAAGAAATTATGTTTGCTGGCGTACGTCGTTGAAATTGTTGAAACGCGCTGCGAGCATATTGGCGTCCCGTCTGCCGAACGCGTGTGAATTCGCGGGCGCGTTTCCTCGCGAATAGTAACAGTCGAAAATTTGGAGTACGTTTGTTAATTAACGCCGGGATTAGCGAGCGAGATTACGCGCTATCGCCATGTTATCCGTCCATGTTTGCGATCGCGTGTAATTTCACCGTAAATTCACGCCGCGAAGCGAGAGATTTCTTGAAACTCGGGGGATCGTACGAGTCAATCACGGCTCGCAGAAACGACGCGCACGGTCCGACTAACATTCGATTCATTACATTTGTACTTATTTAGGTCGTACGCGCACTCAGTACACATATGTAGACGAAGGCTCGTGCGAATCATTCGTCAATTCAAGCGGCCGAGTCGAATAGACGGGAAGGCGAACAAAACCACTCCGCGGAATGAAGTTAGCGCAGAAAATAATGCGTGAATAATTGTACTCACCAGACGGTTGCTCGCCCGATGCCTTCCAGGGCGCCGCTTCCTCTCAGATTCCTCCATTTCGCACTGGCACTCGCGAAAGAGAAGCAAACTATATCCGAGTAACGCGCGACGCAGGACACTCGGCGTTAACCGACGCGGAAAGAAGTAATACGCGTCGCGCGAAATGGCGGGAACGTTCCGGCGCGAAGGACTCGGAGGTACGCGAGGCTCCTCGACGCGTCTCGCGACCGAACGCGAGGCGCGTTCGACGAGGGGGCGACCTCGCGTCAACATTTCTTTCGCCGCGCGTCACGCGCGGAAAGAACTGTCTCTACACGCGCGCGAAGAGACGCGAGTTGAAACTGGAGCTCGGTGTACCGGCGGCGCGCCCAAAGATTCCGGCCGGGGATTCTCGAGGTGGATCGTCGAGACGCGCGAGTCTCGAATAATCCACGCCGCGATTGCTCAACTCGTCAGTGCTGAACTCACCACAGTCGTGAAAAGCGTCGCGACGACCGGTCCGCTGCGTGTCCGCGATGCTTCTCCGCAGGACTAACATGGCGCGCCCGTCACCCGGCGTTTCTCCGCGCGATACTACGCGAGTCAAGTCGGCGACGCGACCCGAGTCACCCGAGTGTCAACTTTGATGTCGCACGCGCGACGTGTCTCGAGCAAACGCGCGCACATAAAATCCACACGCGGCTTTCCTCGACTCGAATTACATCGCAGGAATAACGAGCGCGGACGGCGATTCGACGATCTGCCCTTTCTGCAACTCGAAAGTGCACGGCGCTCCGAGCAACGACGACGACGACGGTAACCGCGGAATCGAGACGCTCGATTGCGTGGCCGCGCGGCGCGGCTTAATCGTACGGAGAACGATCGCGCACGTCGCATAGCGTACGTGTGTACGTGACCGCGGCTCGAACGATACTGCGACGCACCGAACGGTTTCTCTGACCTTGCCGCGCGCAGCGGCCGCGGCGGCTCGAGACAAACAAGCGACGTCTGCGGCGGCTCGAGAAAAAACAAGCGACTGCTGCGGCGGCTCGAGGCAGACGAGCGGCGACCCGCGCCGAGGTCAGACGTGCGTCGCGCTGTATCGCTCGAACTGCCGTACGTGCGGCACGGGACTGCGCGTGATCGTGTGGATTGGCACGTCGTCTTCGTTTCGCGGAGCAGTCGGAGCGTCAACGAATCGTCGTGTCGTCGTCTACCGTTCGCGCGCGCTGTTCTCTCGATGGATTTTGAGCAAAGAAGACCCGCGAGTTCGTCGATCGTTTTCGTCAAGAGAATTTCAGTGTACGTTTATTTCGGATACATCGCGCGCGCGATAAATTCACTCGACTATCGAGAAGTGATACTCCAGTGGCGTCGCCGACTTGACTCGCGTAGTAGCAGCACAGAGTAACGCCGGGTAGCGACGCCATGTTGTGGTCTTGCGGCAGAAGCATCGCGGAGTCTCGCGGACACGCAAGCGGACCGGCCCGCCGCGCCGACGGTCGTCGCGACGCTTTCTACGACTGCGGGTGAGTTTAACACCGACGAGTTGAGCAATCGCGGCGCGGATTATTCGAGACTCGCGCGTCTCGGCGATCCCGCGAGACGCGCGAGTCCCGCGACAAACGCCGGCCGGGAATCTCGTCGCGGGAAGCCGGGATCCTCGCTGCGCCGCGGGTACGTCGAGCTCCAGTTTCAACTCGCGTCTCTTCGCGCGTGTAGAGACAGTTTTTTCCGACGCGTGACGCGCGGCGAAAGAGATGTTGGCGCGAGGTCGCGCCGTCGAACGCGCTCGCGCTCGGTTGCGAGACGCGTCGGGCCTCGCGTATCTCCGCGTTCCCGCCATTTCGCGCGACGCCATCGCGGCGGCGCGCGTTTCTTTCTCTCGCGTCGGTTAACGCCGGGAGTGCGCCGCGTCGCGCGTTACTCGGATACGATTTGCTTCTTCTCCGCGAGTGCCGCGAATTGTGCCGAGCGCGAAATGGAGGAATCTGAGAGGAAGCGGCGGCCCAGGTGGCATCGGGCGACGCCGGAGCAACCCTCTGGTGAGCACAATTAGTCCCAGTCTACAATAGAGATTTAAGCCTTAAGCCTTAAGAAATTGACTAATCACAGTCGCGCATTCTTCTCATACTTGACCGTGATTGGCCAATTTCTTAAAGCTTAGGGCTTAAATCATCTATTGTAGACTGGGACTTATTCCTGCGCTATTCCTGCGTTAACCCTTTGCCCTCCTATGTCGAGGGTGACGCGACGTCAGTTTTTGTCTCGGGAGCTCCTTTGTCGAGCCTCACTCGACGTTCTTTCAAGTCCAAACCAATAGATGAAAATGGATGAAATATATAATGCGGAGTGCAAAGGGTTAAGGGGATGCTGGGGCGATTCTGCACTTTTGCGCCTCTCTAACCTAGAAACTGTGAGTTCGCGGAGACATTTGTGTGATATACAAATTGGCAGATGGCACACATGGTGCAAATATTCTTAATTTCAGAATATTCCAACCGAATATTCTGTAAATATATATACATATAGATTGTTACAATTAGAAATCGTATATTCATGACTCGGGCCTTTGGCGATGGATCTGTGATATCGCACATTTAACGATACCGCGCTTGATTTTAATAATTAATTTGTATTCGTAATTGCAGATCGGCGCTTCTCTTCCGGGAATTCGACGGGGCAGCTGTACGAGTCGACGCTACGGTAGAGTGAGTAAATTTTGCTTTAGTTTCGAGCCGAAAAGTATCGTGTTTTATTTGGTGTCGAATGTGGTCGTCTACGATGATGCAATTTGTTCATAGAAGTATGATTTCGTTATTAAATTTAGGCACAAAGAAGTGACTTTGTTACACAGTAAAGTAAAATTATAAAGGTGTTAAATAATAATTGAAATTTTGTTATTTAATGATTAAAATTTAAATGATTGTCGGTGATTGAAGCCGAACGATTTAATACTGTGGTT
>NW_011967207.1:1162671-1205466 GCF_000949405.1 Vollenhovia emeryi | reverse complement strand
TTGTTACAATATTAACAGCAGCTAGTAATAATAACGGAGTTGTGTGAGTAATCGCAACAACACAATGTCGGGAAAATTATAGTTGGATTCGCGATTATACAGTATTGCAATCGTAATTGCCACGAAATTAATACTACGGTATTGTAATAAAATAATTTTATTTGCGAGTCGAGGACGACTACATTTAATGCCAAATGCAATTACCAATACGAATCTAATTGCTTGTTGCATGAAATCGCGCGTAATCGACTATCTCCTTTTATACTGAATACAATGTACAATCGAAGACCAATGGAATGAAAATGACGCACGTTTTAGTACAGTGTGCATTAAATATCGTACGAAATATTTTTCACAGTAACACTACATATAATAAAGAAGCGTAAAGGGCGTGAACAAGTTTTGAAGACTGTGAGTGAGAAATGCAGACTTCTAGGTTTTCACTTTTCTGGCAGCCAAATTTCTGTATTCAATTGCAGCTCGCTCTGCAAAAGAGCATTGCATTGCTCGTCCGTGAGCTTCTCGTTTCTCTGCTGCACCTCCTTCGCGGCTTTCAAATACCTGTTTGAAAGAGAAACGTATTACAAGATTGCGCTGCGTCTCGCAAGACGTGTGTGTGTGTGTGTTTTTCTGCAATTTGCACCTCAATGATTTCGCACAGCCGTAACTAAATGTATTAATTTTTTACTCGATACTTCAAGTCGCCGTCGATCTATATCTTACGCGCAAAGTTTTTCTAACTTCGGCCTCTTCGAAAAATTTGCAAACGTATAGCTTCGCGCTAATTTCTACGGGGTAAAATAATTATGGGCACCGATAGAGACGCAAAACTTACTTCTGTATAGAAAGGACCATGTTCTTGATCTCGTTCTCGACAGCTCTGGGCGACGGTCTCGTGCATTCCGTGTTCTCGATGTGCTTCGTCCGAATGAACGGACAAATACGAATCCATCCGCCCTCCCTTACGCAGGAAGCCCTCCAGTCCCTGCCGTTGTCCCAAATCGGCGGCGCGGCATGATTCTCGATCGTGTTTCCCTTGTATCGGCGTATGTATTTGTCCATTAACAGCGGATTGTAGCGGGGCCACGTGGTCGGGCAAACTTCCGGCGTTGATTGTCTCAGCTGAAGGAAAATCGCAATATGAGAGGCACAGTTTTCTTTCTCGAGTGAACAATACGCCCGTAAAATTGCATTAGCCTTTCTCGATTAATACTAATCTGTAGTCATCGAATCTTTAACATTTCGAGATTAGTCTCTTCTACTTATCCATAATTGAAAATATTATGTTTGACGTGTTATTGGCATTTAATATCGATCACGAAAGGCAGAAGGTTCGCGGGCGTTTACCGTGGCTCGGGTCTCCGAGGAAAGGTTTAGTAAATTTTCGGCTTCTCGACCGAGTTTCGATCTCTTTTTCACGGAGCGACCGAATCTGGAAGACACTTCGCCGTCGTCCTCCTCGATGCGATCGGAGGTGGACCAGATTGTGAACAGAGAGAGCCCGGTGTTACACACTGGAAGACCCAATAAGTCAAACAGATCGTGCAACAGAGGCTTCTTCACCTCTGAATCGACTTCGCAGTCGTTACTCAATGCCGGGCTTAAGTTCACCTGTAATTTATGAAGATTCGTTATCTTTTTATTATTCGATTCAATTATTTCATTTATCCTTTCCAATCACGCTCATATTTACCTCTAAAAGCCACGGCTTTAAATTCTCGTCAATCAGCACGTCGAAGCCGAAAAACTCGAAGCAATTCGAGGATCTAGGAATGCCTGCTGCTTGACTTAGAATCGTTAAAGTCACTAGACACGAGATTCTCTGCCAAAGAATCCAATCGGAGTATCCTGACTGTTCGAAATATCTTCGCAGTTGTCTAAACGTCCACTTGCATCCTAAGTAAAAATAAGAAAGATTGTTGTCTTACTTTTCTCCTTTTAATTCCCGCGTCTGGTTATAGAACAATAAAGAGGGTAGTATACGATATATTAAAATACCGGCGCCGATGCGTTCTTTCTTTTCCGAGTAGCCTGGCCCTAATTTGTTGAGGGAAAAATTTGTCAGATGCCGAAAGGGATCGTCCAATCGCTCCAGGGAAAACTTTTCGGTGGCGAAACGGGCCAGACCTTCCTTGTGCAGGTAAATCGTTAACGGGCGATACGACGGCACGCACACGTACAGGCGAAGATCGAATTTGTATCCGCCGATCAGCAAAGGATTCTCGATGTACCTTTGCACTATCGCGGCATTATCGTACGACAAGTCGCTTAATTTCTGGAAAAATACACGCGTTATTTAATTTGTGCGACTCTTGCACTTTGTGCTGCACCTTAAACAGAAGCCTCACGCGAAATAGAAAGATTCCTCTCCCTTGACTTTGGCCGACCGGCTTGCAGATCCAAACCTTGTCATCCTTCTCGCAACGGCTGCACTCCTCGGCCAATTTTGTGTACTCGGAAGGCAAGTTGTACCCTGCGGGACTAATACGATGAATGAATATCGTCGCTAGGAAGTAATCCTACGTTCTGTACAGTTTATATCTCAAATTGAATGAGAAATAGCGATTTTGGTAGAAAAATGTAATTTAACTTTGGTATACACACGTTTTAATTGACCGAATATTTGAGGCAACTTAATAAATGAAAATAATGCGATTTTGCGGGGAAAACTTTTGCGTTGACGCAGGTAAGCGCAATTAAAAGTTTAGTCGTATACCTGAAGTCATATATCGAACCGTGGACTTTTTTCATGCGTTTCAAGTGGCGGATAAGCTTATCCTTCCGGCAGATGGAATTTCCCTTCGGTATCCGATTGACAAACTGTTCGAAAAATAATCCGATATACTATTCTAGCTAACTAATTCCCTGAATTAAACTGACAATGAATTGAACAAGAGTTGAAATATTATAAATGATTAAAAACTTAATGAAATAAAAGAAAACAACGTGAAATTGGTCTAACGAACATAGAAAATTATTGTCACAAATTGTAATTAAAACTAATTAATTAATGCCATAAATTAAAATTAATTGAAGTTTGACTGTTTTTTTTCGGAAAATTCAAGAAATAGTTAATTAATTTATTATGATGTAAAATTAAGGAATTTGAAAAGACTGATATCTTTGTCCGTTTATCATATACGTTTCGGATGGAAGACCCGAACTTTCAAAATGCGGGTGGATATTGCGTTATTACCTGCCAGGGGAGTAACGGCCTGTAATGCGACGCGGGGAAACCGCCGGACCGCCACCATAAATTCCATCGATCTTTGAATACATTATTTTCGCCGGCGTACTCCCGCCATCCCCGTTCCGTGCAAACCTGCGGAAGAAAACATCCGCGGTAGCGAAAGGGCTGATATTACCTCGACGGTTTATTCCGGGGGGCTAGGTACTATTTATAACCCGTCTCAAATGTCGATACACGTGAGTGCTCATGCATTTTCCCCCCGTTGCAGACTGCAACGGAAAAAGCGAAAACTAATCTTTCCCGCGTTATTCGCAACAGCGTGAGAAATGCTACAAACGTCGCGACTAAACAAAAAAATTTGGCATCGATCGACACGTCACTTATCGCGCTACGTTTCTACTTACACTTTTCCGTTTCATTGACGGATTTATAGATAACAATTGAAAGTTGAATCGCGCAATTTTAAGGCAAGTCGCCGCGGAATACGTTGGATGAAAATAGCAGTTTTATCGATGCATTCGATTCCTAGATATTAATATTCTTACAAATAAATTTGTGGAGGGTACTCGACTTATTTTGGTGTCTCTCTAAATATGCATTTTAGTATCTTGCTTTATACCAGGGGTTACAACCGAAATACCATAATCGATATCTGCTTAATCCACACGCTGTGCACGGACGTGTTGCATCGATTGGCCAAATCGAGGCTGGGAGCCACTTTCAGTTCGGCAACCGGAAAGTGCATTCCTTAATTCCACATACCTACGCATTCCGAAGTTTCGAAACTTTCGAGGGTGAGACGCGAAAATAGCGACGACCGCCCTTGATTTATTGTCGTGTTATTAGAACATTAGGAATGACTGACTGCTCGCTACATCAGAAACGAGCCAAGGCCTCTGATTACAATTAAATCGGCACGCACGACACATCGCTTTAATTGAAGAATTTATTTCCGAATCGTTTTCAATTTATATTTTTCGGATAAAGCGCTTGTACGCGCGTGTGTGCATTTAAAAGATTACAAGCTTGACACAATTTTTTACTCTAAAGTACTTTAGAAATAATTTCTAATTATGCGAATACAAATAATTGAGAGAAGATGAGGGATGATTATATACGTTTCTGCATTTTAAACTTTGGATGTTTCTTATAATTTAACTGTTGTCTTTTTGCTTTCGAATTCGAAAGAAGCGAGGATAATTTCGTAAATATAATACTTATGCAGATTTTTCCGCGTCACGCAAAGTGCTGCACTTCGAAATTCTATAGTATTCGACACTGGATATGTCATTATTTAATTTTGATTAATCACACATTGTGTGAGACACGACTGTACTATTTCCGTAGCTTCGGAATAGCTTATTTTAGATTCGTTTAATGCAAACCACTGAATAACTCGCGAATTACACGCCCGCCGTTACGATTGGCAAGCTTCCATTTTTTAAAATTTTTGTTTCACGAATAACCCAATTTTTTTACTTCACTGTGCCAATTTAATCGTTGAACATTAAAAATGTACGATGCGTTTGTGCATTGACCTCTGTCTAAATTATTAAAAAAAGAATATATGTTCGAATTGAAAGAATCTGACCTGATAAGTTAAAACTCGATCAGAAAATATTTAGTATTAAGACTTAATCATATTTTATAATAAGAAATCATGTTTTATAATACACAGTACAACGGAACACGCTAATAACTGTGGAATATGACACAGCGCGGAAGTCAGAAATCTCGCGCTGGAAATTTTCGCCATGTCCAACTTAGTCCCTTCTGCTTTTGTTATTTTTTTTTTTACCGTTGCATGTCGCACTTACCTAATCGTCGCGTCTAAAAGCGGCAAGTGCACGCAGAGGCGCGTTGCAGGTATGCATGTATGTATCGCGTACCTTGAAAAGTATTTGGTTCAAGGGCGCTAAGTCTAAGTTTGTAACCGTGCCGCGAACAAATTCCAAGGGACATAAAGGCCGGACTAGAGGGGGACCTATCTCCGACGCGTCCGCCGGGTGTACAACGTTAACATTTTCCGTCGGAGCCGACGACCTTTCGCGCCGAATCGTTATCGATTATCCGCGATGCATCGCGCGGCAACGCGCGCGGCCGTTTCGGCGCTCGTACGTCAATGAATGACGTGCAGATTTACGATTGGATTACTACTAGACTACGATTTCGATCGTGCTTTATCGAGAGCCTCATCGGCGACCGTCAGTCTCCGGGATTGTGAAAAGTTTCGTCCGACTCACTATCAGTTGTACCTGTACAAGCAGATGCGGTCCGGTACCGTTGTCATTTAGTCTGAACACAAAGGGCCCTTCCATGCATTTTATTGCCATGCCGAAGCATCGTACTCTGTTTGATGTTTAAGAGATACAGCGAACCTTCGGTTTAGTTACGTCGATATTGCATTATAGTCCAGAAGCACATTACATGCAGTCTAAGAAAGAGGAGGATTAAATTAATTAAATATCTCCATGTTAGCAAACGCATCTAAGAAATATTAACAAATCACTAACCACCCTAATTTTGTATTGTCTCGAAATGGCGCTATCAACTCTTTTATAGATAAAATGCTTTCTCTTACTAAAAAAAATGGAAAAATTTAATTTAATTATATTTTCTTCAGAGCATATTGAAGAGCACGAAATGAAAAAAAAGAGATGTGCAAATATCGGTAAAAGTAGTTTCTCTTTCATCGAAAAGAATTCGATAAATACGATCTGATACTTTATTAATAAAATTACAGTAATAAATGTCTCTAGTTCCTCAATAAAGATACAAATTTGTAATAAAGATAGTAACGAATATGTTTTTTTCATTTTAAAATAACGGAGACGTGTTAAAAAGTCGAGTGTAGAATAATTTGTCGACGTTAATTACAAATTAATGGCAAATACGCGTATCTATTAATACATTGGTACGACATACACGCGAGATCTGTGTATGTCGGGTTGTATACCAAGTATTCGTCAGTGTCAAGGATATTTTGAAATATAAAGTGCATATAGATCGCGAGCGACGCCACGTGTGTGTCGTGTCTATCGTTTTCGACTCTTATTGTTAGCACAAGCAAAATAGAAAGCAATATGCAGAAGAGAACCTTACCTCCGCGGATAATATACATTTTGTCGATAACCTCAATCCTCACGTAAAGAGTTATCTGGAAAAATTACTGTTGTATTACATAATTTATAATTTTCTAGAGATCAATCGTTTCACACAATTAATATACTCGAGATCGCGATTTGTTACATGTCTACATGTTACATGTTTAAATGTAACTGTATAAGATACATAATATCGTAATAGAAACCACATACTTTATCAATATTTTCTACTCATTGTAATTCAAATTGTTAGTACTTATGAGAGACTTACAAAGTGGTAATTGCCGGAAATAAATTCGCTGCCAATTCCGCTACCATTTCGACTCGGTGAATCGAGAATCGCCCGTGATTTCGATACATCGAGGCCGTTTTCTTGGCGAAGTCTCTCGCTGAGATGGCTAGTGCGAACAAGGCGGGATCTCGGTTCTCACTGGTGCGCGGCCACGTTCCGGTCTACGCAATCGCTTTCGGCTTGTTCGCAGGTGCGCAGGCTACTACTGTGTGCCGCTTGCAGCTTTTATGCGCTTTCCACCACGATTGCCGCGAGGGACGGCAAGGACGCCGGATGCGAATGCCGGTAGTGAGATAGTAGGCGGTCAGAAGCAGCTCGTTGTGGAAGGATCGGAGAGAATTTAGATAATTCGAATTTATGGAAGGTTATTAGAAGCACGCGACGCGCACTGTCGTTCCTTTCCGTCAAGGTACAGGGATGGTTTGCACGTGGCAACTAACGAGGCTCTAGACTTCAAACTAAATATAGCACATTGATATAACATTTGCAATTATACTGGCTGAACATTTTCGGACGATTAAACAAAACTATTCGGCTTTTGATTCCTGACTCTGAAATTTCATAAAGCAAATACAATGCTAAATTATCAGTATATTAATAAAATATTCTTAGAACGATATAATAAATTTGCAATGGTGAAATTTTTTCAAGTTTTAGAATATTGTTGACTTTTTCAAATGCCATGTAAAATTTTAATAATTAACGTTTGCCTAATGGATGTATAATATCTGAGAGACGTGTAAAGTAATTAATCCAACCCTGCCTTCAAGTGTATTTTACGTTTCTGCGACATTCTCAAGCTCGAATGAGAGACTGAACTTTTCCCTAGCATTCCTGCGTGCTTTTAAAGTCTCTTTTAATGGCTGACGCATTTTTAATGAGGATAATTATAAACGATATTTGCGAAGATTCTGACAGAGATAAAAGGACATTCTTCAGATGTCACGCGACGATAAATGCGGACATAAGAGTTGAGAAATTATTTTAGTTTCAGCAATTGCATTTAATTAGGGCACCCGATTATCTGAATTTCGTGAAAAGTTTTTATCGCCGCAGAACGATGTGCGACATCGTTATTGATCGTGCTTAACGAACAATTAGGACTGACTAACGGCCAACGTATGTGCGAAGGACACATTGGCAGATTAGGCGCAGAGATGAGGACTGTACGTACATTTCGAGTATAGGAAAATTGAAGAAAGTTCGAAAGGACGAACGTAATTGACTTCGCAACGACTTGACGTCAAATGTCAAATGTCCCGCGTTAAATTAAATTCTTTACTGTATACATTTTTTCTGCCGCAATCATCCGTGCAAAGGAGTACTTAGGCACTAAAATATTTGATATTATATTTAGAATCGAATTAGATGAGAAAAATAGACAAGAATTTAGTCACAACGAAAAAGTGTGTAAAATTGTAAGGTACGTCGTTTTAAAGATCGTTTCGCATAAGAAATTTTCGATATTCACGAATGTGAAATTTGAAATATTTCTTAAAATTCAGTATTATTTTTCGCGACACCACAGCCACTTATTTTATTTATTTTCGCTAGTCAGTATAGATTTGGTTTTACTATCGATAGCTTTTTTTTTAGTGCGTATCATTATTCAATTCAATCCTTTACAAACGTCTTTCAACAAGTTTTGAACACTTAGTTCTGACCTGACTCATTATTTAATAATTTTATTTATAAAATATTCTATTTCTGACGAAGTAGAAGACTATCTGTCTCCTTCGAAGGCAGACAGGTACCGCGAGGTCGCGCTAATGATAAATCGATGAAACATTGCAAAGACTGTCTACTTCGGTTAGAAGTCGGAATTAGTTTAATCGGTCTTATCGGCTATCTTATTCCAATCGTGCATCAATCTTTCTTGAGACTGTATTGATAAATAACGATGACAGTTAATGTCGTGGCATCTTCGCGGACTCGTTCATTCATCCACTTCAAAATTCGCGATTCATGATATAATCAATACTCCCATTCATTGAAGTACAGAGTGGTAGTTGCAAATAACACTCGTAAATAATCGTGCGTCGTTCGTAAGTTTTATAGATGTAGCTCTTTACTGGATTTTTATTAGATACTTCGTTATACACGCGAATCTCTCATAAAGCATACTTCACCCGATAAAGAAATCTTGAGAACTTTTTTCGCACGTTGTTTCAGTGAATTAACTCAAACACAATAGCAATAACATATATTTATACGTATATTTATATTTATGCTATTGCGATTTTAGATAATTAAAATTATTCTTTGAAATGAAATCGAGACTTCGCATAAATTGGTCACCTTTTGAACTTCAGCATTTTTAAGTTTCGTACGTCGAGTGTCACTTATTACAAAATTTTATATACAAAATTTTATATAACGTGAAAGAGTTTATTAAATATAAATATATATATAATACGATAAAAGTAAAATATGCAAACAATAGAATTAAATAAATTAAAATAAACTACAAATTTAGAGATTTATATCTCATTGGTCTCTCTTAATTTTCTTAACAAGTAAACTTACAATAATTTAATAATTGATTTCAAAATATTTCGGAAACGGGGAAGATAATGAATAAGAAATCCTGAATTCTCAAGTGAATAATCTCTTTTATTTTATAAGCAACACGTAACACACGCATACAGAGGCTTATCCTCAGCCGATAGTCAGCCAAGCAAATATTGAGATTTTATGGTCCGCGCTATTGTACGATTGTCGATGATCGAACGGCGGTGGTCTGAATCGTCGAAGATTACTCGATCGTGCAGGTAAAGTCAAGCTCTTCGCACAGCATTCCTTTCTTTTTTTCGGAATTATCGCGAACACAGCTTAAAACACTTATACACTATAATTACAGTATTACACTATATATTACCTTTCACAAATAAACGAGTTCTGTTGAGTTAAGTCTCTCGCACGTATACCTTTTTCCCTCTTTCTCTTGCTTGCTTTCATTCACAAAAAAATAATTACGCCATAACAGAAGCTCACGCAGATGGCACAGAAAATCGGTAACATATTTAGAAGTAACGTAATAATGTGACAATATCTATCGTGTTAGAGTCTCTTATTTCATAAAATAGTACCGACAACGTTTCATGTTTCCTGCAACTTCATATCCTGGAATAGAACTCGAACGTTTCCTTCGTTAATTTGAAATGGATTACATTTGTTAATAGGCGAATTAGACTTAAAGGTTTAATTATTATCGCCTTCACCGATAGATCATAAACTTAAATATAGCAATCCTAAAAAGACAAGAGCATTTGAAAATTTAGTAGAAACCACGCAATCTGATCATTGTATTATTTAATTAAAAATAATACATACGTTTTAAAAAATTTAAAGACATGAATTTATTTTAAAGGGTTTTAATGACAGTTTTAGTTCTCCTCAATAAAAGACCGCAGTAGTTACAGTAGTTACAATAGATGTTAAGAATTGTCAGCAGGTCGTTCCTACCGTGCGAATTTTAGCCTTTCGTTTTTCCAACTTGCGAATCGATCGGCTGATTAAATGAAGGCCCGGATGCATGTTGAACCTGTTATCAGTCTCGGTTTTAATCGACTGATTCCAGGGTACGGCGGACTCGCGGATGAAGATTACCGCGAAGTTTGCATGACCTAAGGATATATATTTGCTTATCGTCGATTTAGTAAAGCTATTAAATATCTTCGACAAATACAACTTACGCCCACAAAATATGTCTGATTCCTCTTTCTTCTCTGACTTATTTCCCGACTCTCTCATAAACTAATAAATATTACTCGCTACTTCTACCTACATTTCTTTCGTCTATAAATTAAGAACAATTCGTTACCGTTACGTGAAAAATGTTAATAATTTTAAGAACGTAATTTTGAGCATTTTGACTAGCATATTTCCGAGAGTATACTTTTCTAAGTATCGTTTTTATATATTTAGAGGCCAAATGTTAATTGTTTATTTTTTAAACGTGATAACATTGCTTACTGTCTTAAAATATGCTCATAAGAATTTGCTTGAAGATTGTTGGACTGTTTTAAGAATTTAATAAATTTCGATACCAGAAAGACACTAAATCTCACAGAAGGTATAACCAGCCCGAGTGAAGTAAAACTGTTTGAATTCCGTTTTACATTATTGATTATCCGCGTCTAAAATCTAATGCGTTTGCAATTGCATAAGATTTTAATTGTTCAGAAACTATGTGAGCATTTTTTATTTTTATGTAATCAACGCATTTACTCGTCATTCACACTTTCAATCTGATTTCCACTATCGTTCATCTATTCTCGCTCAATCGCACGCTCTCTTTTTTTTTCTTTCTTCCTCTCGTTATGTTGCACCGTCGTCGATCATTGAGTAAAGGAATTCGCCACCCGAGATATTTGCTACATCCCGATGCACCTTGGAAATACGAAATTATGCCTACGTAATACTAATTGTTCGGATGACCTTTGCGTGATTCGTGATCGAGACGACTCCGCCGGCGGCTCGTTCGTTATGTGTTGTATCGTCCCAGTGTTTCCTGCCGTGAACGATTTTACGAGGTATTCCGTTAGCTCCATTAAGCCTACCGTTATCAATCGAGAACCACAAAGTGCAAGGAAATGTCATCAAACATCTCTGGCGTAATTAATCGCGCCGCTTGTTCGCAGTGTCGATGTCACGACGCACGGTACGGCCGATAAGATAATGGCCGATATTCGTAAACGGAACTGTCGAAATATTAGAAACAAAGCTGCATCTTGATAGACGCAAGAACATTTCATTCTAACGAAACTTTTAGCGCAAGCCGTGCAACGTGTATAAAATCACGACAAAACGAACGCTCTTTTTAAGGAATATTTATTAATTAGAAAGATTTGCTGTATTGGCTATTGAATCTCAAACCTATAACGCGTTCTGTGCTTCACAATGCTTCACAAAATGCTTCACAAAAATCCTAACACTCTATACTCCATTTATTCCATATAAAAACAATGACCAACTCTGACCGATCGATCAACATCGAATTTTTTTGGGGGGGAAGGAAAGGTTTTCTAACGGGCATCTTAAACTTACATCAATGACGGTGCAGCAATGATTGAATTGATAGACATCAATCAGCTTTATACAACTTTTAATCTCTTGATTTCTTGGTTTCTATACATCACGTAGTTATTACTTCTCACCGTTTAATTTCTAATTTAACTTTATATATAAGTATATTGACTTTCAACTTTACTTCATAACCAGCGACTATGTTTAAACTTTAATTTATTACGTGCAGTTTATAATGACATTTATTTGCGCACCGCGTTTTTCGACCTTCGATAATTTTTTCGTCGAGAAGTTTTTTTTTCAAAAAGGATCGAAACGTACGCTAATAAATTGTAATTAAAATTTCACTAATTCTTTTTTTACACTAATTACCGCGCTTGACTCTGATGGCCTGTACTTATTAGTAATTTTGAATTATGTTCAAGAGAGCCTTCAAATCTTCATTAGTTAGAAAGAAACTATCCATCTATATAGTTTCTTTTGACTATATGTTTTAGTTTAGCTTAAAAGTAAACGATTAATAAATTATTAAATTTTATAGTTTGGAAACGGAGACCTGCATCTCTATTAAATTCTTTAGGATTATGATGATCGATAGCCTCCTGCGCCATTCTTAATTAAGCTAGATAATAAATATTAATGAATAAATCTCGTAGCCGGACGACGCGCGCGACATTACTAGTACCTCGTGAAAATATGCATTGCGTAGAATTAATCAGGGTGACGCTGGAAGAAATATGATATCATGTCATTTAACATCATCAATAGTCGTCACTTTTTAAAATTTTATTTTTATTATATATTTTCATATATATCTTAATTTTTATATCATTTTATGGTACATCTATTGTATAAAGAACCATCGTTCTCTGTTTCACCGATGTTAGGATTCACTGTCAGACTCAAATAATAAAGATATTTCTTTGTTAAAAATCACCCTAATTGATCCTGTATTTTTATAGCTATACGAAGGATCGCTCGCGGATTTGACAAAGGGTTAGTCAAGTGATTTCGGTCGAAGACACAGAAAAAAGAAAGTAATCACGATAACGTAATTGGTGCATTAACACTGTACGCTTCTCTCTTCGTTGAACTTTTCCTCCGTTTCTTTCCTCTCTTTATTTTTTCTCTCCTATCATCCCATCGATCCTACGTCATCGATGGTCGGATGGTTTTAACGCGCGTGATTTTTGCAAAAGGGACGACCGCCTTTCGCGTAGAAGCTTTGGCCCTCGAGATTTTTCTTGCACATCTGCAAAAGAAATAAACGATGTTAATTTTAAAACAATTCCGCATCGGCTTACAAAGCTGTAGATCTCGTGCACAATAAAAGTTATAAGGTTTTACGAGATGAATGAAAATAATATGAAATAAAAAGTAGCGTTTTCACGGATATAAGTAAATCTCTCTTAAAAAAATTTACATACCGTGCAGTTGAAGCACTGGCTGTGATAGTTGTTATTCAGAGCTTCTACCCAACGGTCGCCAGCCTCGACTGGGAATCCACACGCGAAGCATTTCGTAGTAAACAGTTCGTTCCAATCTGCATTGAAGAGAAGATTGCCATTTAATCATAACGAATTGAATAACGAAGTAAATACACGAATAATTTTATAAGTAGGACATATTCTTGTATTTATGATACACTTTGTACTCTTTATCGCGGAAATACTAACCAGCTTCGCAGTACGGCAATCCTTCCTCTAGGAAGAACGGACTGTTACCGAAGAGCTTGCCACAATAAGCGCAATTGAAGCATTCAGGATGGAAGTGCTTTCCAATCGCGTTCAAACAATCCTGTACATTAAAAGAGAAGCGAATGAATCGAATCATCGTGATTGTCATCGTCGACAAGCCACTGATATACTCACGCCCTTGATCTTGTTGTTGCATTTGTTACACGAAGGCGCGATGAATTTCTCGAAACAATACTCGCAATAGAGTTGTCCTTTTTCCTCGACAAAGCCGATGTCTTGAAGAGGACGACGGCATTGCGCGTTAACGCAGACGAAATGATCGGGGCACCAGATTTGGCCCAAAGCGGTGATGAAAGGCCCTCTATAATTATATTGTCATTAATTTCATAATTATAGTGAGATATATTATTATTTTTCAAAACGCACAAGTGTTAATGGACGTTTATTAGCGGAGTGGAGTTTTATACGAACCTTTTACACTCCTTGCCGTCTTTACAGCACACTGGTTTTAGAATGAAGCCGTTCGACTTGTGATTAGTATTTTTTTCGTTAGCTGTCAACAACATGCAACGAAAACCATGTTAATTTAAAAAAATTACAATACAAACAAGTGCAATTAACTCCCGTGTATCATTCTGATAAGTGAAAACATAAATTTCCAAACACAAACGTAACAAAATGTTGTTTAATAGAAACATATATATTCATGTATAAATTATATCAATTAATATTTAAATCACTAAAAATAAAAAATTATCTTGCAGTTATTATGGTGAATTTGAATTACAATATAGAAGGAAAATAGTTGATAAAATATCTGAAAAAGATTACAACTCTTAATTCGATACTTTAAAAAACATGAAATTTTGCGTGAAAAATTAAATAATTAAAATTGAATTTCAACCTAGTAAATAAAAGTTTTTAAATTATATTTAGTTACGTCTATTATCTAAAATAGTGCATAAAAGTATTTTAATTATATTTAGTTACGTCTATTATCTAAAATAGTGCATAATTATGCAAATGCTTATAAATTTATATCAATCTGAAGTTGATTTGAAGCTGACGACAGTGCGAAAATGTACACATAAGTGTTTTAATGTTTCTAAAAATTCTTTGAATCTTTCAAAAAAGGAGTCGCAAAAATCCCGTAAAGACAATAAAAACAGCACCTAAAAAATAAAATTAGATTCATATGCACGCATACATACACACACACACACACATACGTCTATGTACAGCCATATATACATATGTCAACATGAAAATGAACAAAGAAAACAAGCATGTGTTAAAACAAATACATCCAGGACGAGATACGAAAAGCAACAACGAAAACAACAGGCACATGATATTATTGATCCGGACAATCGTAATCCCGAATACCTGACGTATGAATTGCAGTGAGCGCATAGGGGTATACGTGATCCCGCTCCGACAGCCTGATTCAGGATACCTCGTCCACGTTTGGGCGCGCTGCTACCGGCGAACGATCCACTCTTGGAACCCGCGCTGCCGAGGCCACCGATTCCAGTACCTAGATCCGGGTGGGACGACAAATTTGGTGGGTCTACTAAATTCTGGGTTTTACTAAAGGTATCACAATGGATCTGGTCTTGGCAGCGGTTCTGAGTGTTCTGGCAATGCTTGCCGGGTTCGCAGTGGGTTTCGCGGTAGCTCTGAGTGTGGTAATAAGTATTCTCGGTATAACTCTGAGTCTGAGGAGTCTGAGTCGGCTTGTAAAGCTGCACCACGGGCACACTTGACTGGCCGTTCTTGGCGGTCAATCGCGCAAGCTGACCACTCAGATTAGTGCGAGGTTTGAAGCCGGGAGCTGAACATTGAGGGGTCGGTGGAGAAATTTCCTCGTAGGGAAGTGGAATTTGAGGGAAGGGAAGATTTGCCTTGGATTGTTTCGGACCAGGTTTCTTGCAAGGTGCCACGCAGACGGAACCGTCGGCACACGGAGCTATACAGATGTCAGAATCCGGACAGTTAGAGATGTTGAAGTCGCAGCTGGATTCGCGACCGCATGTACCTGATGGTTGACCGCAGGTACCGGGTCGCATACCGAACGAAGGCGACACGCACACGCCCGATCGATCTTTCGTGGCTGTCACACAGATTCCGGATCTAGGGCAAGTAGTCTGGGAACCATCGCAGGGCACCACGACGACGCCGGCCTTGATTCCCTGATCGGAATGCGCTTTGCATGGCAGAACGGTCACTCCTGTTTCCGAACAAGGTTTCGGTGAAGGCGTGTCATATCGCACGTGACGTACTTCGGTGGAACTGCTGTAGATCGGCTGTCTCGCTGGCGCAGATGATGTCATGGGACAAGACAAAGTGGGCTTCGTATAGCTTATCTTATCGATGGCACAGACGCTTGGTTTCGGATTCTGCGGCGGTAATATCTCTTTTTGCTCGCATTTCTCATAATCTTCGAATACTTGAAGCGCTTTCTTCACGTGGGTCGCAGTATTCTCCTGCTCGCTAGTCTCTTCACTCGTCATACATCGCGTTTCCTGGAACTGGGCATAAAGTGCGTCCGTCGGGCCCGCGTCGAGGCTGCTGGTCTCCTTCTCGTCGTAGTTGACAGATCTCGAAGCGGAATATTCCTGCTTTCTGTGACCGCTATCGGTATCCTCTTCCACGTTGTAAGAGATGGTCTTTCGCGAGGGGAAATGCACTGATCCGCCGCGTTTCGATGGTGGTGGATCTTCTCGAACTCTTGGGGCTTGAGCCTTCACGTAACAAGCTGGCGGCTCGGGTGGTCCTTGAGCAGGCGATTTGGATCTGCCAGGCGTTGGAGTAGGCGTTCTACTGGGAACGAACGGCTGACTCTCTATAGGTTCCTTTCTCATCGCCACCAAGTATTTCTGATAGGACGGTATGGCGTCTGGCTTTTTCAGACCAGCTGTGAAAGATTTGGATGATTTTGGCGTTTCTGGTCGAGGTCTCGCGGCAGGCGATGCCGAAGAGTCTCTCAGACGGTGATCCGGTGGTGGAGTTGGCAAAGGTCGCGGTCTTGATTCCTTAATTTCCTTCCTGACACACATCTGCTCTCGCGCATAAGATTCTCTCGTCGTACCCTCTTTACCGTATAAAATATCTAATGGCGGGCAATAGCTGTTGGTTTGAGTCTGAAGATTCGGAGTCTGCGCTCTATTGGCAATCTGTTGATCTTCCGGTCCAATTTCGCGACTCAAAGGAGTATAGCATCGTTCAGGTGCTATCGTCAGTGCTTGCTGGAAAGGCGAAATCGGTCGAATCTCCTCCTTCGGTGGCGGTGGCTTGGGCCGACACCTGTGGTCCAGATAGATGGTCTCCTCGGTGTAGAGTTCCTTCACACTAGACGTAGCGTTTAACGGCGTGTACGACCGATCAGATGCGGTTGTCAAAGCATTTACCATCTCGGATTTCCACTCCTTGGGCGTGGAATTTTTTACAGGCGTGTCTGACAGAGGTTTCGGACCGGTCTCCGTCTCTTTCAGGAACTGCACCTTTTTCTTGCACGTCTCCATGGTCTCCTGGGGCTGCTGTCCGTATTTTGCGACAACACTCCGTCTCTCCGGCGCCTGTTGATCCCGGAGGCTCTGATGGACCTCTACTTGTTCACGCAAGCTCTTTCTACGCTCGTCTTCTACGGCTCCTTTTCTTCTCACACGTTCCTGAACCAGCACTTCTTCAGTGATTTCTTCGTATGTCTCCTTTGTTATCTTGCAGCGTCCCGGAGTGGACCCTTCCGATTCCGTGATGCGTTCTTCTCGCACGACTGTCCTGCCCAATGGCTGCTCTCGCACTTCTTCGACTTCTTCATCCTCTTCATTGAAGGTCACGTGCTTCTTGATCTTCTCCTCCTCTTCTCGTTTCCTCTTTTCTTCTTCCTCCTGACGTCTTCGTTCCTCTTCCTCACGCTTCCTTCTTTCTTCTTCTTCTTTTCTTCGCTCTTCCTCTTCTTCTTCTCTCTTTCTTTCCTCTTCCTCTTCCTTTGCTTTCTCTAACATCTGCTGAGCATCGACAGCCGACGTAACCATTTCGGCGGATTCCTCGACAGTTCGTTCCACTGTGTCCCCCACTTCTCGGTTGATATGTGTCTCGGTTCTTCTCGCGAAACACTGAGACTCCGTTTTGTCTTCCGCTTCCTCTATCATCGACGCGCTAGGTTTCTCTATCGGTGATGATACTCTCTCCACGGTTTTCTCAAAGGTTGCCGATTGCTTCGTGTGCATACCGTCCACCGTCTCTTCAGCCGTCTCGGTGATGAGATCGTGTTCGCCCTGAATTCCCTTCGAAACGTCCACCTCGTCGGTCTCGTCACCCCTCAGGTCGATTACCTCCGTGTCGATTTCTTTGACTGTCTCTGATGGTTGTTCCTGCTTAGGTGCGGGCAAGGGCGGTTTCGGACAAATCGTTTGCTCCCTTCGACAGATTTCTGTTCTATAAGCTCGTTGTTCCTCCCGATGTTCCTTGCCGCCCGATATACGTTCTCGGTGACAAACCTCCCGCATGAACTTCTTGCAAACCTGTCCCGCAGGCTGTTCCTGCGGTGGCGGTATTGCATAACTCTGCTGATAAAGATTGGTACCCCCGTTGCTGACGGTCGCGGTCCAAGGTTTCGGAATCGGTTGAACGATTCTGGTGGGCGTCAGCGACCTGCGGACGCTGTCGGTTGAACTTGGCCTTGAGGTTACCACATCCGATCGAGAAGTTCTACTGCCTGTGTCTACCAAATCTACACGCCGGTATACCGGTTGCCCAGGACAACTTATCCGATCCATCGCGTCAATTTCTTGCCGACGACCGTACCCTTTCAATACCCTTTCGACCTCTCGATCGATGCTTTCGCTTCGATGCCTCTCGGTTCTATGACTTAAAGCTCGCTCGCAAGCCTCAATGCTGGCACGTTTCTCTTTGATCTGATGGCACCTTTTGTCGAGAACAGGATTCGGATTGATATACAGGGGACTGGCGGTGGGATATGTGATATCTTCGATAGGCTTTGAGGGTGGCCAAACGAGGCTCCGGCGGGACTTTACGGAGTCGGGACGGGAGGCCTGATTCTTCGTGCTTTCCACGATCTCGTAATAACAGGATCTTTCGTAAGTCTCGCTGTTGGAGGTTTCTGGGATGGCAAATGGGGGGTGGCGATGAGCGATAGAGATAGTTCGCCGGAATTGCGGGGAAGAGAAAACACGACACACGAAAAGTGTATAATGCACGCGTTCGGGAGGGTAAGTGATCGATTAGAATCGTCAGGGTACGTTAGAAAGAACAGACAAAAAAAACAGAGAAATTTGCAGTGAGTAAGAAGCACGATGAACCGCGCGTGCCCGTGGTCTCTTTCCGAATTCATAAAAGTATGTACTTTAAATGTGCAAGCGCAATATATAATTTAAATAATAAGAATGTTCTTCAAGTCGCCAGCAGTGATTAACAATTTCTAACAACTCTAACAAGAAGTTATATAATTTAAACTTGCTAGAATGTATTCTTAGAAACTGGCGAATTTATCATAATTGCATATATTAGCCATTATTACAAAAAGGAGCGTAAATAACATTAAATATAAAAAAATAATGGTATTCTTTATAATACTATCGAAATTTTTTATGTCTTAAAAAATTTCTTATATTTTTCATTACGTATTTATGCAAATGTAATCTTAAAAGATTGTATCTTAAAAATATTTGTTTATCTTCTTTACTGCAAATTTATAAAATAAAAGCAATTAATTTTTCATTTGCAAAGTATTTTGCTAGCATTTTAAATATCCAAAGAATGACAAAAAGTACAAAGTTATTTTAATTTAATAGATAATTTTATTTTTGTTTTAATCTGATTATTTTTTTTAATGAAAGAGGACCACGAGCACAGCTCGGTAGGCAAAATTAAGAAAAAGAAGCAAAAATTATAAGGCATTTAATTAATTAAAAATTTAGTCTTCGTGAAAAGATCTTCTTTTAATCATTATTATTAAAATCAGCAAATGTGCATTCTTGATAATCACACGACACTCGATACTCTGAATAGAGCAGCGTGAGAGCTGCGTGCCTTCGTATGTTAAACATCGCTTTCAGATCGTAAGTAGCAAAATGATTCTGTAACGACAATGTGTATTGGCACTGATACATGTCGAATATTTAAGATGATCGATACGAAGCGAAGAAAAAACGCTGTAAATGTCAATCCATGAGCGAGTATCGAAGAAACGATGTGGCGCGGTAAAAAAACCAAAGTATAGATGTACGTTCGTTCAACGAAGAACTTGTGCTTTATTTCGCATCTGCATTTATTTATTCAACACCCTGGGATGATGACAATATAAACTGTCATCAAGTAACACTTTAGAAGTATTGTTAAGTCGCTGTGCTATCTCACGATTTCTTTCTTAGGAACAGATAAAACAGAAATTATTCCAAACATTATTGGAGTATAATAAAACAAGTATTGCAATGTTATATTGATAAACTGATAGATATATATTGAAATAACTGAAGGCGATTTTTCTCATTCATATTATCTAATTATCGGAAAATGTTAAAAACTTTCTGCAAAACTCGAAAGAAAAATCGTGAGCAGTAAAATCGCTTTTTATAGTCTGGCACTTTTATCATCTTGATCGTGTTTGCATTTCGGTTGCCAGCATGAGGACGACGACGGCGCCATTGAGAGCTATTGATTCATGCGAATGTGAGGGAGAAAGGTCTGGGTTTCGGGTTGAAAGACGGACCGGCTGAAAAAAGATAAAAGAAAGATTATGCGCGGAAAGAGAGGCACGATAACACACGGTCAAATTTCACGAACAGACATGCGGATCGATCTACGTATTTTTCAGAAAAAGTTACTACTAGGTCTTCTAAAATATCACATTTCTATGATAAAGTTAATAATACAAAAATTTCTTTAAAATAACACTATAAAGTCACTTTTAATCTAAAAAAAATAATATAAATTTTCTAGAAAAGAATCCTATATCCAAATTGTTAAAAAGAAAAGAGAGGAAGCAACTAAGGAAGCATTTATCACTGTCTTGTGCACACAAGTGTTATTATAGTATTAAATATTAAATTTCTGATTTTATCATAAATGATTACTAATTTAAACTTTTCCCTAATGGTGTACTTAAAATTAACTTTTGAACAATTTTCCGAGCGCATCGTGCAAGTTTTTTTAAGTATGAAAGTAAAAAGGGATAAAAGCGCGTATTGGAAGGTCGTTACAGACTGTCATAGCTCTCAGAGTTCGCCGTCGTCGTCGAGATAACGACGAATGATAAGGAGCCAAGAATGAGACGATCGAAACTGAGAGAGGACCTCCCCCTCTCTCTTTCTCTCGCTTTATCGCTATTTAAAGATGACCAGGGAGGACCAACGATCGATCGATCGGTCGATATAATGATACGTGATATACGAGCTGCGTGCAAGGGAGAAAGAGCGATATAAAATGTGAGAACGTAAGCCAAAGGAGGCGTATCAGCCAAAGCTCGAAACTCGGTCAACCGGCGGCTCTAATCTATTCGTCGTACCTCTGAAAGGCGAACTTTTTGGCTTTGGCAGGGTAGAGTACCGACCTATTTGCAAGAATCGAAGGCAGAGTTAGGCCACGGACGCACAGGGCGAGATCATCTTAAATCGATTTCGAGATCGCTCCTTCGAACTTGTCAGATAACTGCGTAAAATCGACGCAAATCCCCCGAATGAAAAAAAAAAGATGAAGAAAGGAGGCGGCAAGATTGTCTTATTATTTATCCGTTGTTGCGGATAATATTTCGAGTCGAATATTTCAACTTGTCATAAAAGATCGATTTTAACACATCTTTAAAAAATTTTTAACTAATATTATCTCACATTACCTTAATTCGTCTTCTTCTATTTACGATAAATTTTTTTATGCAATATTATGTAACCTGAATTACATAAGTGTACGGATAAAGATAGACGAGTTTTCGTCACTTTTGTGCTGTTGCAAGTTTACATCGAACTTATTACGCGTATTAACAATAAGATGGACTTACCTGTCACAGTCTGGCTTTGAGGACGTGGTAAGGTACTGCTGCCGGAATTCAATGTCGGAGTCGGAGATAGATTCGATGAAAATCCACTCGATCCACCGAACGGCTTAGGACCAATGAAACTGTTGCTCGTTGGTGCCTATAAATTCATAATTTTTTTTCTTTAATTATCATTCTTTAATTACCATCGTCATAGAGATTTTGTTTAATTTTTCTATGGAAAATACGATATTTTGCGTTTAACACTAGAACTACCACGTCAAAATAATTGGTTTCACATCTTTTAAATAATTACTGTTCATTTTTAATGAAATTTTAATTTCCGAAATTTTCCCTGATTTTATTTAGCAGATGATTAATTTTATAAATTTGTTTTCTCTCTTCTAAGAATTCTACGCAGTATTCTACGTAGGTAGCACTCGGTAGTTTTAGTGATAAAACGATATTTTAACACAGTGGTTTATTTTACATCAGTTATTACTTTCTTGTTTTGGATATTGATATTGATTCTTGAGTCAAGTAAATGAAATAAAATTATAGTTGCGTCAAGAGAAATGAGGCGTAAAGTAAAATTACAATCGCAGAATTAACAGATTGCAAAAGGTTATCAGTGCCAAATATAGCCGAACATGCGAGATTTCACTGCCTTGATAACGTCTGTTAATACAAAAGTACGATAGGTTAATCAGTGGCCCATATCGCGCAAAGTCTCAAGGAACATTGTACTCCTCCCGTGCTTAAAACCGTTATCTCTGCTATGGAGGTCATGCAAACAATTGCATACAATTTGATTATCAGCATACGAAATTTTTGGGGATAATTAATTGCTAAAATACACCCGTGTGTATACTTGATGTGAAGATAGTTACTCGTTAAAAAATTTCCCTCTTTATTTATTTAGAATCGCGAAATTATATAAAAATATATATGAAAGATCATTAGATTTTAGAAATTACTATTTTTCTGTGAGTATAGAAAATGCCACTGTGTCTTACATTATGCCAATTTTGATTTTAGATTTCAATAAATTGAAAGTTCGGTGTACGAAAAAGAGGAAAATTGTTTTACAGTTTGAAACTAATTTTTCATATTTTTATGACAATAAAGAGAATAGATATATTATATTCGAAATATGTAGGGGGGCGACCGACGATTTTTAATCGCACTGGTAAAACATCACTTTATTTAATTATGTTATCTTGGCGACAAAAACTCGATTTAATTTCCGCGGCGTTGAATCGAAGCGACGACGTTTCACACGCTGTCCATTTTTATGAAATAAATTATATACTGACGATCTTGAAAGGCGATCGGGAACAACGAGAGCGTTACGGATCGTACTGGGACTTTACCTGGACTGATCGTAAGCTGGGTGAATCGATGGGCGGGATGCCAAGGCGGGTGGTGGGCTGCAACGCACAAACGACACAACGATGTCATGTGGGACGAACGATTAAAAATGAGATGAGATGAGATGAGGGAGAGAGGGAGGGAGAGAAGAAAAAAAAGAGGGAAAGAGTGAGTGATTGAGAAGAGACAAATCGACGTTCCCGATTACGACAGGCCAATTAGTCATGAGCTCGAAATAGTAGATCACAAAGATAATGATTAACGTAATTAGGTAGTCGATTGATTCAAGGACACTTTAGTAGACTAACAAACCGGTGACTAAATTAATCGGTTTCGCAATGATATTTGATTCAGTATAGATGACTCTTTAATGATAATTAACAAAAAGTTTATGGTCGGTACGTTTCTCGTTTCGCGTATCAGTCAATGGAGACGAAAAGTAACTATATCTATATTTCGTATCCATATTATTTCTTTAATTTTTATGCTATAATATGCAATATTACGTCATAATTTAATGTGGGATATTGATGCCTCTGGCATTTAACTACATATGCATATATCATAATGCGATCTTTTATGATATATTTCATACGTAACGTATCACGAAATACTACATTTATAATTTTCCATCTCGGTCACGTCAATTTGGCGATTATTTGATCATTTACGCAAGGAAATCACGATGAAAAGTACGTTAGCGTGTGCGAATGCAGAGATCGAGTTTTCGAGCACGTTGCCAACCTCTGTGCCACCTGTTTGGATGGTGATCGTACTCGTGAACGTTTTCAACTCGCCGTTGCACTCGCCGTTCCTGATGCATCCGTTCGTGTTCGAAGTCGATCGCCACGTATGGTGGAATCCGGAATCGGGGCTCGTACGATTGCACGCCTGGAAAAGCGATTAGTGCCAAGCAAGGACCACACTTGTTAAACTCTCAAAATAAGCGCGCGTCCCGCTCGCCGGAAACAGATCTTTCGCGGTACACAACGCGAACATTGTGATTTAATAATAATCAAGTATCTTATTATTTATCGTAAAAAAAAGTTTCAAAGTTGTTAATTATTTAAATACTATTTTCGTCAACTTTGTAAAAGAGGTAAATGTGATTGTCACTCAAAATACGTCGCGGAAACATTTTCGATTATTTGACATTCGACACACGATATTCTAACAAATTTTCTTGCTGCTTAATCGCCCTCAAATTATTTTCAAGTAAAAATCTTTGAAACGAGAAATTATACGGCTATTTGTTTTCGCCGCGTGTCTCTCGAGAGAAATCGTTAATGCGAGAAATTTCGCCACGACCTTCGTTCGACTCGCAATCGTAAGAAACTCCGTGAAATCACGCGCGAGTGCAGCAAAGCCACACAGCTCAATGCAAAATACTCGCTTCATAAGCCATGCCAAAACAGGCAAGAAAATGCGTGCGCGAAAAAGTCCGTCCGTGACCATGCCTCGTAAAGAGAATGAAATTATGATGAAAGAACTCACGGAGAATGGCTGAGGCGACGATCCATGATTGCTGAGGGGTGGCGATAAAGGTGCATTCGCCAATGCCGCGCTAATGGTACTAGCTGGTGCTTTGCCACCTCTGTTGAATTGCAAAGGACACATCTTGTCAATTATTTGTCCGTACTTCAATATCGTCTCAACTTACTCGTTTACTTATACATTTGTATTTCAATATCATCTCACAAATTTATATATCTTTACTTATATACTTATCCTTATCTTATTCTTATTTCCGTCTTATGTATTTATTATATCTTTATTTTTATTTTTTTTTAATGAAATTCTACATTGAACTTTTCAAGTATACAACGTGTAAGACAAGTCTGCTATATAGTCGTATAACTTACGGTGGTATAGTGATGGGCACAAGACCAGACGGAGCATTTTGCCTGGCGACGAGTTTCGCGTGGATATCGCAGTATAATTTATTGTTGATATTGTAATAACCGACATTCTTCAAGGATGTGCCGCAGGTCGAGCACTTGAAGCACTCCACGTGGAGGTTCTTCTCCTTGATCCTGACGAACACACCTCTGCGGGAGAATGACTAAGTTAATAACGCTTATTTTATATCCCATTGTCAGTGGAGTAATTGAACTTCTTTAATGTAACAACAATAAACGGCGAGATGACGGCGCATCGGATGTGCCACGAGTTTTGAACTTTATTACTATTCACTCGAGTTCACAACGAGAGAAAGAGATATAAGAAACTCGATACCTCGACGAAGGAGGCCGGTAATAGCTATTATTTGTACTATGATCTCCGCGAGGATTATATTCGAATGGGAGGGATGAGACGAATAAAGCTACAAATGCTTAGAGTTGATTTCTGTAACGGAGTGAATATCTTAAAAAGTATAACGCTATAAAAAATAACTGATATACAAAACTAGATACATCATAATGCGTGTGAATACTTTTAAGTGTAGTGTAATGTTGTGATTGTATTGCTCGTATAATAGTGTGTTTCTTTATCTAAGAATCAAGATTACGACCTGTTCTTTAGAGAAAAAAAAAGAGTGTATTTCAATATAATTTTCTAAGTGTTTGCACAAAATATTGAAGTTTGAGTAGTTTCAGGTGTCTTTGTCAATAACGTCTTTGTAAAATAACGTCCGTAAAATTTCCTCGCTTAAAAAGTTATTTTTTACCTTTCGTCGAGTATAGGAAAAAAGAGATAAAGTATCGCAAAAAGATTTTGTTTCAAAAAATAAAAAATCCACAAAAATGTCCACAACATCGAAAGCGGGGGGTTTTTTTATACGTTACTATCAGTCATTCACTGTGCTATAAACGCGCGAAAGAGTGCTATTAAGAGTGCAAAGAGTAAAAGAGACATTTAGATAGGGCTGCAAGCTGCGAGCGAACGAGAAACTTTCGTTTCGCCCAGATACGACTTCCAGTAGGTTGCAAGCTGTAAGCTCGAATGATCACGTGTGACCAAAATTCGCCCAGCGAGATTACAGTGATAACAAAAAATGCACAACCATCGAAGTGTTCGCTCTTTCTGAAGAAGCGATAGTGACGAAAGGAGGTGGCAGAGAAAGGCGTGCGTCGAAGGAGACGAATCATCAAGGAGACAAATGTGCACTTCTCTTATCGCGTATATCAATTTCTACAAATTATGCAATTTTAACGCAAATTTATACCATTTATTTGTGACGTAAGTTTTCATCTTGTGTTTGTTACTGGTTTGTCACCCGATGTGACTCTACATTTTTATAAATTTATATAATTTAAGTACAAGAGAAAGAGAGAGATGTGCACAGATTCTCTTCGAATCGGAATCTTCAAGATGATACTGGCATACGACAATCGAGCAATTCAGAACGGCGTCGTTTTCGGGAAGTTTTGACGATTATACGAGGCGCGTAAATCGTTAACTGAGAACAACAAGATTACGATTTACACCTGTTAAATTATAAATTATTTTCTACTATATTTCGTACTTTACTGATCTTCTAAACTAACATTATTAAGATATGGTAACCGAGAAAGAAATATCTTATTAACTTCCTACAATTTGTATCATGTATTACACATTTTAATTGAACTTTAATTCATCAAAACTCAATAATCTTTACAGACATGCAATTAACAGAAACTTAGCTTTACAATGAAAAAGAAACGAATGACTTTCATAAACGTAATCTTTAAATTGCGATTTAATAAACCAAGACTCTGAACCATTGCGGTTAATGATTTCTAAGAGGCTTTGTCGCATCGTATCGCTCTCGGTATGCGAATGCGAACGCCTTGTAAACGCCAAAACTAAACCCTCCGTGGCCGTCTCGTGCACAAGGGTGGCAAGAGTCTTGCTCGTAAATAGTTACACGATCACTCGGTCGCAGTTGCTACAAACGACCCCGCCCGGCGTCGACGAGCCCGACCCGGCGGAAGACTCCTGCTTTTGCGGTTGCGGCTCCCGATTCCTCTCGTACGATTCGTCCATCCAAACAAAGTGCCTATCGGCAGGTGCGCTACCACCACCGCCCATAGCATGAAACATTGGCGTAGGTGACCTCGATGAAGTGGCCCTCCCGCCAACCGCGTGGCTCACCGAGGAGTAAAACTCTGTCCTTGAAGAAACTACGGACATGGAAGTAGAGAAAAAGCGCCATGACAACCGGGCAGCAACTCGGGGAAAGTGTCGAATCGGAGATATGACTGCTCTTTCGTCGAAGCCCCTCGGCGATCGCGTTCGCCAGTCGATGCGAGTTTTCGCGTTCTCAGATTAAAACACAGATTACGAAATAATTCAAGAGCGATTTTCGCACATTTTATTTAGTATATAATTAGAAGTCCCTAAGAATTAAACCAACATAGATATTAAATAGACGGGTGTAAATCTCGAACAAATTTGCGTCATCGTTTTAACCTGAGAACCGGAAATCCGTACGACATTCGGTACGACCCGCACGCAAGTGGGAAATGGTTGTCGTCGTGGAATGCAATCGTAATTGTCGACACTACCTCCTTCTCGCCGATGCCTAGCCTCTGAAAATAAAAAGGAGACGCGCCAGAACGCGCCTCGAGTCACGTAAACTTACACGATGAGCCTTTCGCACTCGGCACAAATGTTCTGTCCTGGTGGCAAGCCCGTTTGCGGCGTCGACGGCGTCTGCGGCTTCGTTTCCGGCGCCTGGACGGGCCTCAGTCCTGTCAGGGCGGGCGAGGATGGCGTTATCACGCCGCTCACGATACTTGGCTCCGCTATTTCGCAAACAAGTTATCGTATCGGCATGCAACAGGTTGGCTGGAACCGATTCTGGCCCAGCCATCAATCACTGAAGAACGTATTGATTTCTCAGATAGATTAATGTAGATAAATTTCAGATAGTCACATTTTTGTAAATAGATTACTCTTTATTCTTACTTTTTACGTAAATTTGTAGAATATCTTATATGTATCGAATGCAAGTGGAGAGGTTGCAATTACATATACGAGAAGGTCGCAGTAACATATGACAGAATAGATAATAAATTATTAGACTTGCGAACGTCTCACCATAAAAATTTGATATTCTACGATTCCGAAGTCGTTAATATTTCCAAGAAAGAAAAAATTATTTGAGCCGCATCGTAGATTAATTAGATTTCAACAAATGAACATTGAAGAACACACAAGAATCTATGTATTTCGAGCAATGTACGTTCTTCAGCGATCTCGTGTAACATATATGTAGATGTTATAATAGGAATATATGATATATTAGTATTAATAAATTTAAATGTCTCCGGAAATTGTAATGTTACTAACCGGGCTCTGGGGTCTTTGGCTCCTTGTCCGCTTCTTGGACCATTTTGAAAACCTCGCTATTCTGAGCATTGTAGTTCTTCTCGTTCTTTTTGAAATTCACCCTGCAATATTCGTATTTATAAATAAATATGTTTCACGCTCAAAAGACAATTAACCAAATTAACTGATCGATAACATTTGGAACTAACTGATAAATTAGACGATTTCTGATATCATAAGATTCTCTTTTTCGTGGCACCTTTCAATATTGTTTAATTAATTTTTGCGCAAACCTCTTTTGATTATAAATTAAATAATGATATAATCTTAATCGTGTAATTCCAATCTAAGAGTGATTTTAAAAAGCAGGTATTTTGCCCGTCACTAACTATTCCCCTTTCCCTTATATCCGGTTTCGCGATTTTACCCAAGGACACCTCCAGCAAGGACCTCCGCTTGAGCGGACAGTGTCTCCGCGATTGTCTCCTCGCTGTAGATCCCCACGGGGCTGTTGTACTGTTTGTTCACGATGGACTTGATTGAACCGTCGCCGGTGCCGTTTAGCTGAAAATGATTAAGTTCCGGTGTAGAAAAATATATAACTGACTTCGCCTTTCGTGTTTTTGTTGCAGAATCGGCGCAGCTGACAGACGCGGATTAAGGGTCGATACTAACGAATGGCTTGGGGCTGAAGTTGTGTCCGGTGCCGATGAGGGGTCCATCCTGTTTTTTCGCCGCCAAAGAGGTCTTTGTGACCGGCGCGATGTTACTCGCGGGCGCGGTGTGCATCGGAGGCGGCAGGCTTGTGGTTGCGGGCGTCACATGCGGTTTCCAGGTACTACCGCCTCTGTAATGATAATTTATCGCCCGTTGAAAGACGGCAGTGAGTTTCGTATTATATATCAGTCTTTTTTTTTAAGTAAAATTGTAACATTCGCATTCTGAGAAAGATGCGAAGAATTAGACGATTTTTGCGGACGCGGAGGTTTTGTATAAACAGAGATTTATTTCTTCTTATTCTCAAAATTCGCAACTTTGTAATAATTACTGATATTTTTGCTGACGACTGACTGACGCGGTAAAAACCGATGAAAGACATTGATGCTGATAGACGTATAGTGATAATGTTTTTAAATACTGAATCATCCGTTTATCGCGTTCATGCTTGCAATTAGCGTCTCACCTTTGAACAGTTATTTCAAAATTATTTCCGGCTTTGACTATGACATCCTGCGCATCCTTGTGCCTCAGATTATACATGTCGGTAGTATTGACTCTGATAACCGCGTCGCCAGCTTTAAGACCAGCAGCTTCCGCCGGAGAACCGCTATTAACCTGCAATCAAAGCAAATTGACTTATATTTATGCCGAGAAAAATTGGAATTAACAAACTATCGCCGCGTTGTTTCTGATTGCGAATATAACTTTTTATATCAGCTAAGTGTCTGAAGATCGGTGATAAGGGGAGAATTTGACGAGCTGCAACTTTTGAAACGCTCGTCTCGAAATCTCGGATCTATTTTTACGAGACGCGTCGCCGAGAGTCAGAGCTCTTCTCTCCTCTCCAAAGTCCAGACTCCAGAGCCACTATATTTAAGTGCACGCGCGTCATTACGCCTCGAATGTCGGACACTGTGCATCCATTCACGTTAGAGACGATGTCGTCGTCAGGGGTCGGGGGAGACGGTTGACAAAAAGGAGACGGGGTGAAGAGCGTGAGGGAAAACAGAAGTGCCCAAATTAAAAAATCAGGCGGTCCTTTTTGTGAACGATCTCTCGTCGACGTTCTTATCGAGCATGCTAATTACGAACTCGACTCGATGATGACGATGAAGGCAAAATTAACAAAGACCTTCTGTGCGTCGGCTAACAGGAATAAAGAAAACCTAGCGAGGAATTTTATTCGCACTAACTGAATATTATTGGCATGAAAATGTAAAAACCGCGAAACTTTATCGAATCGCAACTTTATGTAAATTGTTCGTTCAGTGCTTTGTGCAAATAATATAATTTTATTAATAATATTAATAATACAATTTTGACGCTTTATCTGTAGAAAGTTGAAGATAAACAATGCAAATTTTTCATTGTTGAATATAGGAGACGATTGATTACATAATTTAGAAATATAAAAACGATTTGAGACGACAATCACATTTAATTGTCCTCAAAGGACTAAAATGCATCGTCATATTTTCTCGTACTTTTATATCGCATTTCGTAGAATTACGTTTGACACAACAATTAATTTAAAGAATCAATCACCGATAACAATCGACAATAATCGCACAATGAGAGAAGACGTACGCGAGCGGTTATCGAGTCGGCCGTAATTCTTCAATGTTCTCGCAGAACATATCGGAAATAATTAATGGGCTTCGACCCAATTGTAGGCGGTAGCCACGGGCCCCCTCTTTATAAATATATCTCATAATATATCGCCGTTATTTTTATATTGCGAGTCGCGCGACGGCAGCAGCCGTCTCCCCGTAAAACATCCAAACGGAATAGATCTTATTTCATTCGTCTCCTTCTCGAAAAGTGGGTCGCTTCGTAGGCAGTTGAAAATATGACGCGGTATATACTTTGCATTCTATAAATCGCAAATATGACGACTGTTTTTACGAACGAAGGCGACTTACGTCAGCGAATTTTCAGTGTGGCTTATTTTCTCAATTCGCGTATTGATATTTCCAAAGTCGTTGCTTTCGCGAGCCGTTTAATGAATACTAAGAGCCGCGACCAGAAAAATGTACCCTTGCGTAATTTATCCGACGCGTTAGCATGCGCATCCTTAAAGATTAAGATCAAGATCGAGAATACATGTGATTAATTACACATTTTAAAAATCATGATACAAAAAAAGGAACAACGATTATTTATATTTATCAGTTACAACACGTTACATCATCTCGCGAACGTGCGGACAATATTAAAAAGCAACATAATTCGTCAAACGATGTTTAGATACGTTCGTTATTTTTGCCTTTTGTTAGATCTTCGTATTCTAATAATGCGCACACCGAAAGCGTTGCTTTAGCCTTCGCCGTGTGAGTTTCGAAAGTTATTAAGAAAGTTTTTACGTTCTCGCTTACAATTAGTGAGAATGAAGTCTCTCTGTCAAGTGGAAGGAAGTGGAAGGGCCTATAACCATAAAAATGCCACTTTCGAGAATACATGGGCTTCTATATTCATGCCACGATCGAAAATCTCGTCGGTTACTTTCTCGGGCTTTCGTTAATCCTCCTCATTAGAGTTAAGACTTCGTCAAGATCTCCTCGAGATTAGATTCTCCTTATCTCAAAATTCGCTACTCTTAATCGCAATATCATGATTCTCGCTCCTGTCGACACATTCACGTCACACCAGCGCGAAATCAGAACGTGAGCTTGAGAGAACAGTTTGATCTGCGCGTGTAGTTGACGCAAATAGAAGCTCGCAAGCTTGCGTCATCGCTCTGTGTGATCGTAATACCTAGTTTTACTGTTCAACCTCGTCTTCGATTCTATAAACCCCGGCGATCTAGAGCACATGACTTCGGAATGATCTTCACGGTTAAATCTTTACGATCGTGATACCTTATATACATGTATTGTGGTACGCGCACCATCCAAACGTCATTGAATTGCTGGTTGTCGTTATTCAATCGCAGTAAAACGACACAAGATTGAAGAAAGTACAAATTACATTGAGAAAGTACAATTACACGCCGTTAAAAAGTCCGTGAGTAATCAAAGTGCTGGTCTCGCCTTTGTACGTCGTCATTAATAATGCATGAATCATAATTTGTAACAGCCGCGATAACAAACGCGCATGCTTCAGCGGCGACGAGTTGAATGTCAAAAATCCAGATGAGCGGCCAGAAAGTATGCCGCGCGTTTCGCGCGTTGCTCATTTCCTGGCGGCCGTGTGTCTTTCGGCTGATGCGCCTAATGGTCCACCGATCTTCGCGGTGTCCACGAAGACGTAGGGACGTAAGTCAGGGTTAAGCTGCCGGTGGGCAAGCCGCTTCTAAAAATAATCCTGGACCGGTCTAAAAATAAGCTCCCCGAACACGTTACGGTCGTTACGTACACTCGCAATCGAGTCGCAGCGGCGTCCGAGAGGTAGAATGCATCAAGGTGCATCAAAAGCTCGTCCCGATGCACGCGACACGTCGTCGTCCACGCGGCCGCGATCGTTTCCATTCAGCAAATAATTGCGGCGAGAGAGCCGATGAATGAACGCGCCAGGGAATGCCTCCGGAGGTGCAACGATCGTTTCCGCGAAGCGTAGAGATCGTAAGGTATTGAGAAATTACTCACGTCTCCCCCTTCCTGTATTCTGAGAATTAACGAGTTAAAGGGAACTAAACGAAATCGTTCTGCAAGTCTGTCTTGAACTTGTAACTCGATTCGTGAACTTAAATAGGCGATTGCAATTTCAAAAGTAGCTTTTATTAATTCTTTCATACTTATTTTTTCAAGGCCGATCAATCGCGCCGTATCTTCATTCTCGCATTTCTCTGTTTAACGGATATCGCGCGTTCATGTCGATTTTCACGTTCGCAATACGTCCCGCGCCCGTCCCACGTGCCATCGGGAAAGTCGCAGCAATTAAATAATTAAGTCAGGTCGTAATCGATGCCACGTAAATCCGATCTCGCCGTTTACGCGACGTGCGAGTTTCCGGATGTGAGTTATTGCGCATCCGAAACACCACCACATGTCCGCCTGTTAGAATTGCTCTAAAAATAACTGCCGAATATACGCGAGTTGCACGTATGTGTGCCCGTGCGTGCGCGCACGTGTGGGTAGGTGCACTCGTGTGTAGTGAAACTGAGAGGGAGAATACACCAAGGTGTACGAGGTACGCATTCCAATGGGCGGATTATCAGAGACGGATCCATCCCACCTTCCCATGTTGGAATGCATCTGTTCTTTTTTCGCCGTCTCTCCCTTTCTCTCCTTCACTTTCCCTGTCTCACCTCAGGACGGGAGGACTCTTAAGGCTCGTTCATACGTGCAATACCCTCAAAAACGCGCCGCGCCGACGGGGAACGCATTCGTGCGAACCAGTTGCATTTTATGCCGGCGAAACGTGCAGAAACGCGAGACGCGTTTCACATTTTTCTGCACGCAGTGGTTTCCTTTGTCGATGCGTCGAGAGAAACGCTGAGGCGCGCGCATAGATTTTCTAAGTCGCAATTCGTACGCGATTTAATTTGGAAATTTAATTGAATATTAACGTTCAATTATTGTTACACGTTTCTCGGATTTATTCCAACGATCTCTGTTGTATCTTGCAAAAATTTTAACGCTTCGTTGAGGTAATAGCATTGCACAGAAATAGGCAGTGTGTAAGATACTCAAATTAATTAATGTTAAAGCATAAAAATTTTCCTGACGTACACATATAAAAACGCATATAAAATAGCAGATCAAATAGAATCAAAGGGAGCTTGGAAATATTCCATACAGAATTAGGCGAAAAGTAAGTTTTGCTGAAATATTTTTTACCGGCATTTTTATAATATAATGTACGTGTTTTATATATGAAAATACGGAAAGAGACGGTTTCTCGACCTTTGTCATCGCTCGAGTCACTCGCTTCGAGGTCGGGTGTATCGATGCGTCGATGACGAAACAAATATCGAGGAGAAACTAAGCTAAATGCCTCCGCCGACTTTTGTGGCAGGAGAAATAGACAGTATAACGTCAGACCGAAATTATCGGCGCACGGCCGACCGCGTGCGCACACACACGGCTCTTATCTCTTCAAACAAACTGCCCGTTGTTATTACCGCAAAGTACAACAATATAACAATAGACGGGCGAATGCACACGTGTACACAATGTGCGAAAAATCATGTGGTTTCATCTACGAAGTGCTAAATATCCATGACGTCAATCTATGCGGCGGATATTTAAAACAAACGTTACCACAAAGGATTTCCTCGGATTACTCCGATATTTCAAGTATTTCATTCTCGCGTAGGGACGCATATCGACACGGAAAGATCTAAAATCATAGAGAATGTTCTCGGAATCGCGATCGTGCACGGCGTACCAGGTGTCAGAAGGCGAAAAAAAAAACCGGAAGCGTGAAAGTAGAATCGATTCTGAAAGGTGCGTATGAGTCGACGGGACGGAGGAAACAATTGAGAGGAATCACAGAGGAGTATATGCGTCAGAGTGCATTCGAGACCTGTCAAACGCGCGTGACACTCGAGGCAGATTCAGAAATCGGTATTGATCGAAGTGGAATTAATTTAATTCTATCTCTTCAATCTAAATTCCCTTTTGATTTTAATTAAGACCGCTTCCCTTTCTTTCGCACTAATAATTCATTGGTGATCGTTAGTAGTTTGAGGCTTCCGAGCTTCCTAAAAATTCTTTTGGAAAAACGTCTGTTGATCGTCGAAAATGTTACATCGCAATTCTCCAGAGAGACGGAAGTGTTTCCGTCGCTAGCTAAACGAATCCGCTCGCGGTTATTTCGCGCAGCGGGGAGCGATCGGTTTTCGCAAACACGGCGCGAGTGTTTGCGCGTAAGCGCGGTTGAGTTACTCGACGACGATGGAAAAAAAAATACTGAAAGCGCTTTCAGTCACTCTCCCGATTCATCGGACCGACCGTCGGGGATTCTTCGAGGCATTTAAGCTAATATTTGTATACGCGTCGCTGACCGCGGCGAAAGGAAGAAGTACGTGGCGAGGGTACGTTTCGGCGTTCGGGTGAATCATTTCTGATGAATGAATCCTGATAACTCGAGGAACTCCGGCACATGATGAGCTCATGTCAAAAACCGGCCGTAAAAAAAAATGACGAACGGCGACGCTTGTCACGCGCGGTTAACACAAGCTCGACTCTGCACGGACGCGACGATGATTTCATCCCGGATTGCATCGTCGAATACGTTTAGATGTGAATTCTTCTGCTCTTTATTCATTCGGTTGAATCATCGACAAGACGAAATTACGTGCACGGGGACCCCCAGTTTCCTATATAATTTTTCATGAGATCTATTTTTTTGTAGAGGGCCGGCATTTCTCCTATTGAAATTTGCAATTTTTTAAACAGAAAATTTATGCCTATACATATACAATCTACATGTTCCGCCAAAGTTTTCAAGTTTGCTCCTGGCCACTGTAGCGGCCACTCCGGCCCTCCAAAGGTTAATTAACTTTAACTAAACTTTTCTATTGAAATCGCGAAAGCAGCATTTCAAGGGGCGATTTTGTATTGAATATATTCTGTCGGCTTAATGTCACATTTAGCATCGAAAAAAGGGGGTACAAATTTTATAAATTTTAACAAACGTAAAAGTATCTAATGCGATCAGCGTTCGAATTTGATCTTGTGCAGCAGAAATTCAGCTCGAGAGCTCAGACAGTGCTTTCGCAGTGATACTGGTAAAATCGAACAAATGTTTACGCGCGCGACGAAGATATATGGCGCCCGATACCACCGGTCTGCGCGTTCTGCTTTTCTACGACGCGGATTCGCGAATATTCATGTATATGAATGTATGTATGTATGCGTGTACAGTTGAGCGCGGGGTTCGACTATCCGGCGTCGCAATCGTGACACAACCGTCGCGATGCGATGCGATGCGATGGGGGTGTCGCGTTACCAATGGATTCACGAGGTGGTATGGTCACGACAAACAAACGGGAGAAGACTGATTTCTGCCCCGACTTTTGGCAAGCTTCCCACGACCGCCTCCCACTATCTTCTCCTCATTCTCGAAATCGAATCGACATTTACGACAACGGCGCACCGAAATCACCGGCTTCGTCATCGAGATACAATTTCACCTCGCTAAACTTTTCGCCCATTTTTCGCCAGTCGTTTTTACCGGAGGTAACAAAGATGTTTTCTCTTTTTTTTATCAGGCCAGCCTCTTTTATTATCTCGTTCGACTTGGACGATTCAGTAATTAATCAATTTAATAATTACCGTCAACTCGTTTACGTCACCTGTCGTTTATTCGCAAGTCCGTTGTTTGACTAATTGTTATGAGAAATCACTCAGTTCGATTTCTAGTGACGCGCGCACAGTGGTCAGTCGCTTTCCTTAAATGTACCGTCACGATATCGTGACAGCAGTTTATACTCGTATCTTAGATATCTATTGACAATGACCTCTTTCTCAAATTATAATTGACCGACGATTTTTTTTCCGGGGAAATCTCGTTCCTCCCGCGGCCAATCGTACATCTCGCCGCTGCTGCTCGTGCAAAGAGCGTTCGCCACGAACGCCCGAGAGGAAGCCCGGTCCGTGGATATTAATAGAGGCTGAGGCCCGGTGGCGGACGCGCGCCACCGAGCTTACTCCCGTGGATATAAAAATATCGCTTTTATTTCTCACCGTGGCGTCTCGTCGAGAGTCGCCGAGAGTTTTATTTTTCCTTCTCCTCCCTTTCGCTACCGTTCGCCGCACGCATGACTCGAGCCTTCGCAAAGTATCCGCGTTATCCCCATTACGTGCGCATCGTTCCGACGATCATTTGTCGTGAATCCTGCCACGAGCGATATTAAAATTGCTCGGCCGAGCACCGATTTTTCGAAAAACGTCTCGAGACATTTTCATTTCAGACGTGGACAGTTTGCACTGAAAGTTGCGGAATATCGGAAGCTACTCCAGTAAACCAAAGATTGATGTAATAAATATCCGATGTTTATTTAAATTTTCACAGATTTCGCGGTTACATTATAAAACCACTACAATTAAAAGGATGCGCGAATCTCCTTTCGCGAGCGTAATCGAAGTTCCGTCTCGCACGCGGAATGTCGTTGTATCGTCCCCTCGCTCGAATCTCCAGAAGAGTTGAGCCAAAACACCCACGCGACGCAAATCTCTCGCCGCAGCTTCCTCCGCTGCGCCTGCCACCTCCTCTCTCCGCGTTCGCCTCTTTCTTTTTTCCGTTGCTCCGCTCCACTCTCCCGAATATCACCTGGTCCGCTAGAGCGGCCAGGAATCTCGAGCCAGAGTTTTCATCTCACGGGAATCCGTGTTCTCATGCCGCATTTACACGCGGGAAATACGCGTAACTCTTGTCAAAATGATGTAAATTGATCACCGCTCGCCGTTCACCTTTCCTGAGAACTTTTAGCCGCGCGCGTGTGCGGGGATTTAATTCACCGTGACTAATTAACTTGAATCACCTGATGCTACAAGCGATTAATTTTAATTGGTGTACGCAATGCGAGCAATTAATTATCCCATTCTTTCACGTGTTACGCGTTAACTTTAAATATAAAATCATAAGTATTTACGCGGAAATTACTTCCTAACAGCGATGAAGTTAAAATAATTGCAACTCATTAACTCGATTTATCTTGGCGTGTAATGTATTGCTCTTATATTATTTTAACAGAATTTATACCCCTGTAGAAACTGCTGGAAAACTGTACAGTTTTCTTCCGTGATACAAACGGGAGAAATTGGCTGGCAAGTGAGTCTGTCACTCGAATCTCGGATCGTTGGCCGAGGACTCGCGGACGATTTTCTCGGTTTTCGTCCTCATTTAAACGCGACAAATCGCGCGCGGATGCGCTTCGCGGAAATCCAGACCGGCTGCTCGTCTCTCCCGCCCTCATCGGCGCCGCCGTTCGGCCGAATCGTAACGAACGGTTCTCGTCCGGTTTCGCCACGATAGCCGCGCGAACATCCCGCATCAGATTCACTCTCGCCTTGCGGTACGCAAACGGATTGCCCCGCAACTTCCCGATTACATCGCGTGCAACGGTGCGGATGCGGCAGCGTAAGCAGTGCTCGCGATTGCCGGCTTCAGTCGCCCGAAGGGATCATTTTAGATAGCCCTTGTAAAAAGTCAAATATTTACCGCGATAGAAACCGAAGCGCCGCTTCCCGCTTGATAAGAGAGATAAGATTTGAGGTATTCGATGAACACCTCCTTGTGGAGTCCGCGTATCCAAGAATTCACGGCTTGACGACGCTATCGTCACTAATGGCGACATAAGTGTTGTCACTAGATAGCTTAATCGTTTAAAAAGGAAGATTACTTTCCTAACTATTAGCTGGCTAATTTATCGCGCTGTGTTTCTTGTATCAGAAAGAAAATCGTTGTACTTTTTTACCTCGCCATTATTCAAATTCTCACGGGAATATCTGTATATTAATAATTAACTTTAATCGTCACGGAGGACTGAGAATATTTAACTCTCTGTTCAAGCAGTTTTGTAATATGATAAGAGAACATCGGTAGTCCATTTTTGCGCAATGACATTGACCATGACTAAGGGCCAATTTTACAAACGTCGTTTAACCAGAGTTTAGTCAACTCCCTATCTTGTTCTGTCTTATTATCTAAGAAGAGACGGGGAATCAATTAACCTTTGGTTAGCAGTTAACCAACGTTTGTGAAACTGGCCCTAAGTAAGAGAAATAATCACTTTTGCGGTGCATACGTCGACGCCGGTTTCAAATTTCGCCAACGTAGAAAATGACTGCACAGACTTGTATAGTCGAGTGTAATGTTCCAGAAAGCAATTGTTCTTGTAAGAAACGACTAATTCTTCGCATTTCATGAGCTACTTTATTGCATGTAGATGAGGCTGACACATTATTAAAGACTTTCCTGTCACGACGAAACGCGTCTATTCGCGTTGAACCGCCCACACATCTTTGGCAAATCGTCAACTATTGCCACACATCGTATATTCACCTTTATCAGTAAGAAAATCGTTTCACTTGTGAATTGTGAATCAGTCGAAGCTGCCGTTTTTATTCGAATTCGTGGACAAAAGGTATCGCGTATGAAACTGTCAATTAACAGTTTTAATTGTTACTCCAGTTCTCAGCCCGAAATTCTTCTATTTTTTTTTAAATGCATACGAAGACCTAAGTATGCGTTAATGAACTTATCTTATTGATTTATCTCATTTTAGTTGCTTGAAGCTCGTCTGCTCATTGCAGTCAACAAATAGCACGCTTATACGTTAATCGCGGGGCAAAACGCTTTCCTGCGCGGCCTCGTTAAAATTCCATTATGTATAACGCATGAGGAAGCGCAGTTTAATTAGCAGAACGACACGCCATTATTAGGTCGACGCCACGTGCGTGACGTCCGTGAACGGCGAAAAATTTCGTTGGAAATATTTTTCTCGGCGCGCCTTCCACCTGCGGCGGTTTCCTCGCACCTGGAAAAGTCCTTATCAACGGCGTGACGCCGCAGCCGGCTATCGACTGTTCGCAATTCATGCCGAGTCCTTCCACGGCGCGATAACGCGACACGTGTGTGCGCTCGCCGCTTTCCAGCGAAATATCGCGTAAAGGCCGAATCAGACTAGCAATCGTCGCGGACTGGATTGGCGATTGGCGATTGTCTTCTAGCCAATGAGAGTCGATTAAATCGCTGGATGCTTTACTCTCGTTGGCTACAGTCAATCGCCAATCCCAATCCGACCCGAGTCGGCAATTGCTAGTCTGATTCGGCCTTAACGCGAACGCCCACGCTTCGACGCACCGCTGCGCCGATTAGGTGCATTCGCCGTGGAGTCGCGGGAAGCGCAGGCAGATAGAATCTCTCTCTCTTTTTTTTTTGCAAGGAGAACAATCTATCTACGAGAAAAAAATTTGCCACGAGAGGGCAAATCTCGCGCGTGATCTGCGAAAAGTTGTGCGCCGCGTTAAAATTCAACGCGTGCAATTAAGAGCGATAAGAAGATCCGATCACGCACGCAGGAGGTACCAAAGTACAATTTAGACGAATTCCAACCCACCGCTATACTTAACTGACGCAATTGAGTTTAATTAAAATCGAAATTAGCCTCTCCCGTGTCGCTAAATATAAAAATTTTCGTCTGCTCTTTCTACACTGAGGTTATATCGCTGGCATTTCGTCGCATTCATCGCGCAGAAGATTCGTAAGGGAAATCGGAGACCGAGTCACGTGCCGGTCTCGTATCTGGGCTCGTACCGGGACACCATCGATATTTGTTTATCGTTCCCATCTCGTAAATAGGAGGAGACGTATTTTTGTCGATTTACACGAGTTCCCGGTCGGTCCGCTGTGGTGAAAATATTTATCGCCGCGATGATCGACGAGGCGCTCGCGCGCGCGCTGTCCGTATTCACTCGTAAATCGTGATAAACGCGCCCTAGCATCTTTTAAGACGCAGCCTCCAAAAATGCGCGTCTAAATATTTTCCCGCTCGCGTCGGTCGATAGAGATCGTTCGACCCTCGTCGTTTCGACAGGACTACGGCCGCCGGATGCTCGGGCGGCCGCGTTATTCGTTTCGGGAAGAAAACGCGCGGGTCCCCCGCGAAGACGACGTCGAAATCGGCGCCCGCGCTGCCGTCGTCGTTGCGAGCGAGGCCCGACCTGGCTCGCGCGGGTTTCGCAAAGGCACCTTCTAGAAATAGAACGCCCAAATAATTTGCCTCGGATTACCAGCGACGCACGCCGGTGCTCTGCCACCCTTCCTCTCTTTCTCATCGGAGCTGATCCTCGTGGGCGCATTTTTCCTAACTTTCGAAACGAGATCGCGCGGGGCCTCCGCGCGACAAATAACATGGGAATTCTGAAGTCACGTGGCACGCGGAGAGAATTTTCTCTTCAAATTTATCCTGAAAATCATGTAATCGTGGGACGACATGGCATTTCGAAGAATTTTACGAGAGTATTTGGAAATTTTACCACACATTTTACTAGTAAAGTGTATGGTAAACTGTCAAAAAATTTTCATACAGTTGTTCAAAATGCCATGTTGTCCCACGATTACTTGATTCCCATGGTAAATTTTAAGAGAAAATTCTCTCCGTGTGGAAAAACATGACATTTCGAAGAATTTTATGAGTTTTTTTAAATTTCATACCATGCATTTTACTAGTAAAACGTGCACTAGGTATAATTACTTGTAAAATATTAAAAACTTTCATGAAGTTCTTTAAAATGCCACGTTGTCCCACGATTACATGATTGTCAAGGTAAATTTTAAAAGAAAATTCCGTGTACAATCCTAAAGAATAATACATTTAATGATCCGTTTATACGTCAACTTCGATATTGAGGAAGAGAGAAAGAGAATAGATTTTATTGTATTTTTAACGTAACTTTATAATTCTCGTCACTTAACTTTCCTACGAGCGAGAAATTTGAATTGGTGAATACAAGTCACAATGAGACACTGAGTTATGTTCCCATCGAACCGTCTGATTTCGATCGCGTACATTTGACGTCGCGGAAACGTTGTGTAAATGTTGCATTTTAAAATCGCCAACGTTAGTATACAAATATTTCGCGCGTGTCCACGTGCCGCGTAACTTCGCCCACGCTCTGTCGAAAATGCATCCTTCGCGCCGAAGAAGGCGCGCATGCGCGATCGCTCGCGCGATTAAAGGGCTGGGAATGATCGGGACTGCGCTTAAATGGTTTTATTCGTAATCGGCGCTTCGAACTTGGCCTTCTTCGTAGTGCACCACGTGGTTCGTTTATTTTACGAGGCCGCAAATACGGCGAGCGTCCGGCCGCCCCCGGCTTTCTCGGAAAGGAGAGAAATATGAGTCCGACGGTGTCAAAGCCATCTCGCGCGCGCAGGTTCTCGCGCGGGAGACGATCGCCGATCCGATTTCCACCTCGGCAGCTTCGGGGTGCTTGAACTCGATCGCGCGATACCGCGACGACGTCTTTCGCCAAAAGCGCGTTAAGATCCGCGAAACGGTCTGAGCGCGCGGCAGGAAACCCGAGGAATCTGCCGTCCTTGAGACTCAAATTACCAACGATTTTCTGTCGAAATGATATTTCATGGAGAACACGAAAATATCCTCCCATTAACAACGAATCGATTGCGAGGTTTCGTTTGTACGAGAGTCACACATGTATTACAAACGTCTTTCCCTTCGGCGAGTAAGAAGAATGGTGATTTTTAAAAATAATTATTACGGGACTATTTTGTAAGAATTGCGTTCCAAATGTCGACCTGCGGAGAACGGAACGAGTCATGCGAATAACCCGAGCTTTTCAAAATACGGCGTGTAGACGAAACAGCACAAACATCCTCCCGTCAACGAAAAGCTCGCGTGGGGAATTACTGACTACGGGAGCACGAGAGAATGTTGAATTTCTGACAGCTCGCGCGTGAAAGCTGTCGCTAAATCCGCGATGGTCGCCGCCGCTCGACATTGGCACTCGCGTGCCAGCGTCTCTTAATAATAGCGCTTATGGCCGTATAACGCTGCTCCGGAACGCTCGGAAAAAGTCGCGGGAAAGAATCCGCGAGGCGACCCGCGTCTCCGCACGCGTTCGCCAAAAGCTTCTCGTGTTACAGCGCCAGGCATCGCCAAAACACGTCGGAGGCGGCGGCGGTGGCGGCGACGGCGGCGAGCCCGGCGTTTCGCACGTAGTTGGCAACGATTTCTGCCGATGCGCGTGAAATAATTTGGCGTTTGCCGTCGCGTTACGTAACGCGTACGTGGCCCCTCTGAGATCGTAATATCAAAACACGCCCGATCCGCGTCTCACGGTCGTGACGAATTGCGAAAAGCTCGCGCGAGAAAGCTCGCGTGCCGAGTCGGCTCTCCTCTCCTCTTGAAATCTGCACGGGGATTTTGTCGATCGTGGTGTTAACGACAAGAGATTTGTGAGGCCTGGTTGCACCGATGTTTAATTTTAACCTTAACTTCAGTCACTCTTTGCCCCGATTTTTCATTTTCTGATTAACTGTTAACCAGAAGTTAGTCGACTTTCCATCCTTTTCTATATGATTGTCTAAGAAGAGACAGGTAATCGACTAACTTCCGGTTAACATTTATTAACCAGAAAATGAAAAACCGGGTCTTTGTCGCTTTTTGAGGGAAACAGGCAGAAAGAAACGAAGAGCGAATTAAGCGGAAGTTAAAAGTTACGTGACGTTGG
>NW_011967207.1:1150298-1161187 GCF_000949405.1 Vollenhovia emeryi | reverse complement strand
TGCAGCCGAACCTAAGGCCCGGTTTCACCACACGTCGCTTAACTTTAATCTTAGTTTAATTCATGTTTGTCTCTTTCTAAAGTGACAGTTGGAAAGAGACAAAGAACGAATTAAACTAAGCTTAAAGTTAAGCGACGTTGGTGAAACCGGGTTTAAAACGGTTAGAGGAGAATAACGATAATCCGCCCGAGTCGAAATTTTGGCCCTATGTTGAAATTCTATTAAATAGTAGGACCAAAGACAGTTAAAGAGGTTGAACTGCAAGTACAAAATTTACTCCTACTTTAAAACTGGTAGTGTCGGAAATTCCTACTTTTGCCAATTTAACATTAAAGTAGGTCCTTTTAAGTAGGAGTTAAATTAAATGTTTAGAATTAAAGATTCAAGGGTGGAGTAAAAGAATATAATGTCATCAAAGTAGGTTATTGCTGGTCTATGAAAGGTGTATAGATTAGCTAAGTAGATGCAATTTATCCTTAAAAGTATCAAAATGGTATCAAAATTTCGACTCGGGCGTGTGGCAACGATTAAATCAACTGTTACGATTTGCAACGATTTTCTAAAGTTTATTTCGAGCCGGATAAAACTTGAAGGAATATTCTGATTTTTAATCGCATCCCCTAGGAATTACTTGAGACGTGCCTCGTCGCGTGAAACGGGGAGGCTAACGAACGATCTCGATATCCCAATTTCCGTGGTGATTGATTTTCTTTAGACCGTACAGTGAGCACGAGGGACTCGCATTACGACACGTGCTATCTGCCTGTCGAGTGTCAACTTCGGCCTTTGATACAGATTTCATTTCCGAGTCGCGAGGGATCCCGTTTGCGTTTCACTTTCGTCTCGCTCATGCTCTCGGAGTTCATTATCGTTATCCGCTTCCGCGTACCGGAGATTCGTAAATGTTCATTCACACGCCGCGGAACGAGTTTACGTCATAAAGTTAGGATGTAACAAAAACTGCTAACCAAGCAGATACGACGGAAGGTATCGCACAGTTGCGTCATGATCGAATCCGAAGATTACGTATATAATACAATAAATTTGTTTGAATTATAATAAACAATCTAATAAGTGACATTTGACCACTGGAAAATATGTTGACGTCTCAAGAGATGTTTACTCGTCGCGTATGCGACGATTAAGCTATGGTGGAAACGCTGCGATGACTCGCGATGCGTCCAATTGTCAGGCGGGAACGTTGATCGATCTTTGCGTTCAATGAAAATCCTATTCCGCCCGAGTCGTGGCAATTGATAGCTCGCGAGCGACGAGCGAAGGAAAGATGCAAGCGAGAGGGAACGTCGTTTAGAAGCGAGCGCGTACAAGCATATGGTTTCTCTTAATTTTACAATCGTAGGCAGCTTCGTGATATCGAGGCCGATCCTCTCTACCGCCGAAATGTTCGACTATCGAGAAACGTCGGACGAACGACAAGGAAGAGCCGATGAAAATAGCCATATAAAACATCGCTATATATAAACTGCTGCAAGAAATATTTGTACTACTGCTTCTGCCTCAGTCAACTTGAGATCCAGCTCGAGTGGCTTCTTGAAAACGCTCCTTCAAAATCCCTCCCCAAAAAATTAAACTCGCGATATTTCTTTCGAGATATTCATGACGATTCAACGACATTCAAAAAACCCTATATGTAGTAAACGCGCGATAAAAAAGAAATAAAGACGTAAGCAATGCCGCGAATAAAACGGAAAACGTATTCGTCAGCAGAGATTTGCGGAAAAGTGTATCTTTTCAATCCCTCTATCGCAATGTTGTGTACATTTTTGCGCACAGTGTTATTTAACGTATTTGAGCTACACCTATCACAATACACAGATTATTTGTTAAAATCTACATTTTATATAATACAATATTTCATACAGTGATATAATAAACGAGCAATTCGAAATGTCTCACAAATAGCGCCACGTTAATATACAACGGGAGAAATATATGTATTACGAAAGAGACTCGTGAGAGAGCCCTACGTTATCGCTGCTATTACACCAGTCCTATCGTACCAGTTGATAAAATTCTTGGAAATAAATATCGTAGGTGACGTATGATCCCGACGTAAAGTAAAGGGTCTAAAATAGACGATCCAGATTGACTCACCTTCTGCACGACGAGCGGCGTGCCGAAATCCTTGCCGCCTTGCAGACGGAAGCCCCAGGGGGATCCGTCGAACCTAGACAGCTTGACACTGATCAGTTGTGCCATATCACTGTCTTGCCCGAACTGCCGATCGTATGTCGAAGTAAACGGTCGTGCGAACGAACGGCGAACGATCTCGAGAAAACTGCGGCGGCTGCTGGCGAACGAGAGCCCTTAGCTCGGCTCCAGCTACCTTGGAGGTATCGCGATGCACCACTGACAATCGGGGTCGGCAACGTCCGTTTGTTGGGCCGTTTGTGTATACGTACTCTATAAAAGGGGGGTATGTGTATCGCGCTCTCTCGAGTGGAACGTGGAACGGGCACGTACGTTCCCTGAAGAACGCGCAAACCGGAGTAAAGGTATAAGAGGCGCCGAGGACGGTCAGTCGGGCAGCGGGGCCTCCTCGCCACGCGATTCGGAACGAAGAGGAGGAGTGCGAGAGCGCGGAAGGAAAGGGAAGGAACAGCAGGAGGGAGATAGCGGGAGGAAGGAGGGAAATGCGCGGCCGGGTAGAAGGCAGCTGGATGGCGGGGATAGAGAGAGGAAAAGAGACAAATTTATTGTATTCTGGCAGGAATCCTCCTCGGACAGTACCGCGAAAATGAATAGCTGAATTTCGTCAAAAGTGTACATTGAGTTTCGATCAATTTCGAAACCAGCGCCTGGATTTTCCTGGGACAGTTTCATTTTTTAATTCGAATCTCTCGGAAGAAAACGGTATATTTGAATTGAGATAAAATCATTCGGGTAAAATAAACGCAATGCCTTGAGAACGGGGAACGAAACAGAAGTCAATCATTCCTCCTTACGGTGCCAACTATTTTCCCTGGAATCTTTCTTAATATTCGACCTATGCGAATTCTTCGCGCGACGACCGCCTTCGTCGCAAAGTTACGAAGCGAAGACAATCAGATTCTGAAATAAGGTCGCGGAATAATAGTCTGCGACGGCATGCGATCGAGCGACGTCCTAAATAAAGAACCGAGGTAGTGGGCGGAGAAGAAAACCGAGCGTTCTCTCAATTAATTATATTGAAATAGTACATTGTCATTTATTATTACTCGTTACAAAATTCCCGGTACGATCCTCTTAAACGGCCGAGTGTGTCCACGGATGTCGATGCATCCGGTGCATCATGCAAGGTGCTCCTTATACCGCGGCGGTGGGAGTCAAGGGCAAGAAAGTGCAGGTAATAAGATATAATGCCAGGACGGAAAGAGGAGGACCAGATCGAAGGAAAAGGAGGAGACAAGATCGGGAATGTCGAGTTGACCATCTCGATGACCGTGACAAGAAGAGCGCGCACGCGTTTAGCGTCTCTTCCGTTCTTCTCCGCTGCTAATTACGCCACTCTGTCTGGCTTTGTTCGACGTAGTCGAAATTATTTTCAAGCAAGAGAAATGACGGGGCATCGAATTTTGACAAACGGTTAATAACTGTTGAAAGAAGAATTTTTCAATATTTTTGTCTATCGCACAAAGAATTTTATCTTACTTTACTCACAGAGATTTAACGTATAAATAATTGTGAATTAAAAATTTTAATTTTAAGTTACTTTAGAAGCTGTTTAGATAAGGTATAAAGAAAAGAGAAAGTTTTTATTTTTTTTTCAATCATCTTCTCGTCGTTACCATTTTCTTTTTAACTTGTTCTTTTGTTTTTTAAGAAAAGATGATTTTTATATATAAATTTTAGCGTAGATATATGTACTAAAATGCATATTAACGTGTAAGAAGGAATGTAATTTTTTTAAACGCATGAGCATATCGGAATCTCCTTTATCTGAATCTCGAAAATGTTCTTCCGATGTATGAGAAGAACGGGATGGACCTAAGTCATCGTCATCGATAGGTCGCGTAGGAGGTCACGAACGAAAACTCGTTAAATAAATCCTAGCGCGCCGTCACATACTTCCCATGTCATTAAGTCTCTCAGCAATCAGATGTGAATTTATCGAAATTGCGCGCCGTGGCAGCGAAAACGCGCATGAATTATGCTGGAGAAATGTCCTGTCCCCTTTATTTCTCCGTATAAAACGATTATATGAGAATTCCTTCACATGAGGCACGCAGGAAAATTATATTGCGAGCTTTTCGCCAAAAATATTTAACTGCTTTGAGTACACATTCTCATTAAAACTCAAATAAATATTCATTTCTAGGATGTCTTTGGTCTGACAGTGACCATTCCAATTTTCCAGTTATGCTTAAGCAAAGTAACTTCGTTTTTTAGCATCTTCGTAAAAGTCAGAATTGATAACGTAACAACATTATATATAAAATAAAATTATTAATAGTGTAAAATCTATACATGGAAGAACTAAAAGTCAGTTCAATCGACGTTGTTTTATATATCAGTGCAGTTTCTCTTCCAATAATAAAAAATTGTTATTAGCGTCAAATTCTATTAAAATGTTAGGTTCCAACTTTGCTAAAATTCTTAAGTATCTCTGACATTATGGTTGGTATTTTTCACTTTAATTTACCATTTTCTTTTATCTTAGATATAATATATAATGTAATAGACACGAGAAAGCAAGCAGTACTTATTACGTTTAAATACAACAGCTGAAATAAAACGCATCTTCTTAAAAATCGATATGTAACGTATCAACGTTAAACGCGCGAGTTCGAAAAATCGCAGACGGGACACCTTGATGGACGCACCCGCACTCAACGGCAACTGCATTCTGCGCCGGTGGCGGTCACGAGGGCGCGAACTAGTTCGTGAATCATGCCTAGAATGCTTTACATAAATTGCTCGGGGCCGACGTCACGATCGAGGACCCTAAACAAGCAAGAGCGAGAGGAGGACAGAGAGTCAGAAAGGAGAGGAGAGGAGAGAGAGAGAAACAGAAAGAGAGAGAGAGAAGAAGGGAAGGAGAAAACTGAAAAGAGGTTCATCGGCCAAGAAGGCAGACGTGACTCATGTCAGCTGGTCGTGTACGCATACGCGAGACGCGGATAACAGGGACCTCGGAAACCCCGGAAAGGAGAAAGTGTGCTCCGCGACTCATCCGCGGGACCGGCCGCGCGGGATTTCCGAGCGAGCGGACAATCGTGGTCATTTACTCGGAAACTTGCCTTTCTGGGTCGACTTCGATCATCGTGTGCTACGAAGATCCGGCGATCGCCGCGGTTGATCCGCGTTGAGCGAAATGATGGTCCCGCGCGTACACGCTGTACCCCACGTGGGAAGGACGGGTACCACGTGGGGCGTAGCGGTGCACAGGGCGACCGCTTCGAGAAACCAGCGGAAAGTAACGGCGATATTATCGGTTCCCGGTACGCGCATAACAAGCAGGCGTAGGCAAATGGATCCCTCAGCTTCCACTAATAACTTAATGTCCTTATTAGCGAGTGGACGCGGACGCAAGTGTCAATATAAAGTGAAATGGACGCACGCCACTTTCACGTATTTCGCTTTCTAAATCACTTTCCTTGAAAATTAATTAATTACCAGACACCACTGCGCACCTGTTAGTCACACCTGATTACTGAACATGTAGCGATTCATATACATACATATGCATATAACGGTGTTATATGTAGGAATACGTATTGTTGGTAAAAAAATTAATGCCATACGTTGTGGAGGGCGTAATGCTTGATTATTCCGGCAGGATGTAAGGTTCCTTGATTTTGCAGTTTACAATTATAGAAAAGTGTACAGTAACAAGGTAGCTGCGTTTGCGCAAATTAATTAAACATTCACCGTACTTGAAAAATTTGACGCATTTACATATTTACTGAATTAATTGATTCGAACGCGCGTGTAAATTTACAGAAAAAGGTTTGACCTCTCTGGTGTGTGCCGGCGGGGAAAATCTTTCTCGAGGCGATTTAAATACGAACATACGCGCACACACACACACGCACACGTGCTTAGAATTATTACAACCACATTGTATCTCGATGATGTACGATAACATTCTTCAGATGCGATCAACAGGCGAGATAATTACATTTCTAGTCATTTCTAGCGGTCTCCTTTCCAATTTTTCAGATATATAGATTTAACACGTCCTTGAAACACACAATTTTCGCGTACAAAGTATGATATTACATTCTGATCGTCTAATATGATCGCTGCATTAGTGGCTGACGCTTCGGGCGCTCCTGTCGTCTGCAACACTCAACGCCGGTGATTTCTGAAAATATATTAAGAAATTAGATTTTCCTTTTTCTCCCTCGGTTCATATCGAAACGATAGTAATCCCGTTAAGTTACCTACAGAAGTTTAATTCGATTGAGTTATTTTGCATTTTATTTGGAGTTATTTACTCAGAGAGATGGTATTATCCGTTTAATTTTAGTTAATTTGAAATCAGATAAGGTTTAATATTTATGGGATCTATCACAATTATATTGGGATGACAATGATTAATTGGCAGTATTTGCTACCAGCGAATTCATTAAAATATTCCCGTAAACACATTTACGAATTACGATCGCTTAAGAAACATATCGGTTGTCACGATTTCACAATTAATTATCATCACCTCCATTCAGTCTAAGCGATTTATATCGACAGCCGTGAAATATGACAAAGAGAGGCTTACAACTCTTTCGATTATATCTTCCGCCGCATTGACTTTAGCGGGTCTGGCGGGGATGCCCCTTTTCGGTTCTCGCTCCATTCTATGAATCATCTTATAAACACTTGATTTCATCAGGTAATCATAGTTTGGTAAATTCGTCTTCTCATACTTCTTGAAGTTCACTCTGTACAATCGATCGATTTAAAACCTTTCATTGGGATCGGAACAATCGTGAATACCTCTCGGAGTTGCTTCCGTCTTGTGGTACAACTTTAATTGATCTCGGAAAATCTTTATCAGAGTCGTAAAACTACTCTTACCCCATCGCTCTACCGCGTATGACCTCCGCTTGGGAGGACAACACTTCCGCTATAATCTCGTCGTTGAAGAAGTCATTCGGGCATCTCCATCTGCGGCCTTGCGTAAGTTCGAGTTGCTTAGCCTGGGGCCACAGCTCCTGCGAGTATTTTCTGCCTTTCTTGTGCACCCTTTGCTGAAAGTCGAAATGCGACAAGTTAATCGTTTCGTTCGGATTCGGATACGTTCACCATGCATCAGTCGCGTGAAAAAGAAAACGAAACTTACGAAATTCGGACTCACATATAAACTCTTTCGATATCAATGTAGAAATCGATGTATAGCAAAGAAGTAATGTAGAAACGATAAGTTCACAAAATAGGGATATCAATCGTGAAAAATGCATATAATTCGATTCATCGTGCATTCACGTAATTAACTTGTCTCGAAACGGGACGGGCTTTCATTAACATTTGACAAGTCTGCGATGTTTAAGCACGAGTGATAAAAAGGGAGAACAGTACAATTGTCATTTCAACCTAGGTGGAGAACACGAATCATTCTGTTTATCGGGGTACCTGCAGTTCCTGTATAACTTGGTCTTTTGGCGACAGTTTAGGATCTGGTTCGAAACTTCCTATAATGTAGCATTGTATCTTACAACATTGTCTCATATCTAACTCAAGCGTAATACGTCAAATATTTTAACATCGCGGAATTTGGCGATAGAGTTACATTGCGTCGTTCAGTTACAGTGTTTTCGCAAAATTCCACATAGCCAATACATAAGTATGAAATAATTACCGTGCGATGGTGCCGGACTGGGCGATTTCAGAAGCTTAGTTTCATAAGAGACGATGAATTTCTTCACTCGATTTCCTTCCTCGTCCACGCTCTTCACGGAAATCGTACCGTCCAGTTCTTTCGTCTCCGCTTCCTCTTCCTCCATTTCCCCTTCGTCATCACTAGGCTCGATCACTTGCGGCGTTGACCTTGATGACGTCTTTCGTTCCAAACACGCAATCTCCTCGATGTAATCGTAAGTCTCCGTAAATTCCTCGTCCTCCTCGTCAGTATCCTCCTGTTCCTTCAGCTCCTCCTCGTCCTCCCGCCGTGGCGCGATGTTCTCTTCTGAATAACGTGTCAAAATTAAAGCGCGTTATTAAAAAGCAAAAATTTTAATGATTCTAAGCTGGACTATATTTTTATACATTAAAATTAATCGGAATATGAAATAACTTGAAAATTTTCCTGAAAGGAAGATGTGTGAAGTACCGAGAGAAAACTTTCGTTTGAGAAAATATATTTGTTTAATTTTAATTTAGTAGAATGCGCGAATCTCATTGTTTAATTTAATACAGACGCGAAAACTGGCATCCACTCAGAACCGAAGTCGCATAGCGACGGGACTCGAAAATATGCCTAGAGAATAATCGTCAAGGTCCGCTCGGGCTATTTTGAACACGATTACGAATCTCGGTCACCTGACGACCCGCGGCGGCCACCGTTTCCGTTGCCAACGAACCGCTGCACGCCGCTAAGTTCCATGATCTTGTGCAGTTGGTCGGACACGATCCTCAAGTGATTCTCGATCTCGCTCGGTAGCTGCTTCAGAGCGAGCAACTGTCGTTGCACCGTCTCCAATTGTTGCTCGAGGCTGATCTCCGTAGATACCAGTTGCTTGATCTTCTCGTTATTGGCTTTTGCCGCCGCCGGATCTGTCGTGGAGACGCTCGAATCCTCCTCGGTCGCTATTTGCTCGTCCTGCGTTGATCTTGCCTCGCAAGATTCGGGACGATGATCCTCCTCCTTGACCCTTGGTCTTTCTTCCGCCTTGATCTCGTCGACCTCGTTGTCTCTCTTTTCCCCTTCTGCCTTTGATACGGGACGTGAATCAGATTTTCCCTCTTGCTCTGGCCTGCATGCGAGCTCCGGTGTCGCAGCTGGAGTCGTCTAAATCGTGAGAAAGATTGAAAGATTGTAAAAATATATTTGACAAGCACGTAAGGAATTTCGTCTCTGGATGACAAAAGTTTCTTAGTTCTCCAAATATTTGCAAAATTCGCGACTTTTCGGATATTATTTAAACTTTTAGGATATTATTTAAATGTTTAAGACGTTTAGAAGAGATTTTTAGACGAGAATTTTTATTTCAGAATTTTTATCTGAGCAACAAGAAATTATTGTTTACAGCAAAACGAAATGTAACACACATACAAGTCGGAAGCTACTTTATAAATTGTAGTAATTTGTAACTTGTAAAAAATAGAGAGAAAAAGAGAGCAAATTTCTAAAGATTCGTAAATCTAAAAGATATCGGGAATAATTTTACTTTCTAGAAAATGTTATCTGTATGCTAATGTCGTGCAGTAGTCTTTTAAAAAATATTATTATTTTAAATAATAAAACAATCTCTTTTTCGACATTACTTTCAGAAATAAATGGCTGTATTCAGTAAATTCAACCTGTTGACCTGTTGACAATTGTAGATATTCAAGAATTATGACCATTTTTATAAAAATACCTTTGGAAAAATACAATACCGAATATGTACTTACCTTATTAAATAAACGAAACTAGATGCCTTGTATTTAAAGTATACTATATCGAAGTGGCACTTAGGTATAATATAATGATATAGTAATATATAATTTAATTGTATATAGGGTTTTATAATATGGATCACACACAGAAAGAAAGGTAATAAACATAAAAATCAGTAATAAATATTAAATAATTAGGATAGCGATAAAAAATAAATAATACGATATTTACAGTGCGTATACATAACAAAACGAAAGATTTCAAACTTCTTTTTGTCATGTAAGAAGAACGGCTGATAGGTATATCGATACATATAAAGAAATCCAAGTACGAATAACTCATTTCAACATTTAATTAATTATATTAACATATTTCACACAATTGAGGAATCGCTAAAGGCAAAAGTTAATCACATTTTCGTTTGTGTATTGAATTGGTCACATTAGCTGCCTTTGCATTCCGATTATTCTACAGTGGATTCACTCCGGTAACACTTATTCTAGTAACAAAAAACAAAACGTACGATTATACGGAAACTCAGGGGTACATTATTTACGAGACATTTTTATACGGGTGTGAAAGAGGTCCACGATGATATCTGTAAAAGTTTCTCGAACAAATGTAGGTATATATATATAACAATAATCTGAGGTCAGTTAGAATCATTTTGGGACAAGCGATATATCTATTTAGATCAAAATACAATCACGGGTTAGACTGTATCGATTTGAATTAACAAACTGTCGCGAAATGAATTCCTAAATGAATTCAAAACTGAGTCTGCTTACTTATATTAGCATCGAAACATGTCGTAAACGTCATCAGATATTCGTTAGATAACGATGATTATACATGTACAGAAGGATAATCGAAGTACAAGGTACGAACGCGTAAACCATCAGCCTCGTGAAATCGATCCCGATCCGGTTCGTGATACCCTGATAGAGAATCGTCGGTACAAATGATAATCTTCGATTGTCACGCTCGATTTCGGGATCGATCTTCTCCTCGCATTCTCCGCCGCGCTCCGTGCTCTTCTCAGTGACCTTGAACGAGAACCAAGGCAGGCTGAAGTGCATGCTCTTGAAACCGCCCCACAGAGCGGGACTGCCGAGGGAAACGGATTCCCTCCTGGACGACCTTGACAATCTTCTGCTTCCGCGATGGAACACCTCGCTCGAGACGTAATCGCCGGTCGAGCGGAGAACACTGGACAGAACATCCTCCTCACCCCGCTCTTCTCGCTTGAACGATCTCGAGAGTCGTCTGCTACCACGATGGAAGACCTCGGCGGAAACGTAATCTTCGGCCGACTGTAGAAATTTCGAAAGTGCCTTATCATCCTCTTTGG
>NW_011967207.1:1127318-1149428 GCF_000949405.1 Vollenhovia emeryi | reverse complement strand
GGATGACGTCGATGGATTTACGTGATCTCGAGAGTCGTCTGCTACCACGATGGAAGACTTCGGTGGAAACGTAATCCTCGGCCGACTGCAGAAATTTCGAAAAGGCCTTATCATCCTCTTTGGGGATGACGTCGATGGATTTACGTGATCTCGAGAGTCGTCTGCTACCACGATGGAAGACTTCGGTGGAAACGTAATCCTCGGCCGATTGTAGGAATTTCGAGAGTGTCTTATCATCCTCTCCGTCCTCTTTGGAGGTGATATCGACAGATTTGCGCGACTTTGAGAGTCGTCTGCTACCACGGTGAAAGACCTCGGTGGAAACGTAATCCTCGGCCGACTGCAAGAACTTTGAAAGAGTATCATCCTCTTTCTCTTCTGTGATCATGTCCGTAGGCTTGGCCGAGCCGGGACACTTATCGACTTCTTCGAACGAGACCGGATTGCTATTCCATTCGGGATTATTGTGACCACTTTCGGCAATCTCTTCTTGGTTCGGATTGTCCAGATTGTCGGAAGAATTAATGACAAGGGGCGATTCTTTTTGCAACGGGCAGGACGGACCGTTTTCGTGCCACTCGGAGATCTTTGAGTCCGAGGCGCCTTTATCAGTTTGCTGTTCGCTTGGAATCGCATCATCGACAGTGCAATTGGAAGTGACGACAAGAAGCTCATTTTGTGATATGCACAACAAACCTTCCCCGGCGAGCCATTCGGAGATTCTGGAACGAACGTATTCCACAAACAGTTTAAGAATCTTGAGATTTCTGCGAACCAGCCGTTCGAAGTATCGACCTCTCATCGTGCGTTTCATTTTCGGTGATGTGGTGGTGATGAAGAGATTATCGAGGCTGCTCTTCACGTAAGCAAGAAGGCTCGTCAACGCGAACCTCAGACGCAGATTCTGCCGATGGAGACACTTCTCCACGTAACGTCCCTTCGTTCTTGTAGATTTCGGCCTGTCCTTTTTCATCTCGGTCATCTTCAGTTGATCATCAGCGAGGCATGTCTCCTGGACGTGTTCGAGAATAGGAGCGACATTCTTTTGAAGAACGTGTTCAAGGTAGCGACCCTTGAAGCTCAAACGTCGCTCGTGAATCTTTGACAAGTTTGACAACTCGCAGACGCCTGGTCTCTGCAACAAAAACTGGAACAATGTCGTAATCAAGGACATCAGCCGGATGCTTTCGCGTCTCAGATATGTCGCTAAATATCTTCCCTTCATTCTGGAGGCGAGGACGCGAGTCCTCTTCGGCTTTGAACGAAAGTGTCTAGCGACAGCGCTGACATTTCGAAATAGAATCCTCTCCGCGTAATGTGCTCGCGCGCATCTGCTCGTCCTCTTTCTGGTCTCGCTTGACAAAAGGCCATCGAGGCCAATGTTTTTTAGCAAATCATATTTTCTGAAGTGCACGCTTCCCGATTTAGTCTCCTCGAACTCGTCGACTTGTCGATCGCGAAGAACGCAGGGACGAGCGTAATCACGAAGGACGTTCTCCAAACAGCGATCTTTAAAAGGCGATCTCGCTGCGATTTCGTCGTATTTGCCGGCGGGACTGTATCTTCGAGGATGATTCGACTTGACGTGAAAGACCGCTTTGCATTTATATGTCGCTTGACGCGCCAGTTGATCGTCAGAGGTGAGAAATTCGTTCGAATCGGATTCCGGAGGACGTGCGGGCAACAATGGGGCGTCGGTGTTATCGTGAGAGCAGGTTGAACACGAGGAATTTGAATCGGACACGGCAGGGGGACGATTTTCTTCGAGTTTCTCCGTTTCATGCATCTTTACCTCAGAGGGTTCCGGCGGTTCCGGTGTCCTGGCGATGGTCGCCTCCGAGCCTGGCGGCAGCAGACCCTTCTCCACGAGACGCGCGATTACCGTCTTCTTGTCCTGTTTCTTGATCACGACCTTGTAAGTCTCCCCCTCGTCCTCTTCAACCTTCGACTCGTTCTTCAACTTTGGCACCGGTCGCTGTGGCTTCTGGAGGAAGGTGGAGGTGTGCTTCAGCTCTTGCACCCTCTCAGGCTCGGCTATCGCGATGTGCTGCAGCTCCTCCAGAACCTTCGAGTCTTTCAGAATCGAGGCTCGCGGTCTTAACTTTTTGAAGTTTACTCTGTCGATTGGAAATCGAAAACGCGAGTGAGTAAAAGTTATTATTATTATTATTGAAAAGAACTGTCTGTATTTTACTTAACACTAAATAGTAATATATCAAATTCGTAGATAATATATACAAGGACGTTCGCGCAGCTGACTTTACTTATTACTTTTAAACTGACAATTCTGCAATGAACAAAGTTTCCGAATTTTAATCACTAATGTGAATATATACCCTGACAGTTTTTAGAACTTCTGCTTAAGATTCTTTAATTTTCCAAAAAGTTGTCGATTAATTATTAAGAAAAATTTGCTCGAGCTCCTTTGATGAAAAAGATGATAAGAAGATGAATCTTGAATCGCGCGGTTTTATCTCCAGTTGACTCGCCAGCATGGAAATGTAGGTACCCTAATAATCCTTTGTCAGACAAGAGCTCCTCCTCCTCGAGGATCAGCTGAGCGATCTCGTCATCCGTGAGATTTTTGTTGAGCACGATCTCGCTGTTGGCGTCCACCGGTTTCTCCTCCGCGAGCTTCTTCTCCTCTTCCCTGGCCTCGTCTTCGGCGGATAACGGCTCGGCGACGGTACTCACCTCTTCGTACCGCTCGATCACTGTCTCCCCCTGTAAGATCTCTTCTGGGAAGACCGGCGGTAAGTCTGCAAGCTAATAAGCAAACTCGACGTCATCATCTCGTCGCCACTTTCTCTGGTACACCATATCTCTCTTTAAATGTCAAGCGGATTCGAGATCAAAGATTTTCCCCGATGAAAGCGAGGTTTTAACTTCCGGTGAAAAATAGCGTGAACTTTTCAAAATCGTAGGTGGGAAACAAATAGGAATGGTGCTGTTACGAGCAGAGCATTCGCGTTAGTTAATTCAGTATAACGAGTAAGATATTTTAAGAATCGTGATATAACAAATTTTCGTGGCGGGATGTGAAAGTTTTTCTAGTTCTATAAGATTGTCTGCTTCGCAACAGATATTCTGTTTCAATTTTAAACAATTCTTATCTGTTGAAATGGGGGAAGATGTGACCATAACTCGATTCTTCTCTTGCTCGGTTAATGCGAACGCACTTGTCTCTTTCTCACATATTTTTAAATCCATTCGGGGAGAAGTTTCTTTCTCTTGAAAAACTCAGGCGCGAGAGATGTTCAAGTTTCGCGAACGCGAGAGAAGAACCGGACGTGCTCCGGGAAGTAGACGGAAGTGAACGTCGAAGAGAGTCGCGTGGCCCTTGTCACCGGTTAAGAGCGCAACAGGGGGATGCTGTTTACCTTTCATCTCACGGATATACTCACAGCGATCTTATATGGGACGATGTTCTCTTCCGATATCGCCTCGGCTGCCTTTCGTGCCTCCTCCTCTCTGCACAAGCAACAAACACAGCGACCAAGAAAATAGACTTTCTCCCGCTCGCGGTGCGATCGGTGCGGATTAATGCGCGCGGATACGGATTATACGCCGAGTGCACCGCGCGCGCGGATTCCGGGTTGCGCGGGTTGGGTCTCTCTCGCTATCTCGTTCTCCGCGCGGATAGCGGATCTCGCGAATGCGACAAACGGCAAAGAGACCGCGCGCGACCGGGGACCAGCAATAAAATCGCCGACCAATGATAAACAGATCTCTCATTCTGGGTCACCTATTTATAGATGTCGCAATACATTGCCACACACGTAGCTCATACGCCGGGATATTCTTGCCGTGCGTCGCCGAAGTTATTATCGAGGGTATGCCGGCGACGAATGACGAGCGCCGCCCGGTACACTTCGTTAGCCGCGAGATCCTTGAGGACTCATTAAATTCGATTACAGCCTTCGGCTGTCGCGATCCGAAATTAAATCCGATCTTGGTAGCGATGTAAGGTGACCGAAAGAATTCGCTAGCCTCGGCAGTTCTTCCGCACTTTCGAGATATCTCCATGTTTATTACATTAATCCCGCCGGTCACAGAAGTAGCATAGCATTTAAAAATTATTCACGTATTTTAAATATTTTATTTTGTATTAGGTTTTTTCATTGCATACATATAATACATTTTATGCCAAGGTTCAATCTTTCAGCCTGATCTAAAATGTGCTTTCTGCATCTAGAAACATTCTACATTATGCAAACAAATCGAAACGCTTAGAAAATTGGCCGACAATGTACGATTATGCGATGTACAATTTATCAACTTGCGCAAATTTTTTAAACGTCTTTATTGGCTACAAAATAGAATGCTCCTAGACGCAGCGAGCACATTGTAGATTAGGCTTTCGTATGCAGCAGCGGGAGAAAAATAGATAATCGGAATTCCGTGACAGATTGCGCGTCTATCGAAAGTATTTTGTTCGCCGTTTCGACACATGGCGCAATTTCAATATGAATAAACTCGAGAACTAATATTGGTTAAGAGCGATTTCTCCCGGGAGAGACCGTATGGGACAAGGACCTAATTTATGCGAGCCGCGGTCGACATAGCTGTTGCATTTATGTACCCGCTCAGTCGTCTTGGCCGCGGTGCAACCGTCGCACTTGGGCGCCATTTATCTCCATTTCCTGTTTCGTCAATACACAATGTAAACATTACGTGTAAACACGAATCTAATTAACTTGTACGTTCTGTGAACAGCCCAGCGGTGTAAAGCCAATTTTTCATCTGTAATTTCTAGGTGACTTCTAACGAATGAAAAAGATTTACTTGTTGAACGAGTATTGGCCATCGAAACATTTCGAATGATATAATCCAAGAAATTATACAGGGACGCAATTTTTATTCTTTCGTACGTTGCAAGTTCTTACGTAAACGCGTGTATTTACAGTGTTTCGAATTCCAAAGGAGATCGCATGAAAGATATTACTGAATTTTCGCTGTCTCGTAATTGATGATCCACGCGAGAGACTTACCTTTGCACAGCCAGAACAAAATTGTTGCCGGCGTGCACTAATGCTTCATGCGCTTGTCCGTGAGTCAAGCTGCTGATCGATTGATCGTTCAATCTTACGACGACATCGCCGACCTTCAGACCCATACATTCGGCCAGGCTTCCCTCCGAGACCTGTAGATCACGTTCACGTTTTACGCCCTGTGGCTCAATTCTGTACACTGTAGTGAAAATGCTAAAAGTGAGTAGCTCTGTCTCTTTCTAACTGTTCCCTTAGAATGCCGCTGACTTTTAGTGTCCTCACTATGTAGCAAGATACAGAATCGACTCCCTGCTCCTTTTCGAAAATACTCCGCTCGAGTCTCTCAATTCTGATTTTATTCTTACTCTTTTGGCTCTTAGATGTAATCGCTGACAGTAATGATGAAAATAACAAATATTTTAAATAATGAAATTATTAATTACTTCAAGGAGCTGCTACGTTTTATTTTATATTCCGCGTTTGCAAGCTAATAATCAGGGTTGGGAAAGTTACTTTATAAAAGTATCTAGTTACAGTTACAATTTTTTTCGCTAAAAATGTAACTATAAGTTACAGGTTACCAATTCTGAAAAGTAACGCGTTACAGTTACAGTTACTCAAAAAGTAACGAATCGTTACTTTGCAATTACTTTCTTGCAATGAAAATAAAATATTAAATCTGCATTTGAACACTGTAAGGTGTCGATAAAGGCGTTTGTGCGCAAATTCAAGGCCTAATGCGATCGGTGGAGGTTTAAAATATATATAAAGTAACTATTAATGCAACTATTAAATTAGTTACTAGTTATCGAACAAGTGTAACTGAATTAAGTTACAGTTACAAATGGGGAGAAAGTAACGAAGTTAAGTTAGAGTTATCAAAAAAGAGTAACTAACTTTGTTACAAATAACGAGTTACTTCCCAACCTTGCTAATAATATTACTCGAAGCATAATCTCGTGAATTTTAACGTCCTCATTAGCATCAGTAATCGTTAGATAGGAAAAGTAGGGAACTCACTCTGATAACGGTAAGCGGCTGCGGAAAATCGCTGCCACCAGCTAGACGAAAGCCCCATGGTGTGTTGTCAAATTTTGTAAATTTTATGCTGATTGCCATGACGCTCTACATCTGAAATTACATGTGTCTGACGGGTCTATTTTTACCGCAAGGTGATAAAGTATCAATAACATGTTCTTTTCGCAGGATTCTGGACGTTATGATCGATTTCATAGTCCATTAATACAACTAACAAAATGAGTAAAAATGTAATACATTATTATTTATTAAGAAAATTCTTGTGCCCGGATAAACATTTTAAATTGGAGTCACATGCGACTTGAGAAGAAAAAAATACGAGCGATCGTGGCATTCTTTACGTACGCCCTATCATTATTTTTATTTTTCACGTCTTTGTGTCGCTGTATCCGTAGTATCGTCATCAGTTAGCAGCAAACCACGTGGTGAAAATAGCACCGAGCTTATTACCGAAAAGTAGCGTGCTAGCACGCATAGCAGCACGCAGCACGCAATATTTCAGGCTGCATAGCCGGTACGAATGCTAACAACATGTCTCGCATGCGATGCGCACTGCGTGCCGCTTGCCTGGCTTCATCGATTATATCACAAATATTCCTCGAATTCTGTACACGCGGTCCTTTGGTAATCGAACAAAAATTAATTTTTTTATCACGCGCGTCGCCCTGTAATATTCTCCCCGGTCCGCCATAAATGTCGGCGATATCCGAGGGGTGAACCAGTGAGGACATTGTGGTGTACAGATTTGCGGCATTACCAGGCATTTCTTGGGCATTACTTTGGGCATTAGGACTTGCTGGGGCATTATAAAAATAAAATAAGATAAAACGAGAGAAATAAGGTAAAATAAGATAGCAAGATAAAGTAATGCCCACTGGGCATTAGTACACTGACAACATTTTTTTTAAACAAAGCAAATAGATTCACTTAAAATTATTTTTTTTACTGAAGTAAACATTTATTTTATTTAAATAAAAATATCAAATTTTAAGTAAATCTGTGTATTATATTAAGTAAATTAATTTAAATCATTACATTTTCTACATTTAACTAAAGATTTTATGAAATAGAGAATACTATTTATTAAACGAAATCATTGTTTTTGTCAAATAAGAAATCCAATTGTTTTCGCTGTAAAACTTATATCTTAGTAAACATTTTATAGCATTAAAGTAAAATTTTTTTTAATTTAAAATTATATACGGTTTGATATAATATTTAATAAATACTTAAATTAAAGAAATGCATGTTTCAATTTGTTTATTATTCTTTAAATTCAAGTTAATAAGCTATTAGAACCACCTAATGAATAATTTTCTTGAGTAAATAGTTTTTTTGATTAAGATATTTTTTTTATCAGTGTAGGCATTGGTGTACACTATTTTGGTCAGCGGTTTACTCCTCGGCAATATCCAAATACTTCGAGTTTTGGAGTTGAATGTTACGTTACATAAGATTCGAATAAAACAGGATTTCGACACGACGTAGCAATTACGGCGACGCGAATGTCGGATACGGGCTTTTTGCAATTCCCAGTGCTATTTTAATATTGTTTACGAATGCAACCGAGGAGGCAAATAATACTATATATCCTGGTGAAAAATGTGCGTCATTTAGAGAGAGAGAGAGGTCAACGATTCCGGTTACGCGAAGCGCCAAGATATGTCTAAAAATACAGTCATAAATCTTAAATAGAATTCAAGCCGGCGAATAGACTTTAATCGACGGGCGAACAACATGTGACGAAATCGAACGTCGTTGCCGAATGATCGATGATGTCTCCGTGTTGCTTCGAGCGCACTTGCCGAGTCAATATTGCTGAAATAAACCTACTAACGTGCACAACGCGTTACTTTTTCGTTGCAAAGTAAAAACATCGTCGAGCGAGAGTGCATTCGCGAATGCCGTGAGCTTTGCCGCAAGAATCGGAAAACCGTCGTGACTTCGATATATTTAGATTCCGCTGCTGGGGAAAATTATTTCCACGATTTGTGCATTTATCCGCGATGATACACAAGCAGTATCGCGATTCCAATTTCGGTCCCTGCGGCTCGATCGCGAATCTTTTCCTCCAGCGTGAACTCGTAAAAAGTAAAAGATTTGAATTGACGAATTCGATATTGGTCAATAAAATTGTTCGCTTTTCACGAGTTCACGCTGGAGGAAAAGATTTCACTTCGCGGACAATAAATTCATGGTGAAACTAACAGATGATGCCTATCGATTTAGCAGAAACCCCTCTATCTCATATTTGGAGCTTATCTCCGGGGACTTTAACGCTTCTGCTTTCGTACAAAAAGTCGTACAGCCCAGAATCTTTTTCTCTCGCAAATTAATTCGTAAGGCCCGGTTTCACCAACGTCGCTTAACTTTAATACTCGTTCTATGTCTCTTTCCAACTGTTGCTTTAGAAAGAGACAAGCATGAATTAAACCAAGATTAAAGTCAAGCGACGTTTTGTGAAACCGGGCCTAAGGTCCGATTTCACCAACGTTTAACTTGAAAGCTTAGCTTAATTCGTCCTTTGTCTCTTTCTAACAGTTACTTTAGAGAGAAACAAACATGAATTAAAACAAGATTAAAGTTAAGCGACGTTTTGTGAAACCGGGCCTAAGGTCTGGTTTCACCAACGTTGTTTAACTTTAAGTTTAGCTTAATTCGTTCTTTGTCTCTTTCCAACTGTTACTTTAGAGAGAGAGACAAACAGGAGTTAATCCAAGATTAAAGTTAAGCGACGTTTTGTGAAACCGGGCCCAAGTAGCGTGATCCCGGACGGATGATACGCCGCGCGATCTCTCCCTTCCGCTGCTCTCCCGGGCGCGCTTCGCCAGGCCGCGGCGCGAATCCCGCGAATGCCGACCCGGAAGCGGCGGTGTCCGAATATAGAGTGTATGACGAGGTGGTGTATGTGCCGATGGTACGGTACATATCCTGCCTCGGCGGTGTTGTGTATATTAATTGCCGAGAGGCCTAGCTATAGCGCCGGGGCACGGGTTTCCTCGGGCGAGTCCCGGGGCCCGGGGGGGCGGCCGATCGGGTGCGACGCGCGTGGCGCGGCGTGGACGTGGGGGTGTGCCATGCACGCGCGCGGATCCGGACGGGGGACTCACCGCATTCGCTGTCTTGCGTGGCACGGCCGAAACGCCCGCGCGGAACGGCCGCTGGAGGAGAGCCGTTGGCGAGCCGTGCGACTAGCGCGGAATAAAGGCGACGGTGACGGAAGGACGGGCCGGGGCCCCGGCCGTTGCCCGGCGCAATGCGGCCGAAACGGTGCCACGGCAGGCTTTGCCAGAGGGCAAGACGCCGGCGGAGCTTGCAAGCTGCAAATACTACGCGAGGGGCACGAGCGGGCCGATGACGCGGCCCGCTCGCGCTCCGGCTCGAGGTCTATTTACTGATCGATCTATATTGGATTTGAGCCTCGATTTCCGGTGGCGATTTCACGCCCGCCTCCGCCCAAGCGGGGTCCTGAGTGGAACGACGCACGCGAGAGGAGAAGGACCCAAACTTGCGTCTTTCAAATTCTCCATTTGTAGAAAAAGCGCAAAAGATTGAAGCTGATATATCGATGCGATAAGAAAAGTACAAATGAATGATTAAAATGTGATTATATAATGGGATATTTTGTGGGGAGTTTAAACGATTATAGAGTTGTCTGAGGATTATTGCAATAATTGGAACTTTAAATGAACGAATTGGATCTCCACTTGTTGTTTTATGTATAAACTGAATGTTTCTTGTACGACTCATGTATACAAAAAGAACTGAACTCCACATTACACCGATCGCGTTTGCTCAGATAACAACATTTTTAAGACAACTTTGATATGGTCTTTGGATACGCGTGATATCTGGGAACAGTTTCGATTCTTGCGCAAATCTTCGACATTTGTAAATGCGATTTTTAATGAAATTCGATTACGGTGCGTTAAAGTGAAAAAAAACCTAGATCTACTGCGCCACAATCTTTTTTCTTTACACTCCTTTTTCATGAATTTAAATTACAGTTACGCTGCATATCGATTATCGGATATCGCTTTAACAAATAAGTCATTTCTTATAGTGTTAACGCAATAATATCCGATCAGACTCTAAATCTAACAATAATCGCCGATTATTTGCGATTTTTACATCTTGGTTGCGTCACGTCAGTTAGACAGAATAAAATTGAGATGATTTTAACGAGACACTTGCGCGTATTTACGTGTCCGCAGCGGTATTATGTGTACCAAGTATGTCAATTATGTAGAATCTATTTACTGATCGATATATTTAGAAGCATGGGCGTCGCGATATCGCCCGCTCTGACGTATCCTGCACTACTCGTATTTTTCTCAAAGTATTGCGAGAGATTTCCTAATCATAGTAAAAATATGTCGGCAGTCGACGTAGCCGCATATAAAAACTAAGATAACATAGTAATCTATAAAATAATAGTCTACAATACATTTTCTATCTTTGTTTATAATTTATTATTTAAATATTTAATGTTATTAATGATAAGTATTTTGCTACTGAAATCAATACACTCAATCTTTTTGGTGTTTGTGTTAATCATAAGCAATTTTTCTTTAAAAGAAAGAGAGATAGAGGGAGAGAAAGCGCATAAGAAAAGATTACATTTATGACAAATGTTACAAAGACTTTCATTATTTGACTAAAATAATATTAACAATACTATTTAATTGTAAAAATGTTTAAGTTAACTTTAATTAAAAGAAATTTTCATATTCAATTAAAGCGTTCGATCGATGGATCAAGAAATAAATAGGTCGGGGGTGTCACAGTGTACAATCAAGCATAAAAACGTAGCAGTCTAATCGACTACGCCATGTTAACGTATTTCAATTGATTGCAACCTGATTAGTGACACATTTAATAGTTTATTAATTAGAATTAGACGATTGGTTACGCCGTGTTGTTTATACAATATTCTACTAAACTATGGTTGGCCATTTGTCTAACTTAATAGCTTGCAAGTGCATAAAAATATCACGTCATGCCAACTTCAGTCAACAATGTCAATATACGGCTAGTTCGCATGCTTTCTTATCTGGTTTAACCTCGCACGATTTACAGTCGCTTCGTAAGAAAATCTTTACCGATTATCTTTCAAGAGAGCAATCGTATCTACAATTTATAACTTACAAAGTTGAGCCAAGATTGCCTTTAGTGTCGGGTGACTTTTTAAATTAGTTAACTCTTAGACCATCTTAAAATTAAATTTATTTATATTGAATTTATTTAAGTGTGCAAAGTAGACAAAATTGCAAATATAAAAACTAGTATATTATAAAAACAATATGAAAATATCACTGTCATCAGAATTGAATCTCTGAGGTCCGCTATTTTTTCTTCTTTGTTCATCCTTTTTTCTTAGTTTTTCGATATCTTTTCTTCACTGGCTTCCTCTTTAAGACCACTTTCAAACGTTTTATTGATGTCAGCGACAATGTCTTGTAGTAAGCTAGATGCACCGATCCTGAAACGATCGTTTGTCAACCAATCTCTCCCCAATTCTTCTTTAATCAAAACCATCCATTCTAGAGCTTCTTGTGCAGTCTTGATACCTCCGGCGGGCTTAAAACCAATCTGAAAATTAAAAAAATATATATTTATATGATTTCGATCATCGTAAAGATTATTAAGCTACTGTACCTTTTGTGTTGTCAATCTTTCGTATTCTTTTATCGCTCTGCACATAACAATGCCCACCGGTAGTGTCGCATTAACTACCTCTTTCCCTGTGGACGTTTTGATGAAATTCGCGCCAGCAAACAGAGCCACCATCGACGCTTTGTACACATCTTTCAAATTAAACAATTCCCCCGATGATATTATAACTTTTAAACATATACTTTTCCGCTCGTTCTCGTTGCATGCTGAACGAATGGCCGCCAGCTCATCGTACAGCTTTATCCATTCGTGATTTAAAACTAACGATCGGTCAATCACAACATCAATTTCCTCTGCACCGTATTCTATGGCGCAGCGTACTTCCTGCAGCCGAGTCTCCAGTGGGTATTGTCCAGAGGGAAATCCTGCTGCCACTGAGACACAAAAATTATATCAGATGTGAACCAGTGAAAAGCGAAATTTTTCATTAACAAATATTGAATTCGTTAATAAAACTTTTCGCTTACGAGTTTATGCTAGAGAAAAGGATTCATGATCGAGCCCCAGATAACATTACATTCACATCAGGCTCAATCACGAATCTTTTCCTCTAGCGTGAATTCGTGAAAAGCGAAAAATTTCATTGACAAGGTCAGTATTCGTCAATGAAGTTTTCCACTTTTCACGACTTCGCGCCAGAGGAAATGACTCGCGATCAAACCCCAGGTCGGAAGAAGTGCTTCGTTTCTTACCACTAGCAACCTTAACTCCAGAAGTATTCTTCAATTTCCTCAAAGTAGTTACTGCGTCTTTCACTTTGGACGGATAGACACAAACAGCAGCTGTGTGAAGCGGTTTATTCCACTGAAACGGTAGCTTGTCTATGGGTTTGGCGGCCTGCAAGATATTAATTGATCAACCAGTTACTCGCGCTAAAGGGTAATTTCACGCTCCAACTTACCGTTTTGCACAACTGTTCAATAATGGTGCTCGTATCGTCGTTACTCAAAGACGTTAAATCAATGAAACTTATTGCCTTTAATAACCAAGCTATTCTGTTGTCCCCTGTTATCATATCCGCTAAATGGATTATTTGTCGCACGCTTTTGTTTATTGCCGGCTCGTTAATGTACACCTCCAAGAACTTTAGCCAGGCTGAAGAGTGAAATTCAAATATAACGTGTATTTATTTCACTTGTAAAAATTCTTATTACGTATTCCTAGTATGTACTTTGTAGAAATGTACTTGAACAGATGTTTCGAATGTCGTGAAATTATGTAGGATCAGAATTACGGGATGAATTAATTTACCCTGGATCGAGTCGCTCATTTGAAAGATCACCGGAGAGCTGTCCATGATCTCGAGGGAAAAACTCGGACGAGCTTGTACGAAAATAACCGCAAACACTCCGTTAGGTCGACGTGATTATCGTATCCCTCCAAATATGTCCCTGCGTGATCTGCGTTTCCAGTTATCTTCTCTACAGGCGATAAGGGCGATAAGCACAAGTCACAGAATGATACAGAGCTAGACGTTCGTAATGCGCGACCAAGATTTTTGCACGCGTTGCACATTCAGCATCGGGAATAACTATCGCTTCGAGTGCCGGTAAGTTCTCGTGTCTTTCGATTTTCGGGAACGAAGTGAGTTTATTTTGTGTTTTTATCGTCGCTCTCAGTCACCTGCTCGGAGAAATGTAAGCTGCGATACAGATTTTTTTCCGTATGTGTGTGCGCGCGTCTGCCATGTGTTGTATTGTTTGTGACCTTGCTGGATAGGACGATAATTGAAATATCGATATTACCGATCGTTGATAACCAAATGTCGGGTTTGTGCCGCGGATATCAAAATTACCGAATGCAAGGCCATTACAGCAGCGAACTTGAAAGCTGCGCGAGGTCCGTGATCTCCAACACTATCGCGGTGTAGCAGAGAAGCGAGTAATCAACACGCAAGTCATGAGTGCAAAATTTCATGTAATTATAACTTTTGCATATGTACACACACAGATACAAACGTACGTTTTGTATTACGGTTTGGCGATTGCCATGTGTCTTCACGCTCATAAATAATGATATAAATAGTTTAACGTCAGAGGTAACCCGAGGAGCTTTCGTCCCCCCCTGAGAGAGAAAATACTGAGAAAGCGCGAAAGTTACGCCTCGAGTGAGACGCGCGCACTCGACGAGAGCTCAAGTAACTTGCCCGCGCGAGAGATCGTTCTGCAAGAGTGACAATCGTCAAAAATACTAGCAGCTTCGTTAGCCCTGAACCGAGTTGAACCTCGTACGGAGCTACGGAGCTATCTATTTGCGCTAGTTTTAAAACTATCATTATCTGTGGTGCTCCCATTGCTCCCAATACTGCGAGGTCTGCATCTCGGCCAGACGCGACACGGTGCGATCGAACGCGAAGATCTCCTCCTCGCCGGTAAAGATGTTCGCCTTGTGATCCTCCTGAAAAATTTGCGCAATATAAATTTCCACGCGCGGGAGATTCGCGCCGCTTTGAGGACTTCAATCAATTGAAATATGTTAACGTGACGTAATCGACTAGACTGCTACGTTGTTATGCTAGACTGTGACACACCCCCGCCTGTTTATTTCCCGATCCATCGATCGACGCTTGATTAATTCGAATGTGAAAAATTGTTTTAAAGTTAAATTAAAAATGCTTGACGAGGTCGGCGCATACCGAGCCATGCGAGATCTTCAAATCGTCCATCAGCATCCGCTTCTCGTCGGTGTACTCGGACTCGCTTTCCGATAAAAATAATTGCGTGTGTGGTACAGCTGCCGACATAACTACTCGTACCTACAATTACATAAACCTTCGTTATTTGTGCACGCTAGACAACACAAGCGCGCGCTTCGCGCGCGCCATTTGCTCTCTCTGAACATTCGCATGGTTTAACAGCTACAAATAACACGACTGAAGTATGTATCGCACAAGCGAGACAGCCAGTCAGCATTTCGAAAAAACGACAATACTTAGAAACTTTCGACTATCGACTTAACATGAGGAGAGGAGGAGACTACAATTTGACATATAATTTTATATAATTCTTTATATAAACCATGAGTGTGAGTTAATATAAAACTTCTGTCACGCGAATGCGCTAATCGGCATCGCGGAAAAGCGGCAGCAATACGAACGTTTCATGCCTTTTTTTATAGAGGAGGAGGATTGATGTTCATAGCCAAAGTCCCGTCTCTTCTCTCTTATCAAAATTCTTAGTACCGTATAACTTTTTTACGTGTTGATGTTTCAAACCGCAATTGTCGTAGTCTGGTCTGTTCGCGTCGCATGCCCCACGTGCTCCTCTTTGCTCCAACGACCAATACTGCCATTTTACTTACAATTTAAGTGACGGTATTGGTGGTTGGGGCAAGCAGGAAGCATGTTAGGGCGTGCGACGCGAACAGACCTTATAATTTAAGCCCCGTCGATTCTTACCCTGTTATCGTACAGTGTATCAATTAGAGTGATAAATCGCCTGGCCTGAGACTTGAGTCGTAGATTCAACTGAGGGACGTCTCTTATTATGACCGTGTGAAAGACTTGACTCAACTCCAAATAGTCGCTCGCTCCGAGAGGCTGCGCGGAGAACAATAGACGCATTACGTATCATTTAAGTCAAGTGCATATACTTCGCGGGGCGGAAGTTGGTCTCACCCTGTCGCACAATTCCTCAAACGTGGAGTCCAGCACCTGCCCGCAGGTTTTCCGAAAAGTGACGTTGCGCCCCCTTATAGAGATCGTGCGCGGTCGCACCACGTCGTTTTCCATGGAGCACAGGTACTTGAAGACCTTGTCCACGTCGTTCGCCGCGTCCTTGCCCTTTCTTGTGTAATTTTATACGGCTCGTTAAACGGTGACGACAACAGATAACTATCGCGCATTTCTACATACATGAAGTATATCTTTTTGTCCCCGGAACCCGACTTCAATCTGTAATCGATCCCGGAGTCCAGGTTACTGACGAGGCAGCGATCCTTGAGCACTTTTATAAACGGCACGAAGTTGCCCCTCTGCAGCCCGTTCTTGTACAAATCGTCCGGCGATCTGTTGCTAGTCGCGACCACTATCACGCCGTTGTCAAACAGCTCCGTGAACAGTCGCTTCAGTATCATAGCGTCCGCGATATCCGTCACCTGCAACGCGTCCGTTCTCATTGATCTTGTATTTACAGTTGCGCCGTACAAGCGGCGTCTCTTTATCCCGAACGAGTAACACGGGTCTCAACCTGAAATTCGTCGAAGCACAGCAGCCAAGTCTCGTCGGCGATGTCGGACGCGACCGGAGGTATCGGGTCGAAGGGCTGCAGCTTGGTGCTAGTGACATCTCGCACAACGGTCTTCTTCACTTCGTGCACCCGCCTGTGCACGTCCAGCATGAAGGAGTGAAAGTGGACCCTTTTCTTATTCTCAATCTGAAACATTTTTACGCGAAGGAGCATTATGTCACACCGTGGGAAAATTTTACTTCTGTCCCGTACCACGCGTGGAAAGCTGCAATTTATATCACGGCCCGGTTACTCATTCGTTCCAGACAAATCGCTCTTACGTCGTTCAACTTGTGTCAACAGACTTAAAAGTCTCTCCCGTGATATCTCGTTGCGCAACGTCTATCTGTTCGCAACTGCTCAACGAGTCACCGTTAAATTACACAAGAACGTTATCTCCGCTTCCAGATTGCATAAAAAAATAAAAAAAACATGTCGCGTCGAAACAATCGAGACGTTCAATCGAGCTTTTCACGCGCGGTGCTTACGCAAACAGCAACCAGAGAGATACCTGGCAACAATTGTAAAATAGGTCCATCAACATTGTTTTACCTCCGCCCACCGCTCCGTAAATGTACAAGCCTTTCGGCGCGTCCCTCCGCTTGCCGCCGAACCACTTTTCCAGCAGGTTCAAGTGCTGCGGCTTGTAATCGTGTACCTCTTGGTAAATTCTCTGCAGGGTCTGCGCTACTTTGGTCTGGTGCGCGTCGCCCGCCAGCTCGCCCCGCGCGATCTTCTGCTTCAGAGCGCCGACTGGCCCGCCGCTCAGGCGGGCCACGTCTACGTCGCGGGCGTAGCTGTATCCTCGTACGCAAATCATGGGACACGCGCGCGTCAACGCGTGGCAGAGATTATTCGCGCTGGCGCACCTCTTCGCGAGGTGATAAGACATGGTCGCGGCGAGTGCTACCTGGAAAGCGGTAAAGGGCAAAGCGTTACGAGCAATGGATTCGACTGGGCCGTCGAAGCGTCACGCCCGCTCGAACGCTCGGCGAACGGCTCTGACCAAATCGATCGAGAGAATCGCTCGAAATTTCCGGCTGTACAAATTCCTAATCTTATTCTTTTTCCATATGTCAAGCGACGGGAATCAATTCTGTCCACCCTGTCGAAGCGGTACCGCTCGATCGATCGTAGTCGCCGTTCGAGCTGGTCGGGGGGATCTGCTCCCGGGGTCGTCCATAGTCGCGCGAATCTGGCAGGAGCGACGCTTCCGGCGAGCGCACTATCGTCGACGCTACTCGTCGGTGTCTATTAATGGTGCAGGGCGCGATAACCTTGACGGGCGGGCGAAAAAAAAAATGGCAGGCACGCGCACGTGCCGCCCGAATTTCAGTACTCACGCGCGCGTCAACAGCCGGGACGGGCGCGGGCTCGCGGAGGGATCCTGGGCTGGGAGTCGTGCCTCACGGGGCTGCGGCGCGAGGAGGAAAGGCCCGCTTTCCCCCGTCCGTTTGAAACGTACGTGCCGCGTTGCGGATCGTCCACGCGCACCTGTCACGCGCCTCTGCCGCCCGCGCGCGCTCGCGGAAGACGTCGCCTTTTGAAAGACTCCGCCCGCCGCGCGGCAGAGCGGAATCGCGGGAGAGTCGCCGCGAAATAACTATGGCCCGCCGGCTCGGCCAATCCGCGTCGTCGGCGTCGTTCCGCACCCTAGAACCGTTGTCATTTCAAATCTCGGTCCGCTCGCTCTCCCCCCCCCCCCTCCGTTCCGTCGAGAGATCGAGATTTGTTATCGACTTAACAAAGATTTGTATTTCATTCGCGTAACGAGTTACATGAATTTTTGTTAATACAATAACAAGATATCGAGCGGATTATACATAACGTTATATTATAAAATAAGTATTGTATGTACAATGCGGCGTCTTTACAATGTAGACGCGTGAACAATATCGAGTGCCTGAACCTTGCGTCCAAGTTCCAGCTCCGAGAAATGTGTAGCCCATCAACTTGCGGCTTTTCCGTTGAAGATGCAAGTTGATTGACTTCATAGAACTTGGACACAGTTCTTGGAACACGAGGCTTAATATATTTTTATCCATACTAGCTGCTTTCCTTTTACACTTAAGTGATACTGAGTCACTCAGTTATGTGAGTATTTTATACTCAGATATGACGTCATTAATGTGAGTCTATTAAACTCACTAAAGCACACGGCCTTGATCGTGTGCAAAAACTCAGTTAAGGATGTATTACGTATACCTTCCCAGCAAAAAATACAGTAATCTTAAAAATTCAATATATATCGGTTGTATGCATACTTTAACGGCTGGCTATTATTGAATATTATAACAAAGATGTTAATTTTACTGATTTAAATAACTTCAACCTCTTTTTATAATTATTGACAGCGTATTTATAAATATTCTTAATAGCGGTTAAAAACTTTTGGCTGGGAATTTGCCATGAATCCAACTGCTAAAAACAAAAATCTGACATATATAATCTGCATACAGACAGAAAAATGTTTCATAACCTGTCAATCTCCAAACAATATGTCGTTTAAAATCGGAATATAAGACATTTTACAGATATCTTAAGACATCTTGTACACGTAACATCATAAGACGTCTTATAAAAGGTACCCTATATTTCTATTTTGGACAGCGTGTTGTCTGGAACGCACATAAGATTTTAAAAAATTAATAACTTGAAAACGAATCAGTCAATTGATCCAAAATTTATCACAGGTTTTCATGGTATATAAATGCACAACTTCTGTAAAAATTTCAGCTTTTTCCCTCTATTTTAACTTAAGTAACATACATCCTTAAATCTGGTTGAATCTCACTTCTCAAGAATCAAAAGGAACATGCATTCAACTGAGTTATGACGGCACAAGTCAGATTTATCTGAGTTTTCATGTAAAAGGAAAGCAACTATGTATTTACAGTTGTCTCTCTCTCTCTCTCTCTTCTTTTAGAGCATATATGACCTGACGCTTCCACAGGAAGATTAGGAATGTAGATAAGAAATGCAGTAGCCTTGCACTCTTTATGCCGCAAGTTAAACAAGATCGTAAGACTCGCGTAACTTGTTTTCGTAAGAACGAACTTACGAGAAATTGCAAATTGATACGTACAGAATTGCAGTTTACTCGCGAGTTAGTTCTTAGGAGTCTATGATCTTTTCCTTAAAGCAAAACTGCAGCATTAATCCGCGCAAACCTATAACACTTGGTGTTACAAGACTCGTCGTCCCGCGTAAAGCGAAATAAGATCCTCGAGACCTGGTACAGCGCTCCCGGCGTACTCAGTCGTTGTGATAAAACTTTGGATAGAGCGAGGAAGTGTACACCGGCAGCCTCCGCTTGTCGGGGCTGAGCGCTTCCCTGGAGGAATAGTAGCGTCTCTCGATGACCTTGTCGAAGAATCTGCTGAGCTTCACGGACGAACTGGAGCCCGCCGCCAAGGATCTCGTCTGACGGCAATCCTGTGGAGACGAAGCGCGTGAGGGTACCGTCACGTGCAGCGTAACCTGCGTAAAGCGTAACTCGCGGAAGTTACGTCATTTCGTTCATCGGGATCGACACACGGGGCGTATTTCGCGTAATGCGTAACTAAAACCAGGGCCGGGAAGTAGTTACAGTATGTTACTTGTTTTTTTGATAACTCTAACTTAACTTCGTTACTTTCTCTCCATCTGTAACTGTAACTTAACTCAGTTACACTTTTTCGACAACTAATACGATGGTTACATTAATAGTTACTTTATATATATTTTTTCTATCTCCACAGATCGCACTAGGCCTTGAATTTGCGCACAAACGCCTTTATCGACACCTTACAATTCAAATGCAGATTTGGTATTTTTATTTTCATTGCAAGAAAATAACTGCAAAGTAACGATTCGTTACTTTTTAGAATTGGTAACTTGTAACTACAACCAGTTACATTTTTAGCGAAAAAAACTGCAACTGTAACCCAGATACTTTTATGAAGTAACTTTCCCAACCCTGACTAAACCAATAGTAGATTAGAGTCTCTCTTGACACTCGAACGGAAGTGCTAAAGGGATTTGCGATTGGTTTTCGCAACCCGCGTGTCTCGAAGAGCCTACGCCCCATGTGAATCCCGGACGAATTTGCCGAATGAGCGACATATTTACCAGGAATATCTCATCGGCACCACATTCCTCCGCGATGGTCGCGGAACGTCTGTGTATGTTGGATTTTACAGAATTGGACTCCGAGATGAGATCGAGCTTCGTGCCAATGACCAAAATTGGAATCTGAAAGACACAAGCGTTATTCGTTTATGCTCGTGTCACCTGACATCAGCGCGGCGCAAATAGCTAGGAAAATTCTTGGTCACCTGCGTCGAGCCCACGAACTTCTCAGGATCAAAGTCTTCGAACGACCTGGACTTTGAAGAAGTTCCTTCTTTACTCAAAACCTCCTCCAGCCATTTCTGCAGATTCTGCTGTGATTTACGATTCGTTAAGTCGTGGACTAATATTATGCCTAGTTGTGAACGACATACATTTGCAATCACTGTCACATTCTGTCACAATTACGCGTTCTGTTGAACAAAAGTAATGGGCAACATACGTTTAGCCGTATTGTTAAGTGTGTACGCACCGTTTGTGGGATTGTAAAACACGGATCTTGTGTTTTGGTGACTTTGGCTGCCACCGACGTCCCACAGCTCGACGAAGTATCTCCTCTGATTCGGCGTGCCTTCCTTGTACTCGTGCAGCTTGACCTCCACCGAGCAACCTATCGTCCAGGAGGGATTGCCGATAGGTTGCTGTTGGCATATCAAGTGTGTCAGCGACGTTTTACCGACGCCTGCAACGATGAGGATATTTATTGTCATCGTACGGACAAATTCTCTCGTAAAAGCAATATGGTTTTCTTACAACAAGGCCCGGTGTGCAATGAATTGTTAGTCATTATTTGGAAGTCGGAACTGTATGTCGGTCCATTTTCTTTCTGGGTGAAAGAAACAGGACCGATATAGTTTTGGCATCTGGGACTCGATCATCAATCTTTTTCTCTAGCGTGAACTCGTGAAAAGTGAGAACATTTCACTTTCTCTGACCAGGCCGTACAGTTTCGACTTCTGACTCATTGCAGACCGGGCCCGATCACAACGTGCGCCAGACAGATGATGATATACATAACCTAACGTCCGAAAATTACGAACTCCGAAATAGTAATAGACACGTTAACGAGATATTGCGATAAGACATGTTTATCACAATAATTGTTCCAAATTCCGGTTGACTCCACTCGAGCAAAATATTATATTTAGATATCGGTAATATTTTGTTTAAAAAAAAAAGCATTGCACGTTGAAAAGAACTAAGTACGTATTTCCTCGTGTTTACCTGAATCGCCTACCACGACAATTTTAACTTTATCGATCGCCGCCATTGATAAACCTTATTAAATGTTCCTTTTATGCGAATTATATGAAAATTTTGACACTTGACGTCTACAATCGTTCAACTTGGTTCAACTATTTGTGTCATGTTGGTGGCAGTGCCACGCAGTTCTCACCACAGACATATAATAGGGAAAGTTGAGAGCGGCCACGCCGGCGTTGAAAGAGGCCCCAAACACAATGGCCGCGTTCAGCAAACACAACTGTTGGTGAGCGCTCAGTGTTTGCGTTCGTTTTCTCCCATCGGGAGCATAAACTGTACTGAAACTCTATAGTTTACGTTACGTAAATTATAGACTTTCAGTATAGTTTATGCTCCCGGTGGGAGAAAACGAACGCAGGCAGTATGAATGGCTGCGTTCAGCAGACACAACTGTTGAGTGAGCGCTCAGTGATTTCTTAATATGATTGGCTGGATCTAAAAGTATTAACCAATCATACTGAGCGCTCACTCAACAGTTGTGTCTGCTGAACGCGGCCATTGAGTGAGCGCTCAATGATTTCTCAACATGATTGGCTGGATCTGAAAGTATTAGCCAATGGCCGCGTTCAGCAGACACAACTGTTGAGTGAGCGCTCAGTATGATTGGTTAATACTTTTAGATCCAGCCAATCATATTAATAATCTAAAAGTGTTAACCATGCATACTGAGCGCTCACTGTACAGTGGTGTCTGCTGAACGCGGCCATTCATACTGAGCGCTCACGCAACAGTTGTGCCTGTTGAAGGTGGCCATTAATAAATCGTTGTGCACTCTCTCAACAGTTGTGTCTGCTGAACGCGGCCAA
>NW_011967207.1:1091137-1126178 GCF_000949405.1 Vollenhovia emeryi | reverse complement strand
GTGTTAACCAATCATACTGAGCGCTCACTCAACAGTTGTGTCTGCTGAACGCGGCCATTCATACTGAGCGCTCACTCAACAGTTGTGCCTGCTGAACGTGGCCATTAAGAAATCGTTGAGCACTCACTCAACAGTTGTGTCTGCTGAACGCGGCCAATGGCTGCGTTCAGCAGACACAACTGTTGAGTGAGCGCTCAGTATGATTGGTTAATACTTTTAGATCCAGCCAATCATATTAAGAAATCACTGAGCGCTCACTCAACAGTTGTGTCTGCTGAACGCGGCCAATGTGTGCTCCCCGCTTGACGACGAACAAGGTCCGCGCATGCGCGGTTGCACGGCCGTTGGCAGACGGGCTCGGTCTCTCACTTCTCAGCCGCGCGCGTGTTCCGCCGTGTGCGCTCGCGGCGGTTCGCGACGACGTCGCGCATCATGCGGCGCAATACCACGGCGGGTTGCGGGATTTTCCCGGTCCTAACCTCGAGGCAGCGATCTATGGAGGCACTGTGCGCGCGCGGAATCGCTGGAATCGTGCTCTCGCTCTACGCTTTTCCAAAATTTCCGAAGCGTAGGGCGATGCGTCCCAGTTCCAGACAGATATAACGATAGTCGGCCGATGAGGGAGGGACACGGGAGGAAGAAGATTCTGAACGTTGTAAGAGAATTCGTGGTGTAATGTTGTGCGCTCGCGAAGCTGCTGCCTGCTGCTGCCTCGTATGAGATCTGTCGGCATTTCGCTGTGAACTTACCCTCCCTTTTTAACGCGCGCGTCTGTTTCGCAGGGGGAAAAAAGATGAAGATACACTTGCGATTCTACACCGTATGTGGCGACCGCGTTGCTGGAGAATGCGCGTGCGGTTATGGTGAGGTGCGTTCGGCGTGAGACTCTGAACCTGGCATGTGAGCGGAATAGCAGTATTGCAATAACGCTGTTGGTAAAATTATCGTCGTTCGGCGACGATATCGATTGTCAGCGAGCTATTTCGATCGCCTGAAATATGAGCGCCGAGGAGAGACTTGTCACCGAGGTGCCTAGCAGCCTGAAGAAACTGGCGCGTCTTGTCGTGCGTGGATTTTACACGATAGAGGATGTTTTAATTGTGGATATGCTGGTCAGGAATCCATGTAAGTAATCGCGCACTGAGGCGATCTAGGGAGTCACTCGCGGTCGCGGCAATACTTGATTAATATGACGAAATTACGCCAGGCATGAAGGAAGACGACATTTGTGAATTGCTCAAGTTCGAAAAGAAGATGTTGAGGGCCAGGATATCCACGTTGCGCAATGACAAGTTCATTCAAGTGAGGTTGAAGATGGAGACTGGGTCGGACGGCAAGGCGCAGAAAGTCAACTATTACTTTATTAATTATAAGGTATTTAAAGCGACTGCGACTTTCTTCAACTCGGCAGAAAGTGCCAGCGACTAGGAGAACGACTGATTGGCGTTGTATCTTTATTTCAGACGTTTGTAAATGTGGTGAAGTATAAGCTAGATTTAATGAGGAAGAAAATGGAAACTGAGGAGAGGGAAGCAACTAGTAGAGCTAGCTTTAAGTGTCCGAGTTGCTTAAAGACATTCACCGATCTCGAGGTAAGTACGGCAATATGGTGTAAGTGCTGCAAGTGATAAGATCTTGGAAATTAGATTAATTGGAAGAAAGTGAAACTTTGCCCTTGTCCTGTTTTTCTATGTCCTTATCTTACGATCAATCAACATGATAACTGAAATAGTACATTATATTGCAATATCATAGTATAACTAGTAGGTGCTATTCTGTCATTTGTTTCGTTTTGTGTCGATCTCTTCTGCGCATCCGACATTGTTCTGGGCAGACCAATGAGAGAAAAGTTGTATGTGCGGTAGTGTGGCTTTGACGAGTATGTATACAAACGCGCGTCGCTAGATCCTGCTGATCGGGACCGCAGGGATCCAAGAGGCCGACAGAGAATGGACTTACTCGTTATACTATGGTAATCGAATTTGGAACACGGACAAATTTTATGAAATTCCTGAGCAGGCGGATCAACTTTTTGACATGAGAACCGGCGAGTTTAGATGTACATATTGTCGGGAAATAGTGGAGGAAGATCAGTCTGCTCTTCCAAAGAAAGATTCCAGATTATTATTAGCAAAGTTCAACGAACAGATGGAGCCGCTCTATATACTATTGAGGGAAGTAGAAGGAATCAAATTGGCGCCTGAAATACTGGAGCCGGAACCCATTGATATTAACATTATTCGAGGGTGCGTATTTCTAAAGATGCATTCGTATATTGAAAGTGTTTGTCTTGTTAAAATAATTATATCCACGATAGTATCGACACGAGAAAACCGAGCAGCCTTAGAGCACCCAACGAACAGTGGTCGGGTGAAGCGACTAGAATGGCAGGCTTCATGGTGGAGGACACGAGAGTGGACGTTACCATCGGAAACGAGTCTCCCGATGACAGTGCGTCGAATCACAGAAAGGAAAGGCCGATATGGATGATGGAGAGCACAGTTCTCAATTCCGACGGTTCACAGGTATCTTCCGTCGTTCCGTCGTGTCGTCTCTCTATGGATATCTTGGTCTTAATTCGCGAATGTCTTGCAGCCTGACGGCGTGAATGCGCAAGATAGCATCCTGGATAAAGCCGCAGCCACTGCCACAAACACGACTACGACGAACAATAAGCAAGGCGAGGATATAATGTCGGTATTGCTGGCTCATGAGAAGAAGGGCGGCACCAATTCCGCGACGTCCATCAAAGCAGCGCTTCCACAGGAGTCCAGCGATAGCAGCGATAACGAGGAGGACACGGAAATGCAGGCGGTTGACACCGGTAAGAAAAAATTCTATCGAGAGATTCCGATAATGAGACGATCGAGCGTCTAAAAGTCAAGAGAATAGTAGTAAGACGAAAACATCCGCGCTAATTAATCAGTACCTTCTTTAATAATACAATTGTCGAACCCCGATTTACAGGCGAGGTAGAGGCGATGGATTCCGACGACGATGAATTGGTACCGACCGTGAGTGTCGGCGGCAAGACCGTCGCGATCACCGACGTAAACAACACGTTGATCGCAGAAATGACGCCCATAGAGAGGGAGTCTTACATCCAGACGTATCAGGAATACTACTCGCATATATACGACTAAGACGAAGAACAACGGGAGTCGTCTTCACAATGCTCTGCATAAGACTGATATTGATTTGGTATCGTTGTTCCCTGTAATATTTTGTATAGCCACAAAATACATATAATTTTTGATAACTATGCGACGATCTTTCACGGCGACGTAGTGTAGATTCCTGACAGTATCACCCTGTATTTCTGTGTATCGATAAGTGTCAGGCGGGCGCGTGTATTTGCTGTAGCACTCGAAGGATTGATCGGTTTTGAAAAGAGAAAAGATAAAAGGTGCATTTTTACAGTTTCATATGTATTTTCTAATGTAATTGCAACTGAACAGTACCGTCAATCGACAGTTCTTTACTAATAAACAATTGAATGTGTGGAGTACCGTAAAACATAAGAAATTAATTGGGGACGAATAATATACCATGTCACTTCTGGTAAGACGGGAAACTTTTAAACTTAAACGTGGATTAGATTAGTTTACTTGACGTTCTTTCTTTTTCTTTTTTTGGCTCGTCTCGCAGCGAATTTCTGTCCAACCACCACCATTGCGCAGAAATTCCGAGACGATTTTGTTTTTACATATTTAAGTTATCTTTTCGCTTTTTTTATATTTTTTTCATTTTTTTGTTTAGTAACAGTTCCATAATATTATAATACAGTTAATTTTAATGTCTCTTTTTAACCTACATTCACTGAATACAGCTCGTCCACGTCAAAAGAATCCAAAGAGGATGCAGATTCTACATGAAACATTTAAAATTATTTTATTTTGAAATATTGTGTATGTTTCCAATCATGTATATTTGTTTTAAATTTATAATGTTAATATCTAAGAGGTAAAACTCGATTTTAAACGCGAAGAATAATCTACCACGAGTAGAAAGCTCAGGATTCTTTTGAAGTAATCCGTCGCAAAGTAGAAAGCGCTAGTCTCGCTCTTTTTTTTCTCTCTCTTTCTCTGATTTACTCTGGTTCGTTCAAACGCAAACGAGCAAAGTCTTCAAATATGATATTGTCGTCGTCATCGTTGGCGTAGCAAGAGTTCTCGTACCGTGCTCTCTCAATGCTCTTGCCTTTCTTTAATACGGCATTTTCCTTTTCAATGGCACCTGCAAAGTAAAAAATCGCTTGCATAAATTCGAATGAGCAATTTGATTTAAATTCTAAATTCAACCATGTTTCTTGTCTAAATACAAAGGTAAAATATTTTGTCTAAGATATAAGAATATTCCAAGCGACATATACCAGGGGTCGGATGCATCAGTTTGAATGGAACATCGGTGACCAGCTCGCCACCCAGAGTACCGCAATTCAACTTTACTCGGATCGAATAAGAAATTACGATACCCAAGGCTTCAGCCGGGCACTTGCCCTCGGCTACCAGTGTTGAGGATGCCAAGTTTACGTCGTCATCCTAAATCGGACAATCAAAAAGAATTTTTCTATATTATTAACAATTTACACAATATTAATACGTCATTAATATTTGTATTGTGTTATTAGTGTTTTATATATTGATTTCTATATTATATTAAAATATTGGTTTTTACATATTAATATTTTTAAACAAATACACTACATATAATATTGATAAAGCGTATTGTATAATCTTTTATGTATTTTAGCAGCGTAACATGTCATGAAAGAAAAGAGACATAACCATTGATAAAATAATAATTTAACCCTTTCAAATTTGTTCAAGCTCGTTACGCACTTTGAGATGCCCGTCGAGAGCGATGCCACGCCGATCCTTGTTGCTGCTGGCCAAAGGCACAAGATAGAATTGTTTCGTGAAGGATGCACCCGGTGTGATCGGGCAACCCTCGCGAGTCTCCAAGCTAGCCACGTGTCGCGAAAATTGGGCGTTTACCATAGTCACCTCGCAATGTTGAACCACGAACATCTGCAAGGAAGAAACGACTATAGCGGCAAAACGCGACAAGTAGAAATTTTTTCAAAATTTTAATTGTAAAGTAGATACCTTGATGTTCTTCACCGCCTTTCGTGAATTATTCGTAACTGTGACATTCGCTGCAACCTTCTCGCCGTGATAATAGATTTCTCTGTCCAATGTGACTTCCAGATTCAGTTTACCCTGAGAGAAGGTGAATCCCTTAGAAATCAAAGAGCTGGGAAGTCGGCGGCCTCGCGTCGGTGGGGCGTACTGCAGCTTCTTGATGGCCAACGAGACAGAGGACCTTTTGTGTCCCTGATAAAATAAAAAACAGATTTGTGCAGAAACTCTTTACTTGAAAATTTTCTATACATTATATTAATGTGTTTTTATATGATGCATTAACTTCTTCATATGTATATCTTATATTTCATCTCGATACCTTGTCTTCTTCGTTGTCTCCAACGAATATTTTCACGGCATATTCGACTCCTAGGGGTTTTCCTTGATCATCGTCGCCAGGTTGTAGGGTGACCGAGCTAGGAGCCGTCTGTGGAAATTGGAACGTGAATGGATACGCGTTCGAACCCAGGCGCCTCACCAAGCGATCCTGAATCGACGTAGTCTCCTGCTTCTCCTTTTTCTGCGGTATCAATTGTTCCTGACACAATACTAGCTCCTTGCTGAATTTGACTCCCATCACTTCGTCCTCCTCACGGCCATATCGGTAGGTTGTCGAGACCTAAACGCAAGATAACGTTAAACGTCAAGTGGAAAATGTGATGAACGTCTGTCAGGAATTGTCTGAGAACACTCGCAGGGAATGTCCTCTTTTTTTACCAACCTGGCCAAAGACCTTGCGCCCTTGAAGGTAATCATTCTCCACGACGAGAACACCGTCGATAGGATCGGTGTGACCTAGATGATCGATAAAGTCTCTCTTGCCCAGATATACCGTGATTTTGCCTGAACAAGATATTTTAACGTGACCATTATTAAGTGCGGATTGTTGAGGAAGACAAGAAATAGAGACGAGCGTACTCACCATTAGGAGTGGTCTTCTTGAATACCTTGACGGCCGCGACGAAGATCGAAAGCAATATAGGGAACATCTGGCGCTGTTTTTTTTTCCTAAACGAACAAGTGATTTAGCAGAGAAATTTATTTCCCGCCCAGAAGTGACACGTCCCCGGCACCCAGTCCGGATCCTCATATAGTCTTGCCGGGGCTTCCCTCGTCTCGAAGCCGTACTACTAGTAATACTGCTAATAGAATTACTTCGTTATAAAACTGATTTAAGTGGATTGCGAGCTACGTGTAACATAAAGAGGAATCGTCATTTTAGATAATTGCGCTTAATAAATCATAAATATTCAACAACACGCGGTAACATTGCAAGTATCTACACTTGCATGTACAATATATTTCATCGCGAGATTCCGGTACAAGTCATGAACCGAGTCGTTATGCAGTAATTGTGTCTATTGTACAAAAGGCTGGTAACAATTGCGCTGGGAGGGGGATAAGAGATTCTCACGCGTCTTCAGTCTTAAGTTTATTTCGATAATGAATGTTTACACAATAATACGGAGGTATTTTCTGCAGTTTAAACAAAATCCCCTGAATTGGTTAAACGGTCGCTCGTGCGCGTTTCCACGATTTTCTTCAACGGTAAACGATACCTATTGCGAGCTTCAAGTAGACATTACTTAGTGTTAATAATTAAACCCACTTATACTTCTTCTCTCTTTCTCTCTCGTAATTTATTTCCTTTCTTCACATTCAATAGTCGATAGACAGTCGATGTAACATATATATACTTTTCTGTGTATACGTGTGTGAGCGTGAACACCATCGGCGTAACGATGCTCCCAAAAATATTGTGGTAACTGAGAGACACTTTCTTTCCTTTCTTTTGCGCAATATGAAAAAGGCAGTAGTAATTCGAATGCCCCTCGAAATTGTATCGCTTCCCAAGACAATCGTGACCATAGGCATATAGTCGATCGAAAGATCACTTTACATTGTGCTTACAGAACTTTCCACTTGGTGCTCTAAAATGCTTTCTTTTTTTTTTTTAATACTCGGCGGAACAGAATTTTCACGCTGGAACACGAAAAAAATGCACGCAGCCACCAAGACTCGCAGGATTCTTATCTTAATCGAGTAAAAAAAAAAGGGGAAGAAAATATATCGCGCGCAGGATGTAGTACTCCACGTACAACTGGACTGCTATAAACTATAAAAAATTTTTTTCACGCCGGCGATAACAGTAAATAATAACATAGTAATAGTAATAATCGTGACAAATATGTCTAATAATAGGCACAGTTAAAGAGTACGATATATAGTTATATTCATTATTCAGCACTTTTTTTTTAATTACAACTACAGAAATTCGTTGCTACCAGGGAACAGAAATGCTGTGCGTGACGAGATTTTATGAAATCTTTATTCCAAATAGTTACGCTTCACAATGCCTTCGTACAATACCTACTATAATCTACAATATTATCCCGACACTTTTACAGCTCTCGTAACGTTTATATCTTAAATGAGATCGTTCCTTTTCTTTTTACAAGAATTTTACTTGAAAGACAATAAGAAAACAACAGGGAAAACATTCAATTTTACCTTTTTATAATTATTAATCTTAGTAAAACAGAAAATTTTCTAGGCAAAGAAAACATTAAGGTTTAATGCGAGCGCATTGTAACTCGCGAATCAATCAAAACAAATTCAGCACAATTTAACAAGTTATTACATTAACGTATTCTTGTAGATTTCAGTTTACAAGTAAAAGACATAGAGTTATTTAATTTCTTAATTTACGCAATCATACATCGAATTCTAAATACCGTTCCACTCCTCGCCGAGCAGTTAGGATTCGAGAAAGGCAATCATTCGCGAATGCACGCTGTCTCTTACCTCAAAAGTCGCAAAATGTCATCTCACACGTTTGCAATAAGATGCTTAGAGCATTGGTTGCCGTATATACTTGAGCAATATCTAAACTGTCGTAGCATCAAGACAAACGAACAAAAAAAACTTACTGAAATACCTTACTTAGTATTCGACACAATGCTCTATCTGTATGATAAGCACAGAATCTCCAAAATTTCTGCCCGTTTTACAATATCCCAAACAACAAGCTAAGAGAAAAATATATCCGTGTGATAAGCTAGAAAGAAATCTCTCAGCTTTTTCTCTTTCGCACACATTCTCTCTCTCTCTCTCTCTCGCTCTCGCTCTCTCAGCTGGATATCAAGCCTCGCGGCGCTATAGTCTTGCACTGTGTACACATATCGTATTTTTAACCGTAATAACATTTGTACATAAGTAGAATCAGTTCCCTGATACCAGCGCACTTCTAATGTCGAACAGTACAAATATTGTTAGTCTCGAAAGTATACATGGTAGATTTTCATAATATGTTTACAATTCTCCGCAATTTGCTTTCTCTCTCTCCCTTTCTCTCTCTCTCGTTCTCTCTACGAACTTACGTTACTAATCATTATTTTTTTCTTCTCCTTTCCCCCATTTTCTCTTTTTTTAGTCCTTTTTTTATTAAACACTGCTGAAACCGTGGTTTGTTATCCTTTTAAAGTTGATTCCTGAAGCGAGGCGGCGCTGCAGACCTCGGCGCAAGCGAAATTTGTCTCACACAGTAGAAATCTGCAATACGACAAAACGTAGATTAAAAAAATATATACTGATAAATTAGTGCTTCGTAATTTCTCGTTGATTCAACACTTCACAGTTTTCTTTGGAAAAGAAAGAATATATGGTATATGCAAAACAAAAATTATCAATTACTAAGAAGGTTCAGGTCTGCCGATATATAGACGTTAGTTGTGTTATTTAAAAGAATATTCGCAAAAACTTACCTAATATTCCTCACAGAAATGTTTTCTTATAAATAAGAATCTTTTCTTATGATAGATCTGAAAGTACAAAAATCGTGGTGTAATATAGGAAGGACAAAGAGTCTTGTACACTGACGTTACTCTTAGAACAGGTACTTACAACTCGGTGCAGCTGCGGACTCGAATCTTTTCTGTATCTGATCGTATGTAAATTTGACGAAAGCGTCATACTGTTCGGAGAGCTTTAAATGTAAGATCTGATCATACTCTTCTCGGATTTGCGTTTCTTGTTCCTTGAGCATTCGTTCGCAAATCAAGCCAACCTGCAAAACCAAAACCTTCACGGTAATGTCTACAAAACTGAAACTTTTATATAATAATCGACGTTGTGCTCCGATGAAACAATCCCAGCGTAAACAGAAAGATAGATTCACATATATCCGGTCGAAGAGTGCAGATGAACAAAAGGTTCTACCTGTCTAAATGTGAAAAGTGGTTTTTCCTTTCCGCTAGTATTATGACTAAAGGGAGTTAACGAGGAGCCAGACGGACCAGAAGGACTGGAAGGTCCTTCCATGTCTGATGAATCGCCACTGTTGGTCTGAGGATGAAAGTGCAATTGTTTACGTCGCTGCAATCTGCGGATTTCTTCTCTGATGTTGGCTGCCATCTTTTCTGTATAAACAAACGTATAACATTTTTTTAAACGTATTATCCTATATACTTTTTATACTAAATAAGAATTAATTCTCAGCAGGATGATAATTAACGTCAAGTTTTCATCTCTTTGATGAATACTGTATTTATAATATTAAAAACAGCTTCCTGTCTTTTCGGCAATGAGAAGAACTAAACTGGAGGTAAAAAAATATTTGAATTGGTAAATTTGAAAATTGGAACAATCACTTGGATAAATACTGGTGAGAATTGAAATTACAAGCTTTCCAACAGAACTTAAAAGCTCGTTCTTTCATTGCTCTCACATATAGCTTCCATTAAAATTTACATTATCATATATCGCCAGCAGTAATTAACAAGTGTTTTCTTGACCGTATCTGGCTATTTTTAATAATACAGAAAATTTATTGCAAAAATAATTATTAAATAATAACACGTAGAATCATATACAATCAAACCATGTGTACGTAATTGCAAAATAAATTTGTAAAATATTTCAATCCCTTTTCTTAAGCACTTAAATATACAACTTCCGAGGGATGTCTAAATAATTTGTTTTCCAAATAGAAAAATAACCGCGGCATTTAATATTACATGCATCAAGCCATAAATCAATAATAATGTGATAACTTTGTCATTCCGGTGCATCGCGCGCTACACAGCGACGTCTCGCAAAAGATTCGGCTGACGAGTCAGTTACACGCGTAATAATTTTTCTTTTCTTTTTTTTACAGCAACTTGCCACGTCGATTGGATTAGTTATCGATTCTCTCTGGATTTACTATCCACCCGTTCCACGGTTCGCAGCTTATTTATCCTGCACCTCATTGTCAGCTGGCGCCGGCTCTAATGGCTCTTTTCGTGCATCTCGCCGATTCGTCCCGCAGGTTTAACGACTGCGCCCGCGGCGTATACCTGAGCAATGCTCTGTTACATATCTTTAAACATACTCTCTAATAGTGCCCCTCATCCCCGCTGACAAACGGACGTCAGCGATAACTTGTTCAAAAACGAAACATCACTTTCAATATATATATATATAATGATCTCTCGTGCTGTCGCTACATACATATATGTTGTGTGTATGTATATATATAATACACACAATTTTATGTCTTGTCGCGCGTGCATGGAAAGTAGAAACGCGTCCCCGGGCGTAGAGCTCCGCGCGCGCTTCCTCTCGCAGCGCGGAAAAACCGGAGGAGACGATCGGAAAAAGAAGAGAAAAAAAAGGAGGGACGAAAACTCGAATTCCTGAGCGCGCGTCCGTTACTACATTACCATATGATTTACGTGTGCGCCCCTCCCTCTCCGTCTCGCCCGCCCCCGGAGAGGACTGCGAATACGGGTTTTAAATCGCTAGAGCTTAGCCGCCCCTACTCGCCGTCTCTCTTTCGCCCGCTCCTTCCTCCTATCTCTTCACGCCCCTTCATGCTCGTTCTCTCGTGCGCAATGAAGAAGCATGCGAAGGAAAGAGAGAGAGGGAGGGAGAGAGAGAGATGGGGCGAGCGAGAGAAAGAGAACGGCAGGAAGGCGCGGGGAGGTGGCGAGGCGAGGGGAGTGGAGAGGAGAGCGAGAGACGGACAGAGATAAACACGGGGAAACGCGGCGGGTGCGACGGAGAGCGAGAGAAAAAATGGCCGTGGTCCGCGGTGTAATTACCAGGCGTCAATTTGCTGGCTATCTCGCCGAACGGCGACGGTTTCTGCGGCAGCGGTGCGCCGCGCGACGACGACGCGGACGCGCCGGGCGACGAGCACGATATCGGCATGCACCTCCGCCGCTTGTTGGGCCGGCCGTGGCTGTGCACCGGGTCGAACTCCAAGGACCTCTTGAGCGTGGCGCACGCCATGGTGCTACTGCTGCTGTCGGTGGTGGCGCGGCGTTCTCGGGCTGCTGCTTACCGTGCGTCCCGTCCCGTGTGCGACTGACACCCAGTCGCACGGGCCGTGGCCCCGGGGGGGTAGGGCGGGGCACGGGACCGTCGGCTATGGACGGCCGACCGGGGTGGGGAGGAAGGGTGGCGCGTCTCGCGTGACACTACGACACACCACGACGGTGTGGAAGCGGACGCGCACGCGGCGGAGGATCGTCGAGCGACGGTCACCGAGGTCTCCGCGTCAGCTCGCTCGACGGGGGTCGAGAGTGAGAGACGCAGGGACGGAACCGTAGGTGTGCGCGCACCCGCGCGCATGAGATCAACGCTGTCCGACGCGCAGCTCCCACTGGCAAAACAAATACTGCGCTCGGCCGCGGCAATATGGCCGTCGTTCCGCTAACACGCAGCCGATCCTCGTGCTCTCTTTCGCCACCGGCTGGCCAACTCGCCGCCGCTCGCTCCCTCTTCTTCTTCTTCCCTTCAATTGACAGGAAACTATCACGAAACATATGCGAGTGCATGATGGACGATTTGCGTTCGATAGTTCGATGGCCAATGGGAGCTCGCTCTCTCTCTCTAGGGACTTTTAAGTCTAGTGGAAAATTGGATTACAGCCGGACCACCAATCAGTCGTTTCTAGGATGGAAATGGAGGACTCTGATTGACTACGTTTCCACCGAGGGTCAAAGTCGGGCTAGAGTCGGGTCAGGGGCTCGATTCTTGAATTTATTCGAAGGAGAAACGAATGCGAAAATTCTGCTCTCATAGAAAAGTTGCAAGTTGATTGGCTATTCGCGTGGCTTTAACCAATCGACTTGCATCTTTTCTGTCAGAGCAGAATAATATTCGTATACGTTTCTTCTTCAAATGATTTCGAGAATCGGGCCCCAGAATCGGGTTGGGGTAAGCACTTTTGCGGTGGAAACGCCAAACTCGAACCTGTAGCGGGGAGCACACACTTTTGCATAAGTGCATAAGCATATGCATAAGTCCCAGTCTACAATAGAGATTTAAGCCCTAAGCCTTAGTCCCAGTCTACAATAGAGATTTAAGCCCTAAGCCTTAAGAAATTGACTAATCACAGTCGCGCATTCTTCTCATACTTGACCGTGATTGGCCAATTTCTTAAAGCTTAGGGCTTAAATCATCTATTGTAGACTGGGACTTAAGAAATTGACTAATCACAGTCGCGCATTCTACTCATACTTGACCGTGATTGGCCAATTTCTTAAAGCTTAGGGCTTAAGTCCCAGTCTACAATAGAGATTTAAGCCCTAAGCCTTAAGAAATTGACTAATCACAGTCGCGCATTCTACTCATACTTGACCGTGATTGGCCAATTTCTTAAAGCTTAGGGCTTAAATCATCTATTGTAGACTGGGACTAAATCATCTATTGTAGACTGGGACTAAAGAAATTGATTGGTTCATAGGGCCATCGCACACAAAATTGCATAGCTGCATGTGCATAGCATGAAAACCGTTTGAACCAATGAACATCGAACATTGAGTCGCCATATTGATTTACATAACGCGCTCATTGGTCCAGACGGTCTTGTGCTATGCATATGCAACTATGCAATTTTGTGTGCGATGGCCCATAGGCAAATGCATAAGAAAATGGACCAATCAAATTCGTTATGCATACGCTTATGCACTTATGCAAAAGTGTGTGCTCCCCGCTTAATGAATTTGATTGGTCTACAAGCAAATGCATAAGGAAATGGACCAATCAAATTCGTTATGCATATGCTTATGCACTTATGCAAAAGTGTGTGCTCCCCGCTTTAAGGCTATCACACAATAGGAAAGCACAGGCAATAGGAATAGGGAATAGGAATAGGGAATAGAAATCTATGTAATGCTAAGACACAATGATTCGTTGGCAATAGGCGTGCTGTCCAATCATCTGCATTTTAAAACCACGTGTCTGTCCCAGTCTCAACTGTGATTGGTCAGGTAGGTCAGGCACAGGGAATAGGGAACAGAAATCCAACGCGTCGGAAATTCTGTTCCTATTGCCTGTTCCATATTCCATTGTGCGTCGATGCACGGTTTCTGGTAAGTTAGAATTTAATTATTTCTGTTGCCTGTGTTATTCCCTGTTCCTATTCCCTGTGCTTTCCCATTGTGTGATAGGCTTTAGGGCCGTGGCACACAAAATTGCATAGCTGCATATGCATAGCACAAAATCGTCTAAACCAATAAGCATAATTGTTTTGTTTTGTGCCGATCCTTTCTGCGCATCCGCCATTATCTTGGTGTGGCCAATGAGACGGAAGTTGTATATGGCCGGTGTTCATTCGACTATGAATACCGGCCTATGTGGTAGTGTGACAGTGTAAAAGGATTTTCACACACCAAAGTAATGTGCAACGATAGTAATTTATTAGATTGCATGATCCAGAGTGTGAATCCTGCAATAGAAATGCTTGGCCTATGTATATATGCCGTTGGTAGACGCACACATGAAGCACCTAACGAGCGTGTGATCAGCGCGCTCGCGCTTGCGCCGTACGCAGCGAGATACAGAGCGCAAAGGCCACTCCGCAAGGACCGCAAGTCCGCACTCCGCAGTGCACTACTCCGCGCGCCGATAATGTCGATACTCGCGGCTCTCGTGGTCGAGCGTTGATCGCCGTACGCGAGAGTGTATGGTCGCGTGCGGGCGCGGCGCGATGTCACACTAGAGTGAGAGTATCGTGATTGCGTTTTCGGGATCCTCGTTGCTCCGGAGTGGCCGTACGTGCGTGCATCCGTGCGTGCGTGCGTACGTGCGTGCGTGCGTGCGTGCGTGCGAATCTCGTCCCTCTCTCGCGTACGCGTTCTCACTATCGTGTCCCCGTCGCGTCGCGTCGCGTCGCTCGACGGTGGACGCGCGCAGTAGGGTAGAAGAATTGTAGGTTATGAAAAAGTCGGGCAAACATTGGACAAGCGTGAGTAACGTGTCGACGGTGTGCCTGCCGAAGACGAGGCGTAATCGCGCGACGAGCCTCGGGGACGATAGCCTGTTGAACTTCAACATGAAGGAGCAGGATATACCCGAGTACCTGGAGGGCTGCGGCCTGTCGTCCTGCACGGCCAGCCTGACCAGCGACGTGTCCGACGACACGTTAGAGTTTCAGATGATGCGCGACAGCGTCAAGGAGAAGAAGTTCTCTACCGCGTCCTTCAGCAGCAGCAGCAGCAGCACCCTGGTCGACGGCAAGAAGATCGTCATGGTGATACACCCGGACTCGAACAAGCCGAAGCCGACGATCAAGAAGATACCGATCCAGGCGGAGCTGGACGTGGGCAAGGAGTTCGTCCGCTGCAGGGAGCTGTGCGTCACGAGGCTGGACCTGAGCAAGGCCAGCATCACGAATCTGCCGAGCTCCGTGAAGGAGCTCAAGCACCTGCGGGAGTTCTATCTGTACAGTAACAGGCTGGTGAGCCTGCCGTCCGAGATCGGTTTCCTGGCGAATCTCGAGGTGCTCGCGCTCAACGAGAACTCGCTCACGAGTCTGCCCAACACCCTGGCGAACCTAAAGTCGCTGCGGGTGCTGGATCTCAGGCACAACAAGCTCAACGAGATCCCGGACGTGGTCTACAAGCTCACGTCGCTCACCACGTTGTTCCTGCGCTTCAACCGCGTCAGGTACGTCAGCGACAACATACGTAACCTGACGAACCTTACCATACTGAGCTTCCGGGAGAACAAGATCAAGGCGCTACCGCCGGGAATAGGCAAGCTGGTCAATCTCCTGACCTTCGACGTCTCGCACAACCACTTGGAGCACTTGCCGGTGGAGATCGGCAAGTGCGTGCAGCTGTCGACGCTGGATGTGCAGCACAACGAGCTCCTCGACCTGCCCGAGTCGATCGGCAATCTGGTGTCGCTGACGAGACTGGGCATTCGATACAACAGGCTAACGAATATCCCAAAGTCGTTGTCGAATTGCAAGGAGATGGACGAGTTCAGCATCGAGGGCAATCAGGTGTCGCATCTGCCGGACGCTCTGCTGGCGAGTCTGTCGGGCCTCACGACCATCACCCTGTCCAGGAACAGCTTCGTCTCGTATCCGGTGGGCGGCCCGGCTCAGTTCATGAACGCCTATTCCATTAACGTGGAGCACAATCAGATCGACAAGATCCCCTACGGCATCTTCTCGCGGTCCAAGAACCTGACGAAGCTGAACATGAAGGAGAATCTGCTCAACACCCTGCCGCTCGACATCGGCTCGTGGGTGACCATGGTCGAACTGAACCTCGGCACGAATCAGCTGGTGAAGCTCCCGGACGACATACAGTGCCTGCGCAGTCTCGAGATACTGATACTCTCCAACAATCTGTTGAAACGCCTCCCGACCACCATAGTGAACCTTCGTAAGCTACGGGTGCTGGACCTGGAGGAGAACCGCATCGACATGCTGCCGAACGAGATCGGCCTGATGACCGAGCTGCAGAGGCTGATCCTGCAGTCGAATCAGCTTACCGTGCTGCCGCGCACGATCGGCCACCTCAAGAGTGTCACGTTTCTCAGCGTGGGCGAGAACAATCTCGCTTACGTGCCGGAGGAGGTCGGCAGCATGATGAGCCTGGAGTCGCTCTACCTCAACGACAACAAGAACCTGCACAATCTCCCGTTCGAGCTGGTGTTGTGCAAGAAGCTCCTTATCATGTCAATTGAGAACTGTCCGCTGTCGCACATACCGGCGGATATAGTGGCCGGTGGCCCGTCACTGGTCATCCAATTTCTCAAGATGCAGGGTCCCTACCGAAACTTGTAATTATTTTCCTATGGCTCGCGTCTTTTACGTGTATGGTCCAGAGTCACGTGAGGGCCTGAGCAGAATGACTCTGTTACACTCTTAAGACAGCCTTAAGACTATGTTTTATGTTTTACGCCCGGTCTACAATGAGTTGTTAGTCGTTAGTCAGAAGTCGGAACTATATGTCGGTCCTTTTTCTTCCACCCAGAAAGGAAAAGGATCAACATATAGTTGCGACTTCTGACTAACGACTAACGACTCATTGTAGACCGGGCCTTAAACCTTTGTCTTGAGGTAGCGCACAATAACTGTCTTACGTCTTAAGAGTACAAGACAGCCATTCTGCTCAGGCCGTAAATGTCGATTCTTAATCACGAAAGACAGAGAGAGGGAGAGGGAGAGTTACGAAGAAATTGTTCAACGATATACAAGAGAAATGTATTTATAGTAACGACGCGTCGTGGTGTCGATGTAATTTCTCATCCTAATGATCTCATTTTAAACGTATAACGCGAAAAAAAACACCACTGCGAACGTTACGCTGCACGAAATACGCAGATCACTTTGCTTCGACGTTGTTGAAAGGAAATCTATTAAGATATCTCTTTCTAATTACTGGAAGATGAAATAGTATGTAATGTAAAATAGACATGTCTTTTGACGAACAAGAGGAGGATATACGTAGTAACTCTTGTGCGAGTTTAATGAAATATTTTATTAATAAAATTGGCTCAAAATGTGATAAACACAAATTTGAAGGAATCTAGGACTACGAGCCGTGACAGGGTGTTGCTGTCTAAGTATTTTATTCTAAATTTATTGCGAAAAAATATTACCTCAGCCAGGGTTTGAACCTCCCTCTCGCTAGACGGGCATCTCAATCAATTCGACTACCGAGGCACATGGCAATATTCATCGCAATAAACAGTCTAATGTTGATTCCCAAATGCCACCTGTCGTGACAGTATTCGAAAACGAGAACTGCGCGCCGACCTAAATCGTCAGTTTTAAAACACAGTACAACGCTGCGTACAGTTTTAATGTACACAGTAAAACACAGTACAACAAAATATTTTATATAACACAGATGACAATTTTGATATTAACGTAAATTATATAAAAGATACTCGCCGTAGTATGTATTTTATATGCGCGCGCGCTTTCTGTTCGCGTTTTGTATTTATCAAAAGATGTGATCCGATGCTGATAGTATCGCTGAAGAAATACTGTATAAAAGTATATTTTTACATGATGCAATAAGTCGTTTTTTTCCTCTGTACACGTGAAACTCTACATATTAATGTATTAAGCTTGTCCATTCAAAATATTTTATTTGCCTTCGTTACAAACATATAAAATGCATTTCTACTGTTAATTGGTTTGATATTTAAAATACTTGCGCGTTTTAACGTTGCTTTTGATGTATAAATTAATTTCTACGGAGAAAGTATTTTACGAAGCAGATAAAGGGTATATCATAAGAGATAATTTAATGACTATATTGCAGTTATTTTTTAAAACTTAGTAAATTACATATAACAAATCGTTTTTATATTTCACATTGACTGAAAAAGTTAAACAGTTTAGGAACATAAGTCATAATGTCTTTGTAAACGGCAAGATTGCGCGACATGCCTGTCATATAATTACAAAGAAATAAGAGATCTTAAAGTTACTAAATAACAAAGAGATGTTAAGAATCGGCATCAATGGTATTTGCTATATTAAAAGCTTAGGTTGAAACTACAGGCGAAGAAGGATATTTTGTTAAAACATTCAAATCGGAAATTTCGTGACTTTGAGCCAGAGTTTGGCCTTTGTTTTTATCAAAGATACAGATACAAGATAAACCTTCAATTTATTCAGTGAAGAGATACGGATACAATCATGTCTCTGTATTCCTTCGATTGTTATATAGATACAAGATGCACTCGTTATTTATCCGGAGAGAAATACGGATACAGATAGTATCTGTACCTGTATCTATATTTGTATCGGTATTTATTTATTGAAAAATACCAAGCTCTACTGGCGAGCATAACGAAACGATATACGTAAATTTCTATACACATTTTCTCAGCCTTTTGATATCGTGTACGCGGTATGTTGTTTCTCATTTGTTCGTCAACGCGTGTTACCTTATAAGATACAAAATGCATTGTAGACGTAAAATTTTTCATGGGAAATCGTTCTTCTAATGTATATTCAAAATCGCTCTTCTGATGCATACAAAATGTGTATATACAAAACTACAGCTTTATCAAAAGTTCCATACTGATAATGTGACGATTATATTGATACGGCTGTAAGAGAGGTGAGGATTTATATGAAAGAAAGAGAAAAGCTGATCCACGCATATGAAACAATGGTATGCAGATGTCCTGAATTTACTTTTATTGTTGCAATTTGCAATAATGAACAACGATTCGTCGATCTTCACGGAATAATTGTAAAGTGATAAGGCTCTGTGTGCAATTATTCCTATACAAATCTATTTTGCGCAACAATTGAAGCAACGAAGCCTTTGTACTGATTTAGAATGTGCTTTCGCTAGATTAAAGAGATTCCAAGTGCATTAAAAAAAGAAAAGAGGCAAAAGTGACCCATTTTGAGAGCATTATCTTGAAGTTATATTTTGCTAAGTTCTATAAAGCAAAATATTGCATCTCTTCCCCCCTCTCTCTCTCTCTCTCTCTCTCTCTCTCAAACATCAACGTTGTTGTTCCGCCTTTGTCTTTACACAAAGAAATAGTGCCAATGTAATTACAGAATTACGTGTATTATATATCCGTGAATATTTATAATGCGCGTTATATTATTAATTATAAATAAGTATTACCGTTATATGTATATCATATAAATAGACTCGCATTTAACGATGTGCCTGCAGATCTTACGAGTCTTGGGTTCTTCGAAGATCTTTACGGCTTGTCGGTTTCTTCATTCTGAATAATTTTTTCACTTGTGTATATGTTACTGCACTATATTTCTCTATATATGTTAAATGGCGTGGCCGTGTAACATGTGTAGCTTACTTAAATGTCGAGTCTCCGTTATTGCACATTTTACACTACCTACGATTGTGTAATTTAATAACATTAATTTATTTTTTAACTCGGTCCTTTTCAGATATAAATCAAATTGAAGCTTAAACGCCATTTAGGACCTGGCATGGTGGTGGCCATTAAATTGCCGAGTGAATTATCGGACATATAACACAGATTTCCCCTAGGTGGGATCATTATCGTCTAAAAATCGCTGAACGATTTTTAGAACACGTGAATTCACTGACGATAATGATCCCACCTAGGGTTAAATCTGTGTTATATGTCCGATAGTAACGGCGCGCAGTAGAGGGTGGGAAAAGACGGTATATGGATTCATTAAGTAATTTAATGGCCACCACCATGCCAGGTCCTAAATGGCGTTTAAGTAGCGTTTCAATTAAAATTAATTTAATTAGAATTTAACGCTTCTTACGGTAGGAGATGGTTTTTATTTAGTGTGCGAACACGATAGGGATTATCGCATGCTTCGTTAATGACAATCGAAGACTGAGTCGTAATAATTACGTTTTAATACGTGTTCAATCAGGAATGTTATACCGTGATCTATCTGTTAACACGCGATACGCGAGAACGCATTCGCCGAGGATGATTTGCGAAAACGGCTTGCGCGTACGCGTCTTTCAGCATTGTTTGCAAATGCTAGACCATTCATCAGCGGCCGCCGACGTATCGGTTTTATCAATGCATTCTAATATTCAACTGACGTTTGATACTGTGAAAACCTTCCTGTAGCCGAGGGTATCAATTTCGTGAAAAAGAACGCGTCCGGTATGTCAAAGTAATCTTTGTTGTCCACGAATAGACAATAGGTGTATTTTGTAAAAAGAAATTGCAACTACTAAAGCTGTGCGATAAAATTATCAAGTTGTAACGATACGCCCTAAAATCAAGTACTGCAATTGTCCCTATATGCATGTATCCATTAACAGTCGTATTTCTTTTTTCTTTGTGTCTTGTATCATATTAACTTAAGCTTCTGTTTTTGTGTGCAGCAGTTCCAGCTAGAAAGGGACATTTTCTTCGACGTCTACCGCTAGCCCGGTAATCAATTTTACAATTACGTATGTATTCGTGATTTTTCTTTCCTCGATCTTTGATGTGACAAAACTTGATGTTTCATGTTGCCACTGTAATTTATGATTTGCCAGTTTTATCATTATTCAAATAAATGATCTAAAGAGCCTTGATGTTAACGAGTAGCAAAAGTAGGCTTTAAGACTGAGTCCCACAATCAATCGGAACCATCTGTTATCACAAACTATGCCCATTTTTTAATTGTGTCATTGTTTCGATTGTATCAACCACTGTCGCTTCACAGTCATCTCAGTTTTCGATGTCTCTCGCAAGGCTTCAGTTCGTCAATCTCACGTTCTCTAAGCTTCGTTTGGTGAGCGGATTTCATTTCCCCTCGCCGGTTAGTTTTCCAATTTTCATTTCTAACTTTCAAATATTTTGCATACTACGAATATCAGCAGAATTTTCCTCTTGAAAATTACACTATCTTTGTACACTTCATTTCTTCAATCCACCTTACGCTCGTACGGAGAGGCTTGAGCTCCACAATCCTTTAGGCTTGACAAGCCTACAGACTCAAGTTCAATACTGCGAACACTCGCACATAGTGATACAATACATCACACATGCATGCAATCTCATGGAATAAACTTGCAAATCCTTGTAACAAGGATTCTTACTTTAAAATGCAAAGCCACGAGACAAGACCCATCACGATTTTTGCGAGGTGTGTATTCCGCTCTTAAAAAAAACAGTTACATATTATCTACGTTACATGGTTCTTTAAAACCAGACTTAAGTCTACATCCCTTCATCAACGGGTGTAGAGAATAAGTAATAATACTTTGTTTGATTAATTTTAAATAGATAATTTATAAAACGAGTGTAGAGAAAGTAACAATTTGTTTTATTATTAATTTAAAATAGATAATTTATAAAACCAATAAAACCGATTTATTACTGTAAAATCTGTTTTTATTATAAAATTTGTTTTTCCTGAAGAGCGGAATACACGCCTCGGAATTAATTAGCGTTCATATACGATGTCTTACGTCAGTAGTTATGGATGTTATTAAACTTAATTAATGGTGACATGTAAACGTAGTCTATAATTATACACTTTATGTATATACCTATCTATTTGTACGCTGTAATATATGTTTTTTTTCAGAATACCGGAATACGCACCTCGCAAAAATCGCAATAGGATTCGTCTCTTAGCATTCCTCTTCCCGTTTTGAACTAAGAATCTTTATCGCTGAAAGGTCGTGGTGATCGTATATTACATATATATATATATATAAACTACATTAATTTACAAGTTCTTCCTATAAAGTGTACACGCACATACATTTTCGACATGGTCGGACTGCAACTATTAAAAGTGACCAGTGATAAACGGTATTGGAGATTTGCTCTTGGTTGCAAAGACTATGTTATCTTGTAATCTGTTACGGTGATACGAGCGAATGCGTTGCGGACAGGGAGAAAAGACATTGTAAAACTTAATTAGAGAGTACAACTTAAAAGTGCACGTCGGGGCGAACGTTACGAAAGGTTCTTGACAATTAATGAGTATGTCAGATATTTTAAGTCTGAAAGTGAAAACTTCTTTCATTGTATTATAGGATAAAGGTTGCGGTATAACGGTCGCCATGAGCTCCCACTTACGCGAACTATTAATAGTGAAATGCGTCTTATCGAAGACGTAAACGGTTCATCGATATTAGACAAAAGATTTTCTTTTTTTAAAAGTATGACGTAATTCACTCGACGTTATGTAATGTTATGTACAGAAACAGCGCGCACTGTGCGCGTTACTTGGAATGGAGAATTTTAGTAGTAATAGTAGCTTTTATTGTATATTTGTTGCTTTTAACGCTACGCGTTACATATTATCTACAGTTATGAAGATGTATGTCGATGCTTTTGTAATTTTGTCTTTTATTATATATATATATATATATATCTCTCTCTCTCTCTCTCTCGAGTGTTGAGCTATTGTTGCAAAATGTTAAATGAAGGAGTTAAATGAAAATGTTAAACCACGCGATATCGATACATACATATATACGTATGTAAATATATTTTAATTTATATATATATAAATAAATTTATATATATATAAATTAAAAATAAATAACTTTTTAAAAGATATTAAAAATTTCTTAAATCTTGGAGTGCACTTTCAAGTTTAACAAGGAAAGTTTCCAAGGAAAATTTATATAATTAAATGTTACGAACATTGGTATATTCTACACGTAAAGTCTACAAGTTTAAAGAGTACGTTAATTAGATTGATTAATGTTTTTACGATATTATCCGAACGACGTGACGTGGCGACCGTTTTAACAAATTAGTTTTTAGATATTGTAATGAAAGTCTTCGCATGTGGAACATCCATCGGGCCATTCACATGTAAGTTGCCAAGATCGTATTGATACGTTACGCTTAATCCATTGCGATAAACTGTTAAACAGTTTTAAAACAAACAAAACAAACTGATAAACACGGCACATAGTCCACGTGGTTTGCAAACGAGAAATTTACCGTGACGTTTGCGAACGCCCAGTACACTATTCCGAGAGAAAAAGAAACGCTTGTCGAATAGTCTATTGCGCAACACACGATACCGTGTTAATTGTGTACAATTCCAAGAATGTAATATTAAATGTAATTCAATGTACAATATGCGGGACGCTGTATAAATATTTCTAAAGACGTAAATATAAAATATTTTCCCGAAATTCACACGTTTCTCCGCTTTGCGCGATCTTTCTCCGATTCTCCAGACGTTGGTTTAAAACTGTCGCGTATTTTCTTTAAGTTAACATTTGATTCTAGAATCAAAGTATTCCTGGGTCACCTTTAATTATCGAATTTGTACGAATGTACTTGTCTTAGGCTTGGTTTTACATTTTCTAGTCTAATTGTTAACCAGATAAACCAGGTTTGTCGATTATCTGTCTCTTCTTAGATAATAACATAGAAAAAGATGGGGAGTCGACTAACTTCTGATTAACAGTTAACCAGAAAATTAAAAAACCGGGCCGTAGGGGCGATTGTTCCAACTTATTGGTAAGTTAAGTATCGGTTAAATAATATATGCATATGTCTTTAGTTTTCTTTCAAATTAGACAAAGACATATAATTTATAAAACATACATGTAATTTAAGTTTTACCAAGAAGTTGAAAGAGTCAGCTTTTAATTGTTAATTGTTACTTATGTTCACGGTACTCTTGAAATCTGATGGAAATTTCGCTGCGTTTCTTTAACGTGAAATTTTTTAACGTCTCGTTGCTCGTGAGCTGTAATCATTTAAATACGTTCTTCGTTATTGTTGCAGTGTCCATGAAGTAGCCAGTAGAGAGAGGAAATAATTTTGATTACCGTATTCGCAGAGAACACAATACTTCTTTCAAGGGACAACTGAGGATAATTCTTCGGAGTCGTAAACATTACTTTCTTCTTAGGCACAAAATGCGACTTGTCGATCTTCATTTGTTCTGCAAAACAAATACTCGTTTGATATCCGAAAAAATCGATCGAACGGTATTCTAGTAAAAGTAATACGCCAAGGAAATATTTTGCATCAATCAATTACATAAATTGATTTAATAAATTTGAATGGTCTATCATCAAAATTATATATAATGGAACAATCTCGTACTTGTGTCGCCTGGGTCATTCTTACGTTTGACTTTATTTTCATCATTAGAACTTATTTCATCGTATACCGGCATCGATATCTCGAGTTTGCACACAGACTCTGAAGGACGTATCAGTCTAGAATTAAGTAACAAAATTTTCGTACAAAGTTATTACATAATTGTTTTGAAGCGTCAATTACACACTCGAGTCGTGTCTAATATAATACACGCACCTCAGTAATTCTGTAATATCATCCGAGATTAATTGTAACCTTCGTAATTTCGTCAAGGCGCTCTCCACCTTTTGTTTTACATTTGTTCTCTGACTAAGATCAATTATTTCCGCCTCGATAGCCTCGATTTCACACATGAGATCGATCAACTCGCAATTGTTTTCCTCATCTAATGAAATAATGTTTAGTTTAAGGCCGGTATTTATAGTCAAATCTTATATTCAAGACTGTCTTAAGATCATCTTTAGATACTCCATAGCTAATAAAATGTTCCATACAGCATCTTAGACCGGTATTCATAGTCGGATCTTATATTCAAGACCGTTTTGAATTTATCTAAAGATGCTGTATGAAATTCATTGACTATGGAGTATCTAAAGATGATCTTAAGACGGTCTTGAATATAAGATCTGACTATGAATACCGCCCTAAGCAATTTTTAGCAAGTAATATTATTTCATTGATGTAGATATTAATTTTTTATTGTTTAATGTATAAAACAAGTATTAGATTAGGAACAAAGAACGATATATATTTAAATAATTCAGCCGGTCAATTTAGTCTCCGATTAATTCTAAGTTCAGCCGAGGTTATCCAAAATTTTTAATCCTTATACGATCTCACCGTCTTTACAATTGCTCCTTAGCCTCGCACGGTTCATGACGAAGGGGTGATATTGAAAGATAGCACAGAAATCGTGCTCGTGCGAGAATTGCCAAACCTGTTCGCACAAGGAATCCTCCAGCGACCACGCTTGATAATTTAATTCCTCCTAAATTGAAAGACAAGAAATCAAATTCATACGAATCATATCCTTTATAAATCGATGCAACCACAAATTCTCCCACATTCTTTAGAAGAATTTGAGATTGTTTAGTTGAATTATTTTTGGCTTATCACCAGCTTTCGTTGTTCTGCCTCCAGTATCTTTTCCTTCTCCGCAAAGCTGTTCTGGTACACACTTATTGCGTCCTTCATAGCTCTCAATTCTACGCTTTTGTTTCCGTACGTGATCAGAGGAGAATCGGAGGCGGGATCTCTCGCGTTATTCGCGGAAGCGACGTTCTTCGAATCGATCATCTCCGCCGTTACGCCACATCAAGGTAAGATGGAGTTATCTAAAATTATATATGGGTCTATTCTGTGTTCTAACGCCGATGACTAGACACAATGTACCGCGGTGTCTTTAACGTTTGACATAATTTCACATCTTAAATTTCGACGAACCTTACATTTGCGGGTACTCGTATAAGTTCCTTACCTGAAGAGGACCAGTATTACTGGCCGAAACGTTGTAAAGCTATAATAGAGTAAAGAAACGAAGTGCCAGCAAGGTCGTTTCCACATTTTAATTTATTTCTTAAATTCTCGACTGGCGTTAACGTATCTGCCGTTGGATTCCCAGTCAGAAATGACTCGTCGACTCGAAACGACGTCGATCCACGACCCATGCAGCACCAAAGCTTTCAGCAACATTTCAGAAAACATTGTTGCAATGTTGCAGTGTTTCTGAAATGTTTCTGAAAGCTTCGGTGCTGTATGGGGAGTCATTTCTGACTGGGTTGTTAAAATTATATACGTTGCCGCTACGAAATTGCGGCTGCGTACACAGACAGGCAGGAATGCCTGGACATTTCTGTAACGTATTCTATAATTACAGAAATGTCCGGGCATTTCTGCCTGTCTGTTTGCTAAGTGTATCCGGCGGTACGACTCGAGTTTTACGTTTAAATCGACGCGTAGATTTAATTTGAAGACGCTTCTCATGAGCCGACTTCGTCGCGATTCGATCTCCGCGAGGTGTCGCCGCGCGATTGGCCCTCCCCGGGCCAATAAGCCTGCGTCTCGCCGCGAGTCGGCGAATAACGAGGAACCGTCGCTCTCCGCGGACGCGCTTGTGAACCGCGCCTGTTGCGAGCGTCGAGAGTCGAGAGATTCCTCGGCATGTAAACAAAAGAGCACCAGAGCACGAGACCGCACGCGAGATCTCGAAACGTGATTGTGTTCGTGCGCCCGTGCCTCGAGTACGCGATTATTGGAGGTTATACGCGGGAACGAGCCGACCATGAACTCGAACGGGATAAAGTTGCTGAAGAAAGCGTAAGTTTTCGCCCGACGTGCTCTCGCGAGAGGCCGGCGAGGCGGATTCCAAGCCTAACCTTGAGATAATTTGCGTGTCCGACGACGGGGTCGAGACGAGAGGTGGGAACGTATCGTCACGGCTCCTCTGATCTTTTCTCTGCGTTTCAGCGACCCGTATCCGCAGGGGATGCGCTGCCAGAAGTGTCTGGAGATGGGGCACTGGAGCTACGAGTGCAAAGGCAAGAGGAAATACCTGCACAGGTCGTCTCGCACCTCGCAGCTGAAGAAGATTCTCGAGAAGCAGGAGGATGGCACTAAGTATGTCGCTTAAGCTCTTCTCCTGGTGTAAACGTCCCAGGAGCAGGACCGGTTCTGGCCCCCTTCCCAGTCAACACCGAGCATCAGTCACGTTGCGTTTGTTACAATGTTTTGCTCAACAATGTAAATACAACACATTGTTATATTACATTGTTGAGTGAGAAATTAAGGCTGTGGTCAAGCTGCCACTACAAATGCTTCGAAGCACATCTCTTCTCCTTTTGTCTTTATTGAAAGAAAGGAAAAGAATACTTTGAAGCGTTCGTAGCGTCAGTTTGACCGCAGCCTATAACATAGATACAACGTAACTGATGTTCGGTGTTAACTGGATTACTAGTCTGCGCGCGAAAACAATTTTTATGCTACGTGTAGGGTGTTTAGAGGAGCGGAACGACAAAGACATGTACATACAATATTGCAAAACATTTGAACAACTTACCGTGTTTATTCAAGGGTTGGACTCTTCCTTGAATTGCTGCTGAGGCAGTATCTAATATTACGAAATAAAATTTGTGTATTTTTAATGCTATTTTTACGCTTGCATGCGGTTAAGCATTGTACGTTTATCAGACCTGCCCAGGAGGTTTATTCTCATTGAATTATATATCTTTTTGAGGGAGAAGAATATATCTCAATCAAGGAAAGAAAGACAGGTTTCACTTAACGAGATAGATTATACTTGAAGCAATAGTGTTCCTTTTTTTTCGTGAAAGCTGCAGATAAGCAAAGAAAATATATAATTTTGAATATTAAATCTCGACGCAAGACGCGATATCTCAAGCACAGCTTGAATGAACTCGATAGATTTAACTAACGCATTACTGTGTTGGGTTTCAGTGAGGAGCAAACTAAGAAAGTGAAGAAGAATCACGTCAGGAAGAGAATAAAGAAGGAGGAGGAGAAGGAGGAGTCGAGCAGCTCGAGCGACTCTAGCTCCTCCAGCAGCGAGAGCAGCGAAAATTCTAGTAGTAGTGAAAGTAGTAGCAGCAGTTCCTCGTCGGACAGCGAATCGGACTCTAGCGACAGTGTGTCTAGCAGCAGCAGTAGTAGTAGCAGTAGTAGCAGCAGTTACGGTTCTTACAAGAAGAAATAGCACGGATCGTGAGGTGCGTCGAGGCAAAGCGCTCCTCTCGGCTGATCATTGTTCCGTTTGAGCATAATGGCATTTTGCCTTCGAGCAGAATAACTCTAGAGAGAAAAGAGCAAGCTGGCGCGAAATAGAATACTTTCGAGATTTTTTATGCCCGTTGTACGAGGTACATGTGTAATTTGTAAAGAAATAATTCTTACCTCAACGCATAAGACGTGCTGGAAGATATTTCGATAATTACTTTTCATTTTTTAATTTTATAATCTAATCATGTTAAGTTGACCCGTACATTTGTCTCTGCTACTCAGTTTTTGTACGATGTATGTTGGAATGTATGTGCAACTTATTGTACGAGACCATTTTTCTTCGCGGGATTATCTCTGTGAGAAATCGCGTTGCATTGATAGATAATCATGTTTCTTTCGTAAAGGCTTTAAAACGTTTAATATTGAATGTGAATGTGTGACTCAAGTGCTAGTTATCGTGTAGAATTAATATTTAAAAATACACTTATCTCCCCGATTTACGCGATACCTTTTACGTAGCAAAAATCCCTCCGTTTGCATGGAACTTAAAATCAAATGAATCGAGCAAAGAGAACCTTGTTAATACATGCGTTATAGCACATGGACCTCTGTACTTCTTTTTTATTTTTTTAGTATATTGACTTTCGCTTAAGTTTTTTTTTACTGGCTGACTCTATGCGTTAAAAACCACGTGCAACGAATATTCTGCGTAAATTGAGGGAAGAGTGTAATGTATTATATATTTTTGGTACTGCTGTACGCACATATAGATTCATATATGATAGAAACGATAACAGTTTGATTTATTAGAAACAATATATTTAATGACGGAATCGCAATAATTGTACGACAGTATTAAATAGAGATATTAAAAAGATGTTAAGCGTTCTGTCAGACATTTAAATGTATCGACATGCAAATTTTATGTGTGTGAGGCTGCGGTCAAGTTGTCGCTTCAAATACTTCCAAGCACTCTTTTTCTCCTTTCTTTCGGCAAAGATAGAAAGAGAAGAGAAATACTTGGGAGCATTTGTAGCGGCAGCTTGACCGCAACCTGAGATTAACAAAAATGCTGTTACGTATAGTTCAAATACATGTACAAAAATGGAACGCCGCTTTTCTTCGGATTAATCTTCGATACCTTCGGGCAGAGTCTGTACTATTACTTTCCTCCTTGGCTCGTAGACAAAATTGTTCGTCTTGAATATGTCGCTTTCATAAAACGAATGTAGATTGTGTATGTCAATTTGCATCGCCTGCAACCATAAAACACTAGTATCAGCGCGAAACGCGCTTTATCACCTCACACGGGGATGTAAAAATGAATGGAAGCTGTTGTGTGAACACATTTAAAAAAATGTAAGATAAGATTCTTGTGTAAACTATTTTTTTAAACTAGTTAGATAACAAGATAAAGAAGTTTTTTTAGCCCAAACCCCATTTCGACATAATTTTTAATTAGTTGTATACTTGTTGAATCCTCGCAATCGCAAATTTAAAATTGTTTGCATTACCCGTTCCAATAGATCCTTCTCCGAAATCTCAACTGTCGTGATACGTCCGCCGTGCAGAGCTTTTTGAAATGCCAGAGTATCCAATGTGATTTGTCGTAGTATGTAATACAGGAGTTCGCTGTGATCTTTCTTGTAAGATAGGTATTTCTGGAACGTCTGTAACAAGATGTGCGATGTATTGAATGCAGTCTTTAAGATTGCGAGCAGAAAATAAACGCAGCTCGAAAGGGCAGACGAACGAACGGAAGTGAAGGAATACCTGACGCATAGATTTCATAACGGAATATTTCTGCGTGTCGACGAAACTGTCGAGGACTATCCTAATGGCCAGGTTCATATCACTCTCCTGAACGTGGTCCCGCAGATGTATCTTGGCACTAGCCTCCGCCATACGAATGATGCTCTCTATATGGCGCACGGTAATCGGCAAACTCCCAGTCGCCTAAAACGTAATAACGAAAACGATATTGCGACGCATAATACTTTGTACATTCAATAGTACCTAACATGTTCTTATTAATCTGTTTTTCTTTTTCAGGAATACACATAAACAAGACAGTTTTGTTTTGCTGGCTCACCAAGCTTTCCTGTCTCATCTGGCTGTATAGCTTCGCCACTTTGTCCTGATCGATGCTGGTCAGCTTCGGGTGTACGTTCTGCTTCGCGTAAACGATATACTTTTTCAGAAGGTCCTGTGGAATGCACAGACTTTGCGTGGCGGGATCCAACACTATGGCTTGCGCTCTCTCCGGTCTCTCCGCATTATCCGTCGGATGATGCTTGATGTGCGAGTTGACGACGAATTTGGCCAGATGACGATCCTGCATGGGATCGATCTCGTCCTTGACTATGCACAATACGTCAAATCGCGAAAGAATCGGCTCCGATAGATCCACCTGTATGCAATTTAATTATTTAATACATACATAATTATGTGCTCTGCAGATTTATAATTTTACATTCTCGAGAAAGATTCTGTAATTCTATAATTTCACATTTCTATTATCGTGTATATTTTATGTCTCATAAATTTCATTTACGAGTCACGATTTTGTGCGAGCGCAAAATAAAAGAATTCTAAAAGCACATACATTATCCGCAAAGGTCATACTGGGGTCGTATCGACCACCGATAGGATTAGACGCGGCTATCACTGCGCATCTGGCGTGAAGAGACGTAACGATGCCGGCCTTCGAAATAGAAATACTCTGCTGCTCCATAGCTTCGTGAATAGACGTTCTGTCCTGATCATTCATCTAGAAAAAATGGAAATTATATCACAATTGCTTCTAATAACTACACTCGTCGAATTATAACAAATTATACAGATGTATGCAGTTTCGATACTACATGTGAGTAGTCTACATAGATGAGATTTATAAATAGTAATTATACTCCCTTCTCGCCCTTTATCCCCCTTTTTAACAATTATTGATAATATAAAAATATGATACTTATAATATTGTCAATATATGTATTACTAATCACATAAATTATACAAGTTTGTTACTTTATCGAACTCATCGATGAGACATATTCCGTGATCGGCGAGGACCAAGGCTCCAGCTTCCAAGGTCCATTCTCTGCTGATGGGCGATCTCCTAACGTAAGCGGTCAAACCAACGGCCGAAGCGCCCTGACCTGTGGTGAAGATAACCCTCGGTGCCACCTTCTCCACGTACTTCAGAAACTGCGATTTAGCGGTGCCAGGATCTCCGCACAGCAGAACGTTTATATCACCGCGAACCTTGTGTTTGTTACCTGCACGTGGCAACAAATGCAAATTAGAGAGAAGAGAAAATGTATAAAGATAATTCGCAGAAGAGATAAGTACCAGGGTTCTTCGGCTCGCCACCGAATATCGCCAGCGCCAAGGCTCTCTTGATGTTCTCGTGGCCGTAAATCGAAGGAGCGATACTCGTGACTATGCGATCCGCGATGCGTTGATCTTTACTCAGAGCGAGTATACTCGAGATGTCCTCCTCTGTCAGCGAGTCTACAATTTCCTTCGAGTCTTTGACAAACAAATGATTAGCTAATAACACCGTGGAGAACACCGGGAAGCCCTGTAACACAGAAGAGACGCAGTCGAAATTTCATCCCCGTAAAACGCTACTCTCGCAAGCCGCACGATAGATTATAAACGGCGATGAGTGTCACGCGAGATAATGTAATTACTTGATACGTAAAAAATTTAATCTCACCTGTTCAGTGTTCAAAGAACCGTCGTAATTATTGGTATAAATAGCTGTAACGTCTATCTCGTCCCCTGGTTTACAACGATCGCAGAGATCGGACAGCAGAATGCAATCTTTGCTGCGCGGTATTCTGCCGGCGGGTATTCTACCCGGGGATTCTTGTATCGTTATCTTCTGGTAATTTCTGTATATAGTTTGCTCCATATTGATCTGAAACGCGCGACACGTTCAACAAATATAACTAATGCCCGTTCAACACCTAGGGATGACCCATGGCTCATCCGAGTGAGTAAATATATGGACAAAGATCGTCGTATTGAGACCGTTTATGGACCATTTGGTGCCATTTCTACATAACAAGACAGTTAAAAATCATAGTGAAATCATACTTAGTACGATTGTCATACTAAAATGCCCGTGTAAACTTCTTCACTAGGATGAGCCATAAGTAGGATCATCCCTAGGTGTAGAACAGGCATTAGGGTAGTAATCTTCAAATAATTGGCTGTAACGATCAACCGTAGAAGTCTTCGACTTACCGTGAACGGACCGATGCTCTGACACTCGGGACAAGAGCCCGGTTTAACTTCTGTGTTTTGAGATTGGACGAACGGTCCGAGAACGTAGTTACATTTCGTACAATCGTACTTCACCACCGACAATTGCGGCAGGACTCCCGTGGTCGCTGTTACAACTCCAAGAGTTCGCACCAATTGATTCAAGTGAAGCTTTCTATCGTAAAGAGTAAAAGCGACGTAACTTCATACGTATTCTATTTGAGATTGTAAGCTTGACAAAATGATATGAATGAAATGACGCGTATAAATCCTTGCCTGAACGTGCGTAATTCTTCAATCAACGGCAATTCCGATATTCTCACATGAATTTCCGTCGTGACTCTCTCGTAACTGGGGAAAATCGTAAGCACCAGTTCCTTCGCCACTTCGTCAAATATCTCGAGCATTTGGAATGGCGCTTCTGGTAAAAAATAGGCCAAAACATGTTCCTTACTGGCGAGAATGGGAAATTCCACAACGAAACTGGACTATTAAAAAATAAACATAAAAAAGCTCCTATAAAATAAAAACTGTTAAATAAGATGAATTAGAAATGAGAACGTCTCTTTAAAAATAAAATCTCTGCATAAATACAAAAGATTGCCTCAGAATAATTCTATAATTCCAAAGTATCGCGAAAAATTAATTAAATCAACGGACAATAAAGTATATAAAAATACAGCTATAGAAAACTGCATATCATTAAAAATATAGCTTTTAATTTAAGCTCTCATTACGTACAAGAGATTCGATGTAGTACCTGATTACTCTCACACATATGGCGAATACGCTCCTTATACATGTACTGTCCCTTGGAATTGGTATGAGTGCGAAGGAAACTCTTAAAGCGATTTGAAATTTCTGTTCGTGGCCCTAACATCGATACCCACTCCTTTACCGAGTGTCCTTTGGTATCTTCCAAGTTTTCGATAGATTCGATCATCTGAAATAACGAATGCCACTCGTTACTTAAATCGCAAGATACCTTTATTTCGAATGGTTGAAAGATTCTTACCTCCGCATCTTCTAATATGCCAGTGGCAGCCTTTTCGGCCATACGACGTTTACGTGCTTGCACGTCTTCCTCGTCGGTCTCATCTAGAAACACAAAAGGGAAAATAACATCAGGAATTATCTGACGCCAGTAAATGACGGACGATTAAAGCTTCAAATCGACCATGACTGGCGATGTGTTTTTAACACAGAAGGTTTATTGCGAAAAATATTACCTCAAGAGGGAAAAAGTCTGCGTAAAAATATTTCACAATTTTGCAAATATACTTTCGGACTTTCACAGGACCGTTACATTAATTCACTTGTATACGCAAGTCGTTCTACCTTTAGATACCAAAAAGTGGGCGAGGTAAAATTACCGTAAAGAAGATCGCGGTCATCCCTTATGATACCAGCCGCGCGATCTCTTTTTCGCATTTCCACTTCCGCGGCCATACGCTCGCCCTGAGACATCTCCGAGTAGTCTTCGTCGTCTAATATATTGGGATCGTATCTGTCCAGTGCTGACATAGGCCGATAATCTCTATTGCATAACAATATGTAACTTAATTATTTTCAAGTATTTCTTTCCCGCACAAAATAATTAAGCAGGATACTCCTGCTTTATAACATTCGTTGGACGCTGAACGATGTATACTTTTGTATATATATTCTAAGTTACAGTTTACATTAATAAGTGAATACTTTAAAACTGTAACATCCTTACGCCTCCATGTTATCTCCGAATAATTCCTCCCCCTCCTCCTCTTCCTCATTGTTAGCATTGTTCTCTCCATCAAGTAAATCGGACTCGTCCTCAAATGGCTCGTCTATATCAGGTGCAGGAGACGTTTGCTGGCTCATTGTCTCGTGTCGCTCAGAATGCACAGGAGAACTCGGTTGACTCTTGAGTGTGCATGAAATGAAATGTTACACGTGCTTCACTTATCTTAATTGTGAATTCAGTAAATCATATTACTATTCAATGCATATGCACATGTATACACGTTGACAATGTATAACTACATGCATTATTAATTGTTGTTTCCAAGATGTTTATATAACGTATATTACATCTGTACGATTGTTTCTCTTTATTTGTATCTAGAATTACGACGTGCTGTTTTATCCGCTTCTACAAGCGCGTGTGTACATGCGTGATACGCGTCGATAGTACGATAACTTTTGAAAGTTTACCATCTTGCTGTTTAGGATACGCCTTCGTCGCGAAAGAAGTCCTCCTGTATCGCAGGATGCTCGATAGCTACGAACTTTTCCCTACTCTCGTAACCGACGAGAGCCGAGAAACCCCAAATGTTCGCACAAGCCGTCAAGCCGTCAAGCCCGAAAGCATTGGGCACTTGGCGGGAATACTTTGTAAAGCTTGTGCCATAGAACACGTATGACAGCAGAGAAAGGTAAGCGTGTCGCGTGAAACCGGGCCAATAAAATGCGTTTGGTCCAGTGCTGACGAATCAGCTCTCGCCTCACAAGAATACACCGTGTGAACTTCGCCGCGAAAACACCAAGTGGAAATTTTATCGGCAGAGTCCGAAAATGCGCAATGAAATAGTTGCAAAAGTAAAAATGGGCGTCAAGCCCGTATCAGACTACGGATTGGGATTAGATTGAAATTTAACCAATCACAGTAAAGTTTACTAATCTCAAGTTCAGTAATTTTTACTCTGATTGGTCAAATTTCAATCTAATCCCAATCCCAATCCGTAGTCTGATACGGGCTTAAGGGCGCGCGAAACAGGATGTGTTCGAAAATGGATTTAGTTACTGCCAGTGAAAACAGTATAGTTGGTAGCGATGAAAATTACTGGTGCTGCGTTTTTCGCACGCCAGTAAAGTCAGTAAGGCTGGGTCTACATTGGATGTCGTAAGTCGAATAATGAACTGTGATTGGTCAATTTCTTCCGACACGACTTACGACATCCAATGTAGACCCAGCCTTACCCCTGGTCCACAATCTTGCTTTAAGTAAGTTGTAAGCCTTAAGCCGTAAGAAATTAACCAATCACAGGTGAGAGTGAGGGGAATAAATGCCTGCGATTGGTTAATTTCTTACGGCTTAAGGCTTACAACTTACTTAAAGC
>NW_011967207.1:1073587-1089851 GCF_000949405.1 Vollenhovia emeryi | reverse complement strand
ACGCCAGTAAAGTCAGTAAGGCTGGGTCTACATTGGATGTCGTAAGTCGAATAATGAACTGTGATTGGTCAATTTCTTCCGACACGACTTACGACATCCAATGTAGACCCAGCCTTACCCCTGGTCCACAATCTTGCTTTAAGTAAGTTGTAAGCCTTAAGCCGTAAGAAATTAACCAATCACAGGTGAGAGTGAGGGGAATAAATGCCTGCGATTGGTTAATTTCTTACGGCTTAAGGCTTACAACTTACTTAAAGCAAGATTGTGGACCAGGGGTTACTGACTTTACTGGCGTGCGAAAAACGCAGCACCAGTAATTTTCATTGCTACCAACTATACTGTTTTCACTGGCAGTAACTAAATCCATTTTCGAACACATCCACAGTCTCCCGAAACGGCATCGAGTAAAGCCTATTACACAATGCCAGTCAACAGGCAATAGGAATAGAGAATAGAATTTTTGACGCGTTGGATTCGTCGGAAATTTTCTTCCAACCAATCCAACGCGTCAGAAATTCTATTCCCTGTTCCTGTTGCCTGTTGCCTGGCATTGTGTGATAGGCTTAAAGGCCTTCAAGGCCTTCACACACAAAATTTCGTAAGGACGTAAAACGTAAGCGTAAAGCGTCGTCTACAATGAACGCAAGACGCTAGGCCGCAAGCAAGAAATCAACCAATCACAGTCGATCGTTCTTCTCATACTTGACTGTGATTGGTCGATTTCTTGCTTGCGGCCTAGCGTCTTGCGTTTTGCGTTCATTGTAGACGACGCTTAAGAAAATCGACCAATCACAGTCGAGAACGTAAGGCAATAACGCAAGCAGTAGCAAATCCAATCTGTTGATTTTCTTACGCTTACGTTTTATTTACGTCCTTACGGAATTTTGTGTGTGAAGGCCTTTACGTTTTACGTCCTTACGGAATTTTATGTGTGAAGGCCTTAAAACGCCGCAGCGTGGCCGCTCTCTCTCAGTTTCTCTCTGCCTGAACTTTTTCTCTTCTCTGTTTTTCCCGGGAAACCGGCAAGCACATTTCTTGCATGTAAAATAAGTTCAGAGGAAAGATCGAAAACATTTTACGTTTAACATATTTTCTAACAGGTATCTAATCTATTCCAGTTGCTCTTGATCGAAGGGAGAAGTTGCTTTCAAATGCGTCACCAGGGTTGGGAAAGTTACTTTATAAAAGTATCTAGTTACATAGAGATACAGTTGTTTTTCGCTGGCATAACGGACTCGTTCAATTATCGCCGCGTGAATGATCCTGCGTAACGGCGTGACCTTGTTTTGCCGAGCGCCGTAAACAACTCGGCCGAAAGCCGAGCGCCGGTTCCACGAAATGACGTAGCGCCATAAAAACACCTCGGTCGAAAACAGTCTATTATTCGGCAGTTCAGTCCATTCAGTCGAGCGAAATCGAGCGAGACGGACGTGTCGCGTGTCGTCGCGTTGCTCGTCGTGACGCGATCATTTGCTACGAGAATCTCGATCGTCTCATACGAGAGATGTTAACGTTTATCAATCGCGTTTAAGTGATTGTCGCGATCCGTAGTCACATCGTTATGCATACAAAAGTGCGCGTATAACATATAAAGTTTCCGTTTTCGTCGCGTTCGGGAGTGCCGTTTAAATAATCGAGCTAAAGACTTTTCAAAGCCCATTTGAGGAACAAGTATTCGTTAAATATCCGTTCCTGTCGCCACCCCAGTGAGAAATGATTCGCCTCCACTTCGAGTCGACGAGTATTGTACCCGAAAAACTGCCAAATCTCGGAAGTGTCCCAGTGAGAAATGATTCGTCGATCGACGTCGAAATGATGTCGAATCGACGCCAATTCGACGGTGTCGATGTCGATTCGACGTCGTTTCGACGTCGATCGACAAATCATTTCTCACTGGGACACTTCCGAGATTTGGCAGTTTTTCGGGTATAATACTCGTCGACTCGAAGTGGAGGCGAACTTGACGGAACGAAATACATTCTCTCACGTGGGCTTTAAAACGGGAGTGTAGAATCGCGCGAACGATCTTTGTGTGTTTCGCGAGTGTACCGGATAATCTGACAATGAGTGGAAGAGGAGGCTTGGGAAAGGCATCGGGCACCAGCGGAGCAACTTTATGGTAAATATTTGTTATTTAGTGTAAAATTAATCTCCTTTACAGTTTACTTTTGAGTCGTTTTATTTTATAATTTGACAATTTCGAAATAATAATTAGAGAATCAGAAATAATTGAAAATTTTACAAAAGTTTATGAAGATCTCTTGCGGAAAATCTTTTGCGAATTAATCATTTAAATGTCAGACCAAATAAAATGTTTATTGCACATAAGAGTTAATTCTATATTTTACAATATTAATTGTTATGAACACTGATGTAATTAATTCTATATTTTTCTGTTACAGAATCAGCGTGGCCTAACTCCGCTGCTGCGCATCGGGTGGTAATTAAGTCGAAGTAACTTTTTTATTAAGGCAACGAATCTACATCTCGTAGATCGTAGATCATAGATTAGTATATCTCGTAGATCCGTTGCCTTAAAAATGGATAGATTACAATATAATTTTATGTTTATTTTAATATTTTTCACCTATCAAAAGGGAGCGATCGCGCTTTTTACTGCGGAGGGTTGGGTGCCCCGTTACAACACATCACATATTTTACGCAAACTATGACGAATATTATTAATGTATTCGTTAATCTCTTATAACCTATCCATTTTTCATTAACAAATTTATATATAAAGTGAAACAATATGACGTGAGATTCTAACATTTTGTCGAGAACGGTGAAACTTTGTGTTACTTTTATACATTCTTTGAGATTATTGATTAATTAGAATATTCAATTGTCGGTCTATCTATCGTACGGAAAGTTTCTATGAGTCTCACGTCATTTATTCTGTATGTGTATCCCGCGATACATTTTCAAGATGCGTCTCGCATGAATACATGCCTAGTCACACGCATCTTCGTATTTTCGCGGTCGGTTTTCGCGATCGCTTTTTCAGAAAATTTTCAACAAGTTATTAATTGTTTAATTCCATCCATATTATCAATTTTAATTTACCGTGGAATATAATTAAAATTAATATAACGCGATTTGAAATGTTTTCTGTGATATATGTATATACGTGAATTTTGAATTCAAAGATTGAGTCGCAAAGAGACAGTCAATACTCTCGAGTAAATAGCGGGAGTAGAAATATATTAAATAAGTTTTATGCAATAAATTTTTCGAATTAAAATTCTTTCTTAATTAACTTCTCGTCGTGTATTTTTCGATACGATCGACGCTCGCATATAATTTAAATCGTACGTAATATTTGTCGGTGACGATAACAAACCGACTATGGAAGGAGTTTTCTTCCTTCCTGATCTCTGGTCAAAATGACCAGACTGTTATGGCCGGGAGCATCGAAAGGTACGTCCAATCTGGCCCGACGAGGGAAAACTGAATACGATGGGGGGGTAAGTGGTCAATATTGGCCACTTTGATGGGGTACCTAAGTAAGCAGGTGATGTACGAAATAAGTTGATTTCTTCTTATTTGTCAAAATTCGGGTGGGTTATATTCTTCTCTTCTTTACATATTCTCGCATATGTGCGAGATTAAAAAGACTTAAATCCCTATTAAATCGCGCGCATATAATCCCAAATCGGACCTCTCATAAATCGCGTCGCAGTTTTAACGAAAGACTTGCAGATTTATTAACAAAAAGAGATTAACGAAACGCGGGTAGGTAGGAAAATGGACAAGACTGTACAGCGAAATACGGATAGGTAGGGATTCGGGTAGGCAGGGACAGGGGGACATTACTGCATAATTAAAAATGTAGATAAATTATAACTGCAATGCATTACTATTAAATATTATTATATTTGTAATCGGTTGCATATGATGAGATAGAAGTTGTTATGCGTTTGTTAAGTTTTTACTTTAAATTCACTTAAAATTTAAACATTGTAAGGAAAAGAGGGCCGTCGATCGAAATTGTCGGGGATGGTGGAGGGCCTCATATTTTTGCAGTGCACTTTCAATGTAAACACAGTACCGTGCAATTATTGATACGTAACATTGGCGTTACATTAGCATTTATTCTATATTCAATATTACAATTTTACTGGGCAATCTTGGCCAATCAATCCAATATTAAATAATCATCTAGGTACAATATCAATAGTATATTTGCATTTGTTTTATGACCAATATTGGTGTTATATTGAGAAAATATTGGCCAATGCACTTCCAGCATAACCAATGTTTTTCTAATGTTAAGCCAATGTATAGCGAATGAATTATGCTTCTAGGGAGGCACTTATATGCAAAGGCAAGGCCTATGCGATTTGTGGAGGTTTAAAAAATATATAAAGTAATTATTAATGTAACTATTAAATTAGTTACTAGATATCGAACAAGTCTAACTGAGTTAAGTTACAGTTACAGATGGAGAGGAAGTAACGAAGTTAAGTTAGAGTTGCCAAAAAGAAATAATTGTAACTGTAACTTCGTGTAACGAGTTGCTTCCCAACTCTGTGCTTTACCTATTTCGACAGGAAATTTTAGAAGGGAATATCAATATCATTTTGAGTATATATTTGCAGTATATACAAAATTTTTTTTATTAAAACGTAACTTAATTTATTACAAAATATAAAACTTTTGATGAATTTCACAAGACGTATTTTAGAGACAAATATTTCTTTTTTTCTGTAAAATTGATCGCATACGTTCGTGTGTGTATATTGATTTTTTAATTATGAATTAAGTAACAAAAATAGATGAGATAAAAGTGTAGTAGCTCAGACTGTGGGAAAAAAATAATAAAATTATGGAATGAAATGAAACTAAGTAAAGCTGCAGTCTAATCATTAAGACCCGATGTACTACTACCGCTTCTACTCGCACCACTAGATAAGTGCAGCTTCGTCATTTCCTCCATGTAATAATCGTCATCTGTAACAATTCGTACAAACATGTCAATCGTAGGAATTTTAATTATAAATTGAAAGTAAATATCTGTTGTTGCTATACGTAATATACTTATAAAAATATAGTATATTTATTTATCTTACATAGTTATTGATAAATATGTAATAAATATATAAATACTTATTTATTGTATTTAGTTTTTATTAATTTGTATACATATGTATACATGTATTTTTATAGCGATTGTGAGTCAGAAAGTTTGCTATTAAATGGATGATTTTATTCGATCGCCACCTCTACCAATCCGCATTGGAGCGTGGTGGAGTAAGACTAAATATTCCGAAAAGATGCTTGTTTGAGGCTCTTGTCCAGTGAACAGAAACGAGTTGCTTGATGAACAATCTCTCTTTCATTGTTTGACTCGTTACCTGACTCGTTGTCGCTCAGTTGACGTGGAGAAAATTTACATCCTCGCGCTAAGTACTGCTTCAGTTTATTAACACTGGCTAAAATTAAACCGAGAAATGGCGGTGACGGTTTTAACGGCCTCGACAGATATTCAGGATGAAATTGAGTAGCTACATAATAACTATGGTCTTCCAATTCGGCAATTTCCATACGTATATTTTCGTCGTCGTCGCGGCCTACAAGAATGTTGGATTGCATGTTTCATATCATTTTAATTAAACCAAGATCGCGCGTCATATTTAACGAAAAACCGTAACTTTATTAGAAGATGCGATCTAACTCACCTACGAATTTTAAGCCAGCTGCTTCTAAATCACTGATGTAGTCAGGATTTATCTCATACCTATGCCTATGTCTTTCCTCTATGACATCTTTATTATCGTACAGTTTCTCTGAAGAATAAACAGTTATAAATTAAAATATATCAATGGGGAAAACAAAACTTAACTCTTTCTCAACGAATCCCACTACTTACTTAAAACAGAGTTATTATTGTAAAATCGCGTTTGTCTTTTGCCCAATCTCATTGTTCCACCCATCATACCTTGAGTATGCTCGGGCATATCTATTACTACAGGGCTACTAGTATTCGGGTCAATTTCTGTGCTGTTCGCCGTTTCCAGATGCAAGACATTTCGCGCGAATTCAATGACCGCCGCTTGCAAGCCCAGACAAATCCCGAGGAACGGCTTATCGTTTATTCTGCACCACTCGCAGGCCTTCATCTTTCCTTCTATGCCCCTCTTTCCAAAGCCACCCGGTACAATAACGCCGCTAGATGCAATAAATACATTTTACATTTTCTATCGAAGATACAATGTTATCTCGCGTGGTCAAGAATTATAAGCACGTCGGCAAGCAGAGAATACAATAATAATATTGTGTATTATAATAATATTATATTGAATCATATTTACTTGCTTTTGCAAAGCTGCTGCCAAGCTTCGTGATATATTACTGGATCCTCCGCTAATGTAGTTTGTTCTAAATTAGCAGCTTCTATAAACTATAACAATTCAACAATATATATAGTCACGCGTGCATGGCATGTGTACAATATACTTTTAATAATTGCGACACTCTACCGTCAAGTTCAATTTATATCCGGCCTCAATGGCAGCGTGTTGCAACGCTTTCGTAACGGATGCATAGGAGTCCTCGAGTTTTGTGTATTTACCCACAAGGGCGATGTTAACGTCTTTCCGCAAGTGGTCCACGCGTTCGGCTAGGTCACGCCATTTTCGCATGAAGTAACGAGGCCGCGGCACCCCAATGTTTAATTGCAATCGATCGTTAAGGAATTCTATGACACCTTGATACTCCATAAGAAGCGGCACTCGATAAATGGACGTTAAATCGTGAATAGTTATCACCTGACCGAGTCATAAAATATAGAGATACGTTAATATTACGTCTTCATAACAGTATGTATATCGCAGCGATATTGTAATATTAAGGTAAAAGTTTTTAATTAGTGTACCTGCTCCGGGGCCACATGGCAGAAATTGGAAATTTTCTCTTTGACGGAATTGCCAATAGGCTTTTCTGACCTACAGACTATGAAATCGGGTGACAAGCCTAACCCACGCAGCTCCCTGACGCTAGACTGTGTCGGCTTGGTCTTAGGTTCACCCGTCGATTTTGGCTGTAAGATATTTCCGTTTCTAGAATTCAGTGCCTCAAAGATAAATAATGTTATGTCATATTATTTATCTCTGAGGCACTGAATTGTTTAAAGAAAAGTATAAAGATCATTCACAATAATTTATGCAAAGATCATGAAGTATGTATCAATATGTACCTGGGGTACCAGAGACACATGGGCCACGCAGAAGTTTTCCTTCTTCACTCTAAACTGAAATTGCCGGAACGCTTCTACGAACGGCATTCCCTCTATATCCCCTATGGTGCCTCCTAGTTCCACTATGCAGACCTGGAAAAATTATTAACATACAATTAGGAGAATTATATTGTTATGAGTTTATGCAAATATTATTAAAGATATTATTATCGCACATAACATAATAATTCACGTAGTGAATACCTCTGGTTTAGCTCCATCCTCTGTCACAGATTGATTCGCGACTTTCTCCACCCATTCCTGAATCGCATCGGTGATATGGGGCACCACTAGAGAAACGAGATATTGCCTTTTATTAACTTACATAACTCACCGTGCTCATTAGACGCCTGTAATATTATAAATAGACTTGTAACCTTGTACTGTTTTGCCTAAGTAATCCCCTCGTCTCTCCTTTGTGATAACATGCTGATAAATTTTCCCAGTCGTTATGTTATTGTCCTTGTGAAGCGTGATGTCCAGGAAACGTTCGTAATTGCCCAAGTCCAAATCCACCTCCCCGCCATCGTCGAGCACGTAAACCTCGCCTGTTTTACAGAAAGGAAATTTTCCGTTAGAAGACGCATTTGCAGAGACAAGGGCAACGGAGGTGCAGAGACAAAGGCGAATGTGTCTACAGGAAACCAGTAACTTAAGAACGTTTACCTTCCAGGAATACCTGTACAATCGAATAACTGGCCGAACAATGGGACCCAGGCAGTAGGTATTATATTTCGTAGGAAATTAGAAACCATTATTGACATGTGGCGAGCATAACTGTACCAGCATTCGCAAGCGTTCGTAATAATTTAACAATTAGGACATGCGCTAAAAAGATCTGCTCAATGTGTTATCCAGTTGTGTTGGTGACGTTGTTAGAACAAATATTTTAGTAGTAATCCTATCCTAATTGTGATCAGCTTAACAACCAACTTAACTGATCTTACAGGAAATATTTAAATTATGACAATATTATTATCGTACGTGAAGGACGATTTCCAATGTAAACCTTACACTTTGAGTGCGACAAAAATTCTTCGCATAAACTTTAAAACGTAAATTGTTTATTTTGGGCCTTTCTCTCTTATATTTATTTTTTGCATTTTTCTCCCGCAATTAATTCAGTGATAATTTTGTTCCAATTGCCAGTTAATTTAACGATTTCTAATTTTGCGGGGAAATATTTAATTAACGACACTATAATCGCAAATGAAACATGATTCTCAGCGCAAACCTTATGCTTCCCTTTTAACAAAAATTCTTTACATAAATTGTAAAAGATAACGAATCCTTCGCATATATATTTACACATATATAACTATTATATTGTGATTCCCGGATTTGAAGTAGGATGATCTTGTCGAAATAAACACAAGAAATACCTGCAGGATGATTCTATTTTGCCGATCTGGGGGTCAATTCTGTATGTTACACTATAGCGAAAATGCCGAGGGGGGAAACCACTGAGGGCATTGTGGTGTACAGATTTGCGGCATTACTAGGCATTTTTTGGGCATTATAAAGATAAAATAAGATAAAGCAAGATAAATAAGATAAGATAAAGTAATGCCCACTGGACATTAGCGGGTATTGGTGTACAAGATTTTGGTCAACGGTTTTCCCCTCGGAAAATGCTAAAAGTGAATAGATTTGTCCCTTTAGAAAAGATACAAAGTCGCTCACTTTTAGCATTTTCACTATATTGTAAGATACAGAATTGTACCGAGCGAGAACACAATCGAACTTTCATTGCCGTACTGCTAACCACATTAAAGATAGATTTCCTTAAATTCGAGCTTCGACTTTGACAATATCAGACCTCCTCCCACATTCCCAATTTTTAAGACTACATATATCTTATTATTTATTATATACAGTTTGTGTGTGTGTGTGTGTGTGTGTGTGTGTGTGTGTGTTTGTGAAAAGTAGCAATATCTTAAACAAATACAATTTCCGCCTCCTGTTTATTATTGCGGATGACACGGACAAGACTATATAAATTTAAAAAGCAAGATTCGCTATTGGCGTCAGCTACCCAGTAGCACAATATATTGGCGTAAGATTGGGAAATATTGTAAATCTAGTATTCCCAATATTGGTCCAATATTGTAAGATGAACGCCTTCTCATATTCAGCCAATATGTCTACTTAGCGATATTGTTTTAATATTGTATCAATATTAGGCCAATATTCTTAGTACATTGCTAATGCCAATGCACTTTCAATATAAACCTAACATTATCCAATTATTATCGTGCAATATTTACATTTATTCCATGGCCAATATTGGCTTCACGTTGGACAATATTGGTCAATGTATTTCTAATATAACCAACATTGGACAAATGTTTAGCTGATGTTTAGCCAATGCACTGTGCTACTAGAGCTAAATATCGTCTCAGTGAACACCCAGCGTCAGTTACGTTACATTTACATTACGATTTCTCACTCAACGATGTAAATGTAATCTAACACATGTGTTATTTACATTGTTGAGTGATAAATTGTAACAGAAATGCAACGTAATTGATGCTCAGTCTTCTCTGGGATTCTATCCCATACAGCACCAAAGCTTTCAGAAACATTTCAGAAAACATTGTTGCAATGTTGCAATGTTTCTGAAAGTTTCAGTGCTGTATAATGGGATACTATTCCGCAATGATCGAGCACCGGGGACAACACGTGCCGCAACCCCGGAAAGAGTCCGGGGGTGATCGACTTATCAAGCAATATTATTTCGTAAACGCGAATCGAGTCGCAATCTTCCTCGACATATTCTTTGACATATGGAAGAAGGGGCGGATTAGACGAGTCAGAAGTTATAGAATTTCATTCCAGGCGACTCCGCCGTTCAACTATCTTAATCGCCAATCAAACGTAATCGGAGCTTAGTCGGAGTCGCCTCAAGAAGAAACCGAATCGCGCCTGAAACCAAGAATCGTCCCGCATTCCGCGCGTTATCGCACACGTGGTCCGGTTACTGCGACCGTGCGTGACGTCCGTCCGTCTGGACGGACCTTAAATCGCCCGACGACGTGACGAAAGCGTAGAAAATGGCGACGCGGCACATGGCTGGAAATTTTACCGCCACAGGAGGATCGCCGCGTCGCGCCGCGGCATCCGGTCGGGCGATCTTCGCGGGACTTTGTCGCACGAGGCGTGCGTCAGGTTCCACCCGGACGGCAGATGAATCCGCATTAATCCGTTTCCCTCGTCGTCGGCGACGAGACGAGCGGATACGAGCGAATCGGGTTTTTCGGTACCGGCGAAACAAATTCGAATTTAACCTCACGCGACCTTTCAGCGTCGTGTCCAAGCAAATATAATAACGAACGAATCCTCGTTAACGGACAGCTCGAACGGGACAGATTTTGTCCACGGCGGGAAGAGGGCGAGCGAAGAATCCGACTTTCCGACGCGATTTTCCAGGAAGTTGCGCCGATTTTCGCGGGGGACGCGCTGACATCACGCGCGCACACACAGCCGCACGACTCACCGTGCTCGTAGGGCGAGAACGTTCCGGCGTCGATGTTGATGTAGGGGTCGATCTTGATGGACGTCACGCGGATGTTGCAGTGTTTGAGGATGGTGCCGAACGAGCTGGCGATGACACCCTTGCCCACGCCGCTGATCACACCGCCGGTCACCAGGATGTACTTCATCGTCGTCGGCTCGTGGAAAGACGTGCGCCACGCGAGAGAGCGTGAGAGAGATTCGTCTGGGCGCGCGAAAACCCTCGTGCCTCCGCGCTCCGGAGCGAACTGATCACTGAACAGAACTGAACGGAATCGAACGAGGCAAACCGTCCAGAGCAGAACCAATACGTAGAAGCGGACCGGACGGAACGCGGGAATACGTCGGATCTGCCCCCGGTCAGCTGCACCGGCACTTAGAACGAGACGGATGTGAAATTGGACGTCGCGGTGGGAAAGAGAAGGCACGAAAGGGTGCGCTGACAGCTGTACGAGGAGTAAGTTGCGACGGCGCGATAATGGACGCGGTGTTTAAAGATCCGCCTGCCTCTTGTCTTTTAATGGCTCTTGAATCCGAGTCGGCTCCAAAACCGCCGCGACTAACCAATGGTCGATTTTGCGGCCGTCTCAATGAGGGAAGATCCCGCGCGACCGCTCGACAGAGAATTCAAGTGCATACACGTGCCGACCTGAAGGCGCGTTGTGATTTTTCGAGCAAGTTTTAGTTGGTTAATACAACGCGGAGGCCCAATTATTGATGCGATCGGATGACGCGACCCCGAGGATAAAAAATTTCTCTTCTAGGCTAGAAGACGTTCTTCTGTTCACTCAACGTCCCGAAAGGAACTTTTGTTTAAAGATATAAAGTGTAATTGCACTTTATTTCAAATCACAGCCAAAACGTTCGATTAGCGACGTATACGCACTGTCGTTTAAAAGTGAATTGGCAGAGCAGTCGTATTTTTTAGTTAAAGAAAAAATCATATTCAAAGAAACTGGCTGTAACAAGAGTTTATCGTACATTTTGATTACTTATTTTTTTAACCGCATTTCTTAGAAATGTTCCGCTTGATCGAATTAAAAGTGTGCTTCCAAAATTTGGAACAGCAAATGTACAGATCTTTTTTTCGATAACTAAAAAAAATTCAATTTCGGAATCTTCAGATAACTTTTTGTTTAATCTTTAGGGAAAAAATTGACTCGTCACAGAATTTATTCGTTGCTAATATTTTTAATAAAAAAAGGTTTAAAAATAGACGCGGTTCTAGCTGCGCTTACACTACCGTGTCTCGTGATTAAAGTCGCAAAGGCATTGTCGACGTCCGTCTCTTTCTCATAATTTAACAGTGCATGAATATTTAATCAAATAATCTTGGGGTAAATTTAACATAATCGTAAGACAAAGTAATTAACAGCAGATACCTGTGTAATGTACTTCAAAAGGCTCAATTTATATCTATATTTCAGAACTTATTTCAAAATACGACTATGGAAAATACCAATATCGAAATACTAATTCAGACACTAATGATATAATTCTTCGTACGTACGTGTTAACAAATATTAAAAAGAATTGTAAGTCTGGACTATGTTACCACTCGTCGTAAGGATGTTCATAAACACACACACGAACGAACACCTGTTTAAAAATATCAGTTTACTTGGTAAAATATTACAATTCTACAATAAATTTTAAACGCGAAGTCAAGTAGATTTATTTAACAGTCATCTTAAATAGTTGAATCTCACTTCTAGTACGATAGAACAATTATCTGCATTGATGAGGAAATTGAAGAGAAATATCACTCATGTCTACACCTATCTATATCGTCTATCTACACTATATACATATGTATATCGTAAATTATCAGTTTGAAAACATACGTTTTCAACATAACGCTGCCAGCTTCCGGACTGTGTTCAAGTCACGAAGGAGCATCTGTACTGTCTGCTTAGTACAGGATTGACTAAGCGGATTTGACACGAGTTCATCCGGGTCCATCGCCTCTAGAGCTGCAAATTAAAACGCATGCAGTGAACGCACGTCGAATGTATCTTAATACGTGTTTCCGCGACGGTCTTTTTAGGCTACGTACAAAAAATCTGCGCTTCTATGGATGTCAATCTTGAATCAATGTGAGATTGAAAATGCTCGATATGCTCCAATAATCGCATTCGGCATTCAGCTGGATCGATCGGCGCCTCGGGCTCCGGTATAAAAGGCTGCGGAAGTGCGGAGACTTCTTGCTTGACGTTGGCTATGCTCGCTTCTTGTTGAACATCGTCAATAAGCGGTCCAGAATTGAGATTCTTCGACGCGGTACTGCCAATAGTAGTTTTCTCAGGTGACACATCTGCGTAGAGATATTATACAATAAGTAACATTTGTACAGCTATTAATTTATTCGCGACAAGAGTTCAATCCTGTCAATTAACAATTGAAAGACTGAATGCATAATTTTGTTTCCATTTTACTGCAATCATTGTACCTGCGCTCTCCGCTTTAATGTTTGGCGTAGCAGTGATTTTCTCTTTTATGTCCGCATTACCACCCGTTAGCGCGTCTAAAAGTATATGACTGTCCTTCGAATTCATCGTGCCGTCCTTCCTGTTGGTAATCCTAGATTCGTCCGAATGCGTGCTGTCCTCTTCCAAAATTTTCATCAATTCCGAATCGGAAGCGATTGATTTTTCATCTTGATCATCTTTTATAGACAGCTTGACATCCATCTTCGTCTCGACACGTCGCGGAATCTCTGAGCTTGTATCGGTGAAACTTGCCACTTTAGTTATTTCCATCACTGGTACCGGCTCCATGTCTATCTTTGGCACGTCCATCTTCTCCCAGTTCTTGGCCCAGAGATATAATTTCGGGTGATCTTTCTTTCTGTGTAAATTCAAGCAAATTAGTTGCTACAGCGCAAGCATACATTTTCCCAAGTAGGCAGACATATGTACGACTTACTGTGCCACGTTGATCTTTACGCGCAGACTATGAAGAAGTTGTTGCATTTGTAAGAGTGCAGCAACCAAATCATAAGAACGCTTCAGCATTGCAGTCCTTTGATTTATCATATTCTGATTCCGAGTTCGATTAGACAAGCTGCATAATCAACAAATAGCATAAACAGATTATTACCGTATACAAATAATTATAATCACACGCAATCTAAATAGAAATAAATTACCTTAGCAATTTCCCTTCCTTAATCCAGTCCTGGTCGTGATAATATTTCTTAGACGGCCGTAGTCGATATGGATTTCGACATATGTAACAAATATATTTCTCGGGAACGTCCTTTTCCTTCTCAATCAAATTACAGTGACCGTGTTGCCAGCAGAGGCAAAGATCACACTGTATCATCAAACCGTCCTCCTCCATAAAACCACACGTGCAATTTATTATTTCTTCTCTCCGAAGTTGTTCTACCTTCACCAGTTCGCCGTTAATCATCATCATCACTCCTTCGCTCTCTGCGATAAATTATCACATGTACATAAGAAAACTTATATGAACAATTTACGGTAAAGAGACGCGTGTGGCGTGAGGTACCAAATATGTGTTTGTTTCTTGCGAGCACATAAAATAACGCAACGAAAATAAGACTGGCAGTATGTGAAATCATGAAACCAAGTTGGTGAAAAGATTAAAAAAAAAATAATGTACCTTCTGCATCATTATTACTATCTGTTTTGATTGCATCCCCTTTTAAGGGATCAGCTTTTTCAATGCGTGAATCATTTAGCTGACCTAAGGAACAACAGAAATAATACAAGTAAATATTATATTACGTATTTTACTTTAAAGATCCCACGTATAGCTGCATTAAATTAGAAAAAAAGCGTATTTGAAACAAAACAATTGCTTTCGTATCGCTCTGTAAGGTACGGCAAAACGCTCGCACTTACTATTCTGGCTGTTTTCATCGCTCTTTGAATCGGATTTCCTACGGCTATATCTATACATAAGTGCCGTAGGTCCTTCGACGTCCATAGCACTGTCATCCAGATCACCGAAACTATCGGCAAGATCTGACATACCTATCCAAAGGAACATTGAACGCCGTGTAAATTCATCTTTTCTTTCGTAAATTAATGAAATATAGGACTAATCTTAGAACACACGTCTTGTATACGTAAAAAAAGAAGAAAGCTTACCGTGCCGTTTCTTTGCTTTAGCCGGCAACAAGTCCACGCTAGGTTCGCTAGGTTGCTTTCTTTTCTGGCTTTTCCCACGCTCACCGTGAACTATTTCGTCCACAGATTTCGTCCTGTCGACTCTTTGCACCTCCGATGTCGCAACCGGTCTTAAGGGCAATAGCGTTTTAATGCCACCCTGCGCTTTTTCCTCTTTCACCTTCATGTCGAACAATGTGCCAGGGGACAACGCGCAGGCGGTTTCTCTCTTCCTTTCGATATCGTCGTCTATCTCCATACTGTGATTAGAGATTGGTGACATCGTTTCAATCTTCATATCCTCCTTCTGCAAATCATTACACTTTTCTGACTGCTCTATCTCCTCTTCCTCCGGCAAGATCGGGCCAGATATCGACTGAGACGTCTGTTGCGTAGCGCTAAGCGCCGTTTGTAATAAAGTAGACGATGGTTTCTCAGGAAGAGATTTCTTCTTCGCGGATTTATTAATTTTCTCTAAGAACGTCGGCGTCTTTTTGGGAATTATATCTTCTATGGATTCCCCGATCGTTCTCGCGTAAGCCAGATCTTCAACTTTGGGAGTGGAGCCCAGGAACTTGGAGTATTCGGGATGGTAGTGCTTGATATGCATCTGCAGCAGATTTTCTTTTCGAAAGTTCTTGTTGCATCCTTCCTTGGGACATTTATAGGCGCTGTCTTCCATTTCCACACGAAGTCCACCACGAAGTCCAATAAAGACGGCTGTTTGAAAGAATATTAATAAATATTGCACGCTATAAACTGCGCAGATTTATTTCTATTGTTGTATGACATGAAAACAGAAATTCATCGCATATAATCTACTTGATTTAAAACATAAGGACAAAGAAGGACTAATATTTCAATAAGCGAGAATACAAGTCTAGGACCCCTATGAAATTAGCCCCCCATTATTTAAAAATTTAACTTTTTTTACGAGTTCCCTATAGATTTACAATAGTTCCAGAGTTCTTGATGGGTTTAAGAAATAGTTCCGCCCATTAAAGACGTTAAAATGAATTTTTTTAAATGGGGGGGGGGGGCTAACTTCACGCAGCCCCCCTTTTTCGTAAAAACTAATTTTTTAAATGGAGTTCTGGATAGATTTCGCATAGTTCTAGAGTTCTTGATACATTTTAACAACAGTTCTGCATGAGAAAGTAAAAAAAAACGAAGTTGAAGAATCAAGAAACAGTATCCCAGAAATAGGCATAACTATAAAAGTATTAATGTAATGGAATTTTGCAATTAGGATTTTCGATAGAACTCTGCGGGGGCTACCGGGAACTCTCAACAGAACTGCCGGAACTGTTCAAAAAATTTTTCGGATCTTATAAGACAGAAACTGACACCTAAAATCGCACAGTTCCGGCAGTTCTGT
>NW_011967207.1:1029225-1073104 GCF_000949405.1 Vollenhovia emeryi | reverse complement strand
AATTAGGATTTTCGATAGAACTCTGCGGGGGCTACCGGGAACTCTCAACAGAACTGCCGGAACTGTTCAAAAAATTTTTCGGATCTTATAAGACAGAAACTGACACCTAAAATCGCACAGTTCCGGCAGTTCTGTTGAGAGTTGCCGGTAGCCCCCGCAGAGTTCTATCGAAAATCCTAATTGCAAAATTCCATTACATTAATACTTTTACAGTTATGCCTATTTCTGGGGTAGTTTCTTGATTCTTCAACTTCGTTTTTTTTACTTTCTTGTGCAGAACTGTTGTTGAAATGTATCAAGAACTCTAGAACTATGCGAAATCTATCCAGAACTCCATTAAAAAATTAGTTTTTACAAAAATGGGGGGGCTGCGTGAAGTTAGCTCCCCATTAAAAAAAATTCATTTTTTCTTAAACCCATCAAGAACTCTTGGAACTATTGTAAATTTATAGGGAACTCGTAAAAAAAATTAAATTTTTAAATAATGGGGGCTAACTTCACAGGGGTAAGTCTAGGTTCCTTCGCTAAGAGGCTACTTAATTTTGTGAAAAATACGTATCTACGAGTACTTACAATAGATCATCTCTGGCGAATTAGTGGAATGTAAAAGATATATTGCAAATATTAAAATGTGATGCGGATTAAAACGTAGCGTATCGCAGAAATCTTACCACCGTCTGTAGATGTAGCGGGCGTCGAGAGAGTGGGTTGACCGTCGGTGGTGCTCGCCACCGTAGTGAGCAGCGTATTCTCAGGCGTGGCCGTTTTCGTCTTGGGCAATAAAGTCTTGATCTTCTTCGGCGCCTCCGGCGTGACATCCTGCTTCGCGCGATGCGCGTGGTTACGCTTCCTGCGATGTATGCAGAAGTCGAATTTTTCCGGGTCGAAATCGAACTGCCCTTGATTCTCCATGAACACCCTGATGTCATTTCTCGACCTGAACTTCTTCCCGGTCTGCTTACTTTTAAAGAAAAATGCGATCACACACGAATCTTGATTGCTCGACAATTATCGCCAATAAAATGTATCTCTCGTCTTACTGTATGAACAAGACGTCCCACTTTCCGGCGGACGAACCGGCTTTCCTCTGCGTGAAGTGCTTCTCCCAACCAGGGGGCAATCTCTTGTCCGGCACTATTATAGACCGGCGCGGTCCTGGAACAACAGCGTTTCGTTAAAATATCATTACGACGTGTTTACGAGAGGCGGACGTACTTTTTGATAAAATTACGTGCTCACCGTCGTTGCCGTCTACAATGTAAGATTCTGTTCCTTGGGGCTCTCCGTCGATCCACTCGGGACCGACGTTCTCCCCGTGATCCGTGTCGTTCTTGGGCATTTCCTTCTTGCTCTTCTTCGAGTACGATTTGATCTTCGGGGAACTGGTCTCGAAACCTCTCAGCAAATCTGTCCCGGGATCGTAACAGGGGCCGTACAGGGTACCGTCCGTCTCGATCTTGCTCTCCGCGGTGCCCTCGCTGTTCTCCTTGACGACAGTCTCCTCCTTCTTTGGCGCCTTCTCAGCGTCGGGCTTCGTGCGTCTCCTTGAGTGAATGTTGAACAACTCCATGACTGTGTGCTTCCGTTTCTTGTCCCTTCTCTCCTGCTTGCTGCCGATATATCCATCCACTTCGTTCAATTGCTGTTTGCGTAAAATGAAAAAAAAAATCAATTTGCAAATGACGTCGACGCGACGCAATGTAAATCTTAACGGACCGCACGTGTGAGCGTCACAGTTAAAACATTTTATCTGGCGCAGAGCTTGCCCCCCCAAGTTTTCCACCGTATAATCGCTTTTCGCATTCTCACGGCCGGTCGAGGGCAATAATTGGGCGACAACGCGAGACGACGTTAAATCCAACGCGAGAGCACCGCTCGGCTCCGCCGACTTCGACGGGATTTCTCTGGGGCGAACTTAAGAAACAACAACATAACCTCAATCTGGGAGTCCATACCTTGGTCGGGTTTGCGGCGATCTTGGTCATTTTCGACGACTTGACGATCTTGGCGTATCCATCGTCGAACAGCACGTTGTACCTGTCTGCGAATGAAGAATTCACTTAGGACCGCGGCCGCGCGCCATCGAGGGGGGTGGGGGAGGGAGAAAAAATTGTTACGTCTCCGCGGGGCCCGTCTCTGACGGGCCAAACGTCAAATCTACGGGGGGGGGGGCACGCAGTTCTAGCCTCTTCTCTCCGCTCGCGCGGCCACGGGTTAGGTTAGGTTAGGACGCTTACCATTCGACAAGACCGCGCTCACTTTGGCTGGATACTTCTTGCCGTCCGCCCACGTAGCGAGAATCCGCTCTCCCACCGCGAACTCCCGCTCCCGCATCCTCGTCTCCCTACGGGTGCGAAATCCTCGCATTATACACGCGAAACGTGGAGCACGCGGGCGAGCGAGCGAGCGCGGGCGAGCGCACGAGGGTTTCCAACGGAACAGGGAAAACTGCAAGTGGGGGTTGCGGAGGGGGAGGGGAAAAATACGAGTCTCGCGCCGTTGGGTTTCCCATATTTTTCTCCCCTTCCCCGCCGGATAACTCCGGAGTCTCTGGACACGCCGCGGTGCAATTGTTTCCCCGACCCGGAAACGGGGGATGGTCCCGGCGGTGTTTCGGAATTGAGGGAAAATTGTTACAATTGTCGCACCGTCACAACGCGTCCGCAACACGCGACAGCGCGTATCAACGAGAAGCAGCGGCAGGACGCAACGGTAATTATTCGACGAGAGCAACGTGTGGGATACGCGACGCAAGGCACGCGAGCTGCGAACGACGCGAAGAAATCCGAGTTTTCCACCCCACGCTCACCCGCGACGATAAGTTGCATTTTTATTTGCGCCGTGTCTATCGTGCGTCCTCGCTCGCTCCGGGGAATCGGAGTCGATGTACACGAGAGCGAACACTCGTGCGTCCCGTTGCTCGAGACTGTTTGGACGAGGGGGAAACCGCTGAGGGCGTATCGTGGTGTACAGATTTGCGGCATTACTAGGCATTACTTGGGCATTAGGCCTTGCTGGAGCATTAGAAAGATAAAGTAATGCCCACCGGGCATCAGTGGGCATTGGTGTACAAGATGTTGGTCAGCGGTTTCCCCCGCGTGTGTGGACAACGGGCCGACACTCGCCGTCACCCATGAAAAATAATCGGAGTGCGGGGGGCGGCTTCAAGTCAACAGTTAATTGCAACACAAACAAGGGTGTGAAGCAACGAGATGTTAGAGGAAAGTTCCTTATTACGAGATAGGCTCCTGAGATGTGGCAGCAGGGTTTCAGCTAAATTAATGGGCGTCGTCGATTGGTCCACGAATTGGAGCGAATCTGTTTGGTGGAAAATTCATTATTAGACCGTGCAATCGTTGCGAGGAGAGATTCCATTGATTTTGGATGTTGAACACCTGCTATCTCGTATTAGAAGCCTGTCTCATAGAATGGGGAACTTCACTACTGCTACTGTCAAGTACTAAAACTACCTGGGGGTCAGTTCTGTGTCTTGCAGCATAGCAAAAATGCTAAAAGCGAGCGGCTTTGTCTCTTTTTTTAAGGGGACAGTTAGAAAGAGACAAGGCTACTCACTTTTAGCATCTTCGCTATAGTGCAAGATACAGAATTGACCACCTGATCGTTACACAATTTTCACTTACGGAGACGGCGGGATCCAAGCTTGTTCGCTTTAAGGAAAGATAAAAGACAATGGCTTAAAACAAGATCTCTAGGTCTTCGAGACAAGATAGTAGAAGTGATGTCAAGTAATCCGTGAGGAAGTCGCGCGTTAAGGCCTCGTCTACAATAATCGCACAGGTTGTGTCGCTGAACGAGCGTCTACAATAGTCGCGAAGATTCGCGACGGCGTCAAATCGATCGCAGCAACAGTGGATGCCCGGCGATTATTAATCTTTCTACAACTTTGCTCCCAATTTCTAAACTCACTGTCTTTATATTGCCGTTTGCTCAGTGAAAACGCTCGATCGACGATATTCTAGTCCTTTTTATTAATTTTAACACGCTTCTGCCACAACAGGGGGTTTGCGCGGACAAAGGCTATTATCTCCTTGTCTGCACTAACAATAAGATTGTCCTCGGCTTTCATTTTCTACGTTGTTTACACATTAATACAAAACATTAATAAGAAAATTCACTGTGGATCGGCTAGCAACACAAGGTAAATCACTTTTAGCGCCAATGTAACGACTGGCCGATCTTGTGCGACACGCTTTGTCGCAGTAAGTTGAAGTTGGTTTAATTCCGTGCGACACAACTTGTGCGACTGTTGTAGACGAGGCTTTTACAGACTCCTCCTCCGACGAAATTGCAGCGCAAACTTACTTTTGTGGGGTTTGCAACACGCGAAGTCTAGAGCTATCCATCGGTATCCATTCGTCAAACCTCGAGCTCCACTTGTCGAAGTGTATCAAAACCTCCCTCTCGTCCCAATCTGTCTCTACCACTTTTGCGGAATACCTACAGAATACCGCATAAATATTAATCAACGCATATTCAGTTTGTCCGGACTTTTTAGTAGTAATGTAACTTTCAAACGCGCAATTCACGCCTCTTTGCGAGATACTAAGCGCTCTTCGTCCTCGCCCAATCGCAGGTTTGGGTGGAAAATTGCGAGCTGTCTCTTTACTCAAGCCGTACTCGACGATACTTGCCATTTCTCGTTAAAGTCTTTCGCTTCCAATTTGGCACCGGGGAAGAATTTCAAGCCGCCGCGGTTCAAAACCTTCGGCTTCAGCTCCTCGGACTTGTCGAATTCCTTGTTGCCGGGTAATTTCAATTCTTCCTTTAGGTCTTTGGCATCAGTCTTCATTGATGTCTCGGATTCGACGATGCCGAGCTGCATCGCCACCGTGTTTACTTTATTATCCGAATTACTGTCGGTCGGTTTGTGCTTCACGGCGATCTTGCTCTCTTCTTTCAGATTTATCACCTTGTACTCGGTATCCGCTACCTCCGAGCTGTCGGGGAGATTCAGGGAGTCCGCCGACGACTCGGGCCGCGAGTAAATCGTCTCGCCGCAGCTGTCGGACTTGGGTGTCCTCGCCTCGGATAACAACGGCGAGGCGGAGTGCTCCAAATTTAGTATTTCCGAATTTATCAGGTCCAAGTCCTCTTGCGCGTAGGATGTAGAAGACTTGACCGACATAATAACAGGATCTGAAAGGGTAAAGAATACAACGTGACATTTGTTCGCTCATCTTCGATAATTGTTTCTCATCTCGATGAGAATATACGCATAAATTGTGTACGTGTAAAATTCAGATACAATTTTCAAAGAGCGAAGAACCAAGAGACGAGAACCAAAACAAAATTCACGCTGAGATAAATTCAATTCGAGAAATTGCGTTCTTCTGAAAAGAAAAGGTTTTCGCTTCCATAAAGTCGATCAAATCCAGATGTAAAGATAAAAAGTGCTGGAAACGCATACAGAGTGTCCCAAAATATCAAACGCTCCGGCTCTTTGATAATAGACCTTTCAACGGCTTTGCAATCCTTTTTTAAAAGATAATGTAAACCAATTCACAGCTAAATTTCACATGGAAGCCGAACGGATTGGAAAATTGCATTCTTTGGCGAGCCGCAGGTGGATATCTCTTTGCGTTTGGGAAGAGCCGATTACACAGATTTCTCCAAGAATCTCTCACTGAAAAGCCATGCAAATCTTTCTCAGATATCACACGTGTACGTATACAATCGGACCTGCGACATGTCACGTGCAGTGATGGCATAAAATCTCAAATTGCACATTATTTAAACAGTTTTATGAAACATTAATACACTTATCATACGCTTCATAAAACGCTCTAGCGCGCCGATTAAAATTCTTACAAATTTTTAGCGAATCGCACGCATTGTTGACAAACGATTCGTTAATTCGGCTGAGCGTAACTCGATTTTATTCGAATAAAGAACGGAGCAAAGGTGCACAGATTATAATACACCCCCTAGTTGTACACCAAAGATAATTGTACTCCTCGCAAAAGTTAAAGAACTTTCCGAGTGTACAAAATACGAACGGGTTTCCCAGTAAGAGCCTGGCTATTCTTAGCAAATCGGTTTTTGATTTATTGCAACGTGATAGACTAGAATTGGCACTCGTACACGTCACTCGCGCGGACTTCAGCCGCGTTGGAGCAATAGGCCGGTAAAAGTATCGACTATTTTGGTCTTTTAACATTCTTAATAATACAGCAGTGCATATACGATCCTCCTAGTGAGCGCACACGCGATTACTGACGTCATGCCTTCACTGTAAAAAAAGAAAGATAGAGGAAAAAAACCTGCCTCGCCGCGGCTGCGAGTGCCGGCTCGGCGAGCTGTCGCCGGCGAACGTTGTTGAAACGTCGCGGATTCGAAATCTCACGCGGCGCGGCCGTCGGCGCTGCCGGACGACGACGACGGTGACAACGTCGTCAGGGACCGCCGACGTGCCGGCTCGCGGAAACTACCGGCATAACGCCGGCGCGAGCGCGACGTGACACGTTCCTTCGGCGAGCCTCCGAGCTGGCGCTCACCGCACGCCTATCGAACACGCGACGAGGTGGGGACGGGGGCGAGGGGGGCGGGGAACACAGCGGCAGGAGGACACGCGGTGGAGAGCAGCGAGGGTGGGAGGGAGAGAAAGAAAGAGCGCGCGCGCGCGCTCGCGAGGGAAAGAGATGGATGCGCGAGACGCAACTACGTTGCGTTTTACGCCCAACGTGCACTTCGGTCTCGCGGCACCAGGCGGGCGGATCGACCGACCGACGGACGTGTCCGGCCCGGCCCGGGTTTCGTCACACGTACCGGGATGCTCGTCATAGTCGGCGAAAACCGTGGGCACGCTGCCCCTCCTGAGCAGGAACTTGTGACCGCCCCGCGCGGCCTCGTAGTCGGCGCGTTTGAAATGCCTGTGGCAGACGACCTGGCCTGGCGTCGGCTTGAAACTCGCCTCGAAGCCGCCGCTGGCCAACCACCTGTCCCGCAGCGCGGCGTCCTTGGGGAACTTGTGCAGAGGCAGCCCCTTGGCGCGCGCCTCCCGCACGTCCGCCCTGCAGCTACGCACGCAGCATTTGCGCGCCATTCCCATCGCCCCCGCCGCCGCCGCCGCCGCGGTCGCGGCGGACGATACCCTCCCCTCGGCACGCGAGCGCGGTATACGTCGCCGCTTCATTTACACACCGCCGGCGCTACATAACGGCAACGCTCGCCACTCGCCGTCGGGCGCGCGGAGGCCGGGAACGCGCGCGGTTTCCGCAGTTTCCGCGTGCGGACACTGCTCGTCGGACACGGCACGCCACACGCACACTCGCCGCGCAACACCGTCCGCGTGGATCCGCGCGCGACCTTACCGCCTCTCGCGCGCGGGATACGCGAATCTCTCCGTCTCTTTCTCTCTCGTACGCGAGCCGCCGCCGCCGCTGCCGCCGCCGCCGCCGCGCGCGCTCCGCTCGGCTACTGTGCGCGGACCTGTGAAACGCGCCCGCGAGACAAGAGACGACGCAACGAACGAACTACCCGACCGGACGTTTCGGCTACACGCGCGACACTGATCAACCGATCGATACGGCAGCATCGAGCAGCCGGAATCCCTCGATGTCGCCGTGGTCGCCGCAACTCGATCCAGTGGCGCTGGCGTCGCGCGCGGGAATCACGGATTAACCTTCCGCGGTAAAAAGAGCGACGAGGCGCGGGCCGCCATGCCGCGATTGCTCCGAAATTAGCTTACGCTGATCCCTTGTAAAACTCGAGCTCGGCAGAAGTCAGCGCTTAATAAGCGTTTCGCGCTTATTGGATTATCCTTTCGGGTTTGTGCTGAGATAGAACTATTCTTCGAAATTTAGATGCGTAATTTAATCGGCGCGAGGCGCTTATTAAACGCTGACTTCTGCTCTTCTGCTGGGGGTCAATTCTGTATCTCATGCTATAGTGAAAATGCTGAAAGTGAACAGCTTTGCCTCCTTCTAACCGTCCCCTTAGAAAGAGACAGAGTCGCTAACTTTTAGTACTTTCACTATACAATTAATTTGATGTAGGTTTGTAATTTTTAACTGTATCGTAAGATACAAGAGGGTCAATTCTGTATCTTACACTATATAGTGAAAATGCCGAAAGTGAATAGCTTTGTCTCCTTCTAACCATCCCCTTAGAAAGAGACAGAGTCGCTCACTTTTACTATACTTTCACTATACAATTTGATGTGGGTTTGTAATTTTTAACTGTATCGTAAGATACGAGAGGGTCAATTCTGTATCTTACACTACACCCTAGTAGCACAGTGCATTGGCTAAACGTTGATCCAAGACAACCAAATATTGGGCCAATGTTTAACCAACGTTTGTTCAATGCACTGTGCTACTAGGGTAGTGAAAATGCTGAAAGTGAATAGCTTTGTCTCCTTCTAACCATCCCCTTAGAAAGAGACAGAGTCGCTCACCTTTAGTAGTTTCATTATACAATTTGATGTAGGTTTGTAATTTCTAACTATATCACGAGACACGGTAGTGTCTCGCGCCAAGTATAAGCTAGCTAGAACCGCGCGCGCGAGACCGACCGTGTATAGTTTACGCGAGTACGCGAGTTGACAGGCCCACAGATTTTCGGATCTCAACAACGGCAGATCCGACGAACTTCCAAGTGCACTCAATCGATAGCTTCCCAGTGAGAAATGATTCGTCGATCGATGTCGAATCGACATTCGATACCGTCAAATTGACGTCGATTCGACATCGTTTCGACATCGATCGACGAATCATTTCTCACTGGGTTGGGTACGATTTGCATAATAAAAGTGTTTTTATGTTTCGCCTACTCGTAAGATACAAGAGGGTCACAATTCTGCATCTTACACTATAGTGAAAATGCTAAAAGTGAACAGCTTTGCCTCCTTCTAACCGTCCCCTTAGAAAGAGACAGAGTCGCTCACTTTTAGTACTTTCACTATACAATTTGATGTAGGTTTGTAATTTTTGACTGTATCGTAAGATACGAGAGGGTGAATTCTGTATCTTACACTTTTGGCATTTTCATACAGTGTAAGATACAGAATTGACCCCCTGAACTCAGTTTTTGTCGCTCGGAAGAGGAATGCTCGATCAGTTATGTTTGTTCCGTCGAACGTGCAACTTGATGCTGGCTGTATTCTTCAGAAGGCAGGAACCATTGACCAAAGGAGCGTCACAGATGACCGCCGACACTCTCCGTTCCTCGGTTTGCGTTGACGGGGGGGGGGGGGGAGAAGCGGTGAACGCCGATTGCAAAAGGCTGAAAGGGCTCGTTTAAATATGGTAAAGTTTATTTAATAACATCACAGATACAATAATTATGTACATAAGAAAGCGCCAGCATCCTCGGGGCTGTACACTTCCGTCTCTATCTCACTTGTCAACACTGTAAGCACTGAAGTACTAAGTTTCGGAAAAAAAAGGTGCTGCATGAGGGCGGATATTTGAACGACTTCGGCAAGGATAATTCCGTTTCCGAGTTACGAAATCGTGTAGTCTAGAAATCCGTCCGGCGACTCCGGCCGGGATGCGCCCTTCGTCTCGAAACGAGAAATTTGGCTGATCATCACCTTTCAGACGCGCAACGTTTTTCTTTCTTTCTTTTTAACGACCGTTCCCGTCTCCGAAGTATTATAGATTGTCCTCGGACGAGGACAATTTGTCGAATACGTAAAGTTTCAGTTGAGCGTCGTGCCTCTGCGGCGGCGCGGCAGAGTCGGGCTTCGCCATCTGCGAGGCACATGGAGGATCTATGGTACGGGGTAACAAGGTGCGGTTGAGCTCGGCCATCGAGGCAGTTGGGTCCTTCAGGGGTAGGGTAACTTCTCTTAAAGAGTCCGTGGGTGAGGGAGGAAGCACCACTTTCTCGGGAGCATTTTGAATAAATATCACCCTGGAATAGACGGGGAGGCGGCGATCAGTCTGGGACGAGTATACTTGTACACACACATAAAGGTGGAGAGAGAGAGAGAGAGAGAGAGAGAGAGAGAGAGAGACACCGCAGAGGGTTGGCACCTACCTATTAAATGCTCGCCACTTTCTGCACAATGTAATGTACGCTTTGCATTGAATATACATAAAAACTAATCCGCCAGTGGAACCGATCACGACGACTATCAGCTTGGTCCAGAAGGACCAGTCGACGAATCCGCGCCGGGCCTCCTCCACGGATCGTTCAACGAGTACGTACAACGACCAGGCCACGCAGAGCGCGGCCACGGCGTGGAAGGCGACCGCGCACCACAGCTTTCGCACCTCCAGCGCGGACATCTCGAGCTTCTCCCACTGCAAAGACGGTTACATCTCATTCATGTCTCACCGTGACCGCGGCGCGACGCATACCCGCGGGTACTTTTCGTTCTTGGAAGGAGGTGGGGAGGTGGAAATTTTACCCGCGATTGGAAATAGATTCGCCTACCTCGCAGAACGGTTTCGTCTTGGCGTGCATGATAAACGTGAACTTGCACAATTCGCAGGCGCGCGTGTCCGACGCCTTTATCCATTGTTGAAGGCAAGCCTGATGTACGTAGCGCAGACTGCCGCTGCAATAGCAAGGTGCTAACAAAGGGGCGCCTTCCTCACCCTCGCAATGGCAGATCCTATTGGCAAAACGCAGCAAAACTTTCTTGTAAATGAATAAAGATTATAGACGTGGCTATAAATAGTTATAAACGGGCAACGGGTGTGCGCAATCGTACGTATGATAGCGATACGCACGTGACGCCCGTTGCGGTGCATTTACCTGCAAATGTCGTGGTTGGTCGAAGATAACGTGCTTACGGACGAGTGGCAATCATCTGGTATAATAGTAACTACCGTACCATAAGCAAAATTCTGAAATGAGTGCACTTGCGTGAGTCACGCCGGGGAAGAGGTCATTATCGAAGTATATCCTCTTATCTTTCTGTACGATTTGTGTATACATACAAGTACTTTCCAGATAACACGCTCTCGACGATATATTAATAATTATCAAGGTGACGTAAAATTTTTATGTCTAAAAATAGACAATACCATTTTGGAGCGCCGCGTCCCGCGCCTCCGCTCCGATCGTTCGGTCGATTCGATTCTTTTTTAACTTTTGAAGCGTAAAAATAAATAACGCACGTGCTGAGCGTTCACCGCCAGTCCCTTCAAACCGCAGAGTTTTCAGTCCGTATGTCGTAATTGCTTTAACGAGAGTATCTTCTTATCAAAATTATACATCTCTTACATCAGCCAAGTCTCAAGTCGAAACTTTATCAAAGCCCACTTAAAATTAACTGAGTGTCGTGTCGTTTTCTCCCCCCCCCCCTCCAAATAAACTCTTAGTTTCAATCGCATACGATAACTCAGAACTGTGGGTCGGTAAAACCAACATAAAGTGAAACTTGACACAAAGACTCTGCAGTCTGCGAGCACATGTAGCCACAAGGGACGTTCCACATTCTCGTTTCAACAAAAACTTGAAAGAAGCGCAAACGAGGGTAGAAACCGACGCGTATGCAATACAATTAACTGGCGAAGGTGCCGGTTTTCGGGGCAATTAATCGTACGGAAAACTGAAGGGAGATCGAGATACAAGGTATCGCCCGTTAATCCCAATCTAGGAATCACCTGCGGTATCCATTCTGACAGAGCTTCTCCGCCAGCGGGGCTCGTGTTGTTGGAAGGACCAATTGACAATGGCGGTTGCCAGTCCGGCGGATTAACATTGATCTGGTGAACCGGCATCACTTTCCGCGGCCTCACCTCGTGCAATGAGGCAATTTCTTTTTTCTCAAATTTGATTAAACGTATCTCCGGTACATGGCTTATTATTCTCCGATGGTGTCTCGACGCCTCCTCGGTCGCTACGCGCTCATTCGTGCCGTTGAAGCATCATTTCCGCCTTTAACGCTTGAAGTGTGCGCAGCCTGGAATCAGACACACGAGTGTTACACAGTTTATAAACAGATCTGTAAATAGCACGTATAAAAGTTATTTCGCGTGCGCCGACACAGAGGCACCTGTGCACGCACACATATTCATGCGCGCGTGTATATACACGGGCTAAAACGCGCCAAGTGCCAACTCCTTTATATAATTATGTAATAACTATAATCCGCTCGCGGCGGCGACTCTCCCGCACACACGCAGGAGCCACGCACGGGACACGCGCATACGTACGCATGTTTATATAGATTCCGCCTGCCAGCGCGCTGCCAATACATCGGAGCTATTAGCGTCCATTTAACGGCTGAATAATTAACTAGCGGTCTATCTGGCGAACTTGGGACGGCGTTCCGGTGAACCAGAGGACAGAGGCCCGCGATCACAAGCGTGTCAACAACACGTCCGACGACATTTCCGCGTAAGGTTAAATGCGGCACGGGACAATGGAGATTGTTTTTCTGCCTCTCTTTTCCTTTTTCACTCCGCGAGGGAACTGGCGAAAATCCAGGCGTTCTCGGGGGGGGGGGGACCAGGGAGGAGGGAGCGCGAGCAGGAGGAGGAAAACACAGAGCGAGTCGCCTCTCGCGCGAGAGCGCGAGATCGAAGGTGCGAGGTGCTGGCAACTGGCATGCGTCGTCGCGCGCTGCGTCGCAGATCGCGCGGCCCCCGGAGTCTCCTCGGCGCGTCTCGTGCGCGCGCGAGAGAGAGAGAGAGCGAGGGGGCGAGGAAACGCCAGGCGCAACGTCGATATCGGCACGCGAACGCCGCGCGCCGCGCGCGAGCGGGAAGCGCACGGAGGCGGAGGAAAAACAAAGCGCGCACCGGATAATACGTGCCGCCGTGTGTACGTACGCGCTCCTTCGGCTGCCGCCGTCGTGCGTTGTCCTCGCCGTCGCGTCTTCCGCCAGCCAGTGAGGCGCAGGGTACTATCGCCGGGCGACGAGATTATTCGCGGCCGACCGCTTTTAATATTATACCCCGCGACGACGCGGGCGGGGGGGCCGAGAGAGGGGGGCGGGCGGGGTGGCGGCGGGAAACGGGCACGGGCAGATTTTGACACTTCGCCCTGAGTCAATGACACGGCAACGGGGGAGGAGCAGAGGACTCCGCGTTGTCTCTCCCTCGACTCCCTCCGCGCGCGCGCGCGCCCGCGCGCGCGTGCGTGCGAGCGGCGCGTCCAAGCGCCGACGGAACGGGCAACGAGCGGAGTCTAATCGCGGCTGGCGCGCACGTAACACCGTCGAGAGGCGCGCGGTCGCGCGCCGACACTCGCCGCAACAACTCGCTCGACTACGCGGCCGTGCGCCGTCCTCATCGCACAGCCGCCGCGGAGGACGCCGACCGACGCGGGCACCTGCGTTTATCTCTCGCCCGTCCGTCCGCTACACGGCGTGACGTTAGGCGCGGCCTTGGGGAGTCTTGGACGCGCCCGGCCAATGCGGCCGGGCGCGTGAGCGCTGCCGGGTAAACGCCTCGCCGATAACAGCGCGCGATTTCGAATCCCGCGGCGCGCCTCCGCTTTATCGCCGATAACACGCCGTCCGTCCGCCGCGATAAAACTCTCGCTCTAGATATTATCTACGATCGAGGAGTCTGCTTGCGGAATTTCCACGCGCCTCGGTACTTGCGGCGCGGGAGAGAAACGAGAACGTCGCGACGCCGCTCGCAGAGGGCGAAACTTGGTTCAGTCCGAGTCCGTTGTACTCGTTATCGTTTAGCGTACAAATATTTATGGCTGATATAGGATATAAAAATTAAGTTGTTCCGTGTTTGTCTCGTGCCGTTACCGGCATTGCGCGAAGATCTAAATAAATATGAGGACGGGTACAAGCAGAGGGGAAAGTCCTCTATTATGAGACAGCAGGTTTTTAACGTCCAAATTCAATGACAAATCTTTTATCGCAACGATTACACCGTCTAACAAAAAATTTGCCACTAAACACACTTCACTCCAAGGGCAATGAATTCCTGGTGGAACAGATATTAATTTAGCAGGAACCCCGCTATCTCATATTACGAGCCATAGCAGGGGACATTGGATGAAAAATACACTTACTTTCTCATTACTTCATAAAGCTGCTTGTATTGTCAAATTGTTTCAGATTGTTTCTTCACATACATGTAATGTGGTATTAAATGACTCGTAAGTCATTTTCCCTAATAGCACAAGATATTGGTTTAATATGGACGTAAGATGGGCATCGGCTCTTATTTAGCCAGTATGCCTATTTATCAGCAATATTGGTGACAATACACATACTGGGACACGACACTATAGGCACATTGTATTGATATTAGAACATTATTGGAACAACTTTCATATTGTATGACTAAATATTGGCCAATGTGTTTTCAATACAAATCTAATATTTTACATAATTGTTGAATAATATTGTTAGATAATAATAATTAAATATTAGATTGAATTCATAATACAGAATTACTGTCACACAATGTTCACGTTTATTTCATGGCTAGTGTTGACTTCACGTTGAGACATACGAACTATTCACTTTCAATATAATTAATATTAGACTATTGTAGACTAATGTTTTAGCAAATGCACTGTGCTACCAGGGTTTTCTTCTAAATTACGACTATAAAACTCATATTAAACAGACACTTATATGTATTCTACGTCAAATTTTGTTAGGCACCTCGTTTTCCGTTTAGTTGAAACGCATGAAGCGTCGTGTCCTTCTTTTGTTGCGTTATTAATTTTCAAATTGTCCGATGCTGAACCGAAAAACCTTGAGAATTTTTATCACCAGACCGGTAAGCAGCCGAAGTGTATTCATTAAAAATTTGCATTATTAAGTGACGTTGAGTCCATTATCGATTATAATTTCGTCAGTTGTCAACATATCTTGGTACCCGACACTTAGTCACGTTATTTTTATTGTCTGTTGAACAAAATCATATAATGACACGTATACTTAACGAATACTGAATAACGTATATGTAACTAAATAATTGAAATAACTTTTACCTTTAACTTCTTTCGCTTCATCTTGAGTTGACGCCCGTTGCCGGCGAATAGCGTATCCTTTTAAAGTATCGTAAAGTACGACTACAAACAGATTTTCGCATGTAATGGGTGAATTGTATGGCAGAGATTAAAATTGATTGAGAAATTCCGTAATTTTACTTACGTGTAACTCCTACACTTATACATGTATAGGCAATTTGTAACACTTTGGCCATATTTTGCGGCTTCATATTCGTGTACTGTTATTCTTCTCTCTCTCTTTTCTGAAGAAATCTTTATCCCTCTTAAATTTATAATAGATTTTACTTTCGAACTGGATTACCTGGCTGTGTCTACGAAGGCAGAACGACAAGTGATTCTCCTGCGAGATCCAACGGATACTTTAAGGTCACGGGCAATAACTAATGTAAACAGTCAACCAAAATATGAAATATGATCATTTTCATCCAGGATACACGCACACGTAAACAACACGTATATCAGAATAAATTCAGTACGAAATAATTATCTATGTTTTAAAATAGGTTTGGTATTAACATAGGTATAGTTTGAAGCAGAGATTAATTATTTATTTTCAAAATATATTATATCAGTGTAAATTTCAGTATTTGAGAAACTAGTTGAAAAGATTATTTGTATTTCTTTATGTAGAAATATGTAGATATGAAGATAAATGTTTTCACCATTATGGAATTTTATTACAAACTTATTTTACATGTATGTTTCCAGGAGATAATTAAAACTAGTTTATAATCACTTTTAACTTTTGTACAATTCGAATTATAATACTAGACAAATAATAGAAAAGGAATATCAAACGGCGTGCGATTAATTGAAGATGCAAACAGGATTTCAATTTTTATAATTGTTCTACGAACTGGACTCTTTGCTCTTTACATAAAAAAAATTGAAGTACATTGACAATCATTTTTAATCTACAAACAAATGAGAGAGTACAAAATGGAAAAAACTAGAAAAAATAAATGCGGCACAACTTGTAATACTTGTCAAAAAGAAAAACGTAAGAGTCATTAAAGATACAAACGAGTAGAAGATTTTAATGTTATAGATGTTTTACAAGTCGGGCATTTTTTAGATATACGAATGACTGACTCCAGGCATTCTCCGCAGAACAGATGCCCGCAACGAGTAGTAATGGGCTTCAACTGGGAAGTCAGCGGCTCAAGGCATATTGGGCACGTTAAGGGAATTTGTTCTCTATTATCCGACTGAACTGTGTAATATTCTTTGTCATCTTTGGTAGTGTCGAGGGTCAAGGTTTCGTTCAAATTTGCGGTACGCGTTCTTTTCTTCCTTTTAGGGATTTCTCTGAAAAGATATTTCTTTAATTGTAGATAATAAATCCTCCGCCTGCTTTCGCCGAGAAATAAAGAAGTAATTACACGAATGTTGGAATATCCCACACGCTTCCTAAAACAATAGGGGGATCGGCCCCTCTATGATGGCTTAAGCTGTTAGCTGTATTGCGGCTAGAATCCTCTGCATTTGCACCTTCCGCATTTCTCTGGCGTAGTCTTCTAGATCTAACCGATCCTGATGGCGAGTCTTTAGTTAAATCGATAACATCTATTACATTGAGTGGCGAGACGTCCACGACTGAATCATCCATAGTCGAGTCCTCGGTATCCCCCATGTATATATGTACACGTATCATCTAACATTTTGACAAGGCATAAACAAGGATTCATAAATTTTTCTTTGGGGGTCATTATAAAAAAAAAACATGTGACTTTAATTATACTTATAATTTAACATTCATTTATTATTACAAAGCCAGATGGGCAGAAATGATTTGTTTTACGTAAAATATAATATTATTCACACGGTGACAAAAATACGCGCAGGTTAGGAGACGCGCGCGATACAAGGGGCTTGTTTTCTGTTCCTGCACTGGTGAACTAGTGCAATAAATTGGAGTACAAGTATATTTTTTCTCATTCTAGCTTACTGCACTAGTTCACCAGTGCAGGAACAGAAAACAAGCCCGATGACACAATACTATTAATTGTACTATTGTGTTCTCTCAATTCCTGGGACGATTTGATGAAAAACGTATGTGTACATGTATGCTCGGTGTTAGCAGATGATGCTGCACGTACCTAATTTGCGATAATTATTTTACACTTTGATAGGTTTCACAATTTCCGATTGCTTCCTTGCGTATGCCGAGACAAATGTTTTCCAATCCAAGTGCTCAGCTGTCTCTTGCAATCGATAATCAACCGGTAACTGATCGAGGATGCGTTCCGAAATTCACCGATGTAATTTGTTAATATAAGCTGCACGTTGATTGGCCACACATTTCTCGGAGCTAGAAATTGGACCACAAGTTCTAGCATCGTGGAAACAGGCCTTAAGAGCTGAAGACGAGAGAGTCTATAGGTACCATTTCATGCGCAGCATACTGCCGCAGCAACTCGCTGCTATTGGTTGAAGAATTGTTACTAGATGCTGCAAAATAAATTTCACCATATTTTGCTTCATCGCTGTGAAGTTCAATTGAACGAACAGCAAAGCAGCAGACACGCGATCTAGCCGGCCAGTGCTGCTGCAGCTATTCCTTTTCCGTGAGCAGCAAATATGCTGTAGTGAATTTGGATCACGTGACTAATTTGCTGCTGCTGCATGCTGCGTATGAAAAGGCACCTTATGGTGTTTGCCCGCGGTTTGTTGTCGTCGAGTTAACCAACAAGTCTGTGCGGGCGAGGAGGGTTTGTATCGAGCCTTGTTCAATTTTCCACGAAGTCTAACTTTTAACTAGACGAAAAGATGTCGGACAAGGAGGACGAGGAGAAGCCCGTGGTGCCGAAAACGGCTGTGGATCTGCAGAGATTAAAGCTGATGAAGCTAATGAAGAACGTAGTAAGTATTTGCGTCGAAAGTCTACCGGTTGTATCTGCCGTTCTGATGTGTCGCGGCATCGGAATTTGTATTAATTTGCGTCTCAACTGCACAGGACAAACCGATTATACTACCGGATCGTCCGAAGGCCAAGAATACACCCTCCGTACCAGAATTCGTTCGTAACGTAATGGGTAGCAGTGCTGGAGCGGGCAGTGGCGAGTTTCACGTGTACAGACATCTACGGCGCAAAGAGTACGCGCGACAAAAATTCATTCAGGAGAAAGCGCACAAGGTGGGATCATCGACGTTTTTCCCTCCGTTTAAAAAATGTCTCATTTGTCAAAATTGTAGGAGCTTTTGGACGACGAGTACCACCAGAAGCTGGAAGAGAACAAAAGATTGGCAGAGGAGGTGACGGCAAAGAAACGCGCCAAGAGATTGAAGAAGAAGCAGGGGCGTAAGCTGAAGAAACGTATGAAAGCTAAGAAGGAGGACAACGCCGTCGTGGAAGAAAAGCATAGCGAGAGCGACAGTTCGGACGAGAGTGAAGAGACCAGGACTGTGGAAAGTAGCGTAGAAAATGTCAACAGTTCTCCCAAAAGTGTGTCTACTGATGAAAGTGAGGCGAAGGTGACAGAGAAGGAACCGTCGTCACCTGCAGAGGAAAGTCGAGACGATACATCAAAGACTCCACCCGAGATATCAAGTGAAAACGTTCAATGCGGCACATGACGTGTGCACTGACATTTTGATGTTTCTCGTTAAATTTGAGATTATGGCTGCGTTCATCTTAGACACTAGTGTGTTGCTCATTGAATGTTAAAGAATGACAGTTTCAGCATGCGAGTGTCCAAAGCAAACAGTCTATATACAGGGTGCCATAATTTTTGGAGTGGTCAGAAACGAATTTGACATCCTGTATATATATGATCAATGTATTATTTATCAGTTTACTCGTCCACGATTAGAATTATATATTGTACTATACCGTTCTAGTACAAGTTTTATATATATTTTGAGTTTTTATGAGCCGTGTTAAAATATCAATTGATACATTATCGAGAGCTTCCTTTCTCCACTAGCAAAAGTTGCGACAAACAGCTGGCAGAGATGGGCACGTTAGAAAAGACATTGCATTATTTTACTTCTTGTTATTTTAGTTATACAAATCTACATTGCAGAGGTAATGGCATCTAGGTTGTCGTAACGATTAGTTCTCTCGAATATATTTGCCAAAGATTGAGCGATTTGTCGTTCTTCGACGGAACATGTATTTCTCGCGTGTTGTTCCAATTGGGCTTTCGCCTTAATTAGATCTCCCAGCTTCTCAGGTAGAACAGTCTCCTACAATAATATTTCAATACATAGAAATCCTGATATGTATTACGCTTGATTTCAGTTATATTTTTATGTGGAACGCGCACGCTATACCTGAAACTGCTTCATAAAATTGGAAATTTCTTCCACGTGGTCGCCAATCTCGATCCAAAGACTTTGCAGTTCAGATTTCTCTGTGCAGGCGGCAACACGAGCAAGAGTAAGGCACAGCTAATAATATAATCAATTTGTTAAATAGTAATGATTGAAAGTATAATTGTGTTAATATCAACAAGAATGTGTAAAGCCCGTACCAGACTACGGGTTGAGACTGAGATTAAATTGAAATTTGACCAATCGGAGTGAAGTTTACTAATCTCAAGTTTAGCAAATTTTACTCTGGTTAAATTTCAATCTAATCTCCATCTCAATCTGTAGTCTGATACGAGTTTGAGGAAGCGTTCTTACTTGCTGAATGAGTGCGTCTCGATGCGGATATTCAACGTAACTTGGGACATGTTGAGCATTTTCGAATGCTAATACAATACTTTTCCACAACATCACAGTGTACTTGTCGTAACAGTTACACGAGGACAGTGCCCATGCGGCGTTGGTGCGCACTTTAAAATTTGGACTGTTACATATCAAGGTACAAAGTTCTGGAAATACTTGATCCTAGAAAAACACCTGATTTTATAAATTCCCACGAGGTAAACTCGCCGATTACTTTTCTTTCCAAGTACATACCTTCCAGGAAGGTGGCAATATCGCATCTGGATCGTGACTCAAAACCAATCCTAAAGCTCGACAAGCGTTCCACCGTACCTAACGTTACAAATAAGTAAAAGATGTTTTTATTGTAAATAGACCGAGACATGTTTACTTATTGCAGTAAGATATTTTACCATGTAGACGTTGAATAATAAATATTGGACGCACGAGCAACCGAGATTTAATTATAAATAACTAATTCTTTATATGAATTAATATTACATATATGATTATAGGAATTAAGATATAATAATACATTTAAACTACTTGTAAAATTATTAGGGCTTTTACTTTCATATCGTTTCCTAAAACAGCACATTTAATCAGCGCATCCAGTCCCAATGTTGTATCGGAAAGTATGTGCTTCTGTGGACACAGATATAAAATGGTTCCAATTGCTCTCACGGCGTTACACTTCACTTTATCATTGTCTTTCGCAGCCTTGACGCTTATATGATACAACTTAGGTAACAGATCTTCTAGAGGAAATGGTTCTACTTCCTCGTGTTGTCTGAAAAAAGAGAGAGAGATATATATATAGAAAAAAATGTAAAGGAGACAGTGAAGGAAGGAAGAAAGTCTAAAAGACAAACTTTTGCCTCGAAAGACAGTCGCACAAATTCGCCAATGCCCAAGCGCTCTTCACGCGAACACCGAGATTCTTGTCTTCAAAAGCTGCGCAAACCGTATCAGCCAGATCCACGAGGAAGCCCGTGTCACATTCCAACGCCGATAAAGTTACCAACATCCCTAACGCACGCAAGCCTGCTGCCCTGACAGCGCTTTCCTCGTCGCGAACTGCCCCAAACAGTATTGTAATTATTAATATAATTCTTTGCCTCTGCAAATATATAAACCAAAGTGAACATAAGCAAAATATTACAGAATACACACGAAGTACTCAGCTCGTGGAAATACTGTATATTTTAACAAGTACGCGTGGAATGCGATTGCTTCGAGAGAAAAAAAGGTAAGCATTTGAACGATTAGATCCCTCCGTTTTATCCCCATTTATATTCTTACCGATAATTGCGCGAATACATTTCCACTGATGCTGCCTAGGCAATCGCATGCGGCTTCTCGCAATATGGTCTGTGACGTTTGGGCGAGTGATATCATAGATTCAAATATAATGTCCCAAAATAATATGCCGTTGTTATGATAAGTCTCGGTGTTTCCGAGACAGCCGGACATAATCTCTAAAACCCGGCATGTGTGCAACACCACTTGGCTCTCCGATTCTCCCATGATCGAGATTAAGGTCGCGGTCACTTTCTCCAGATGAGGATACACGAGACTCCCCGTGTTAAATGCCAGCCTCCCCAGGAGTTTTAAAGACTGAAGTCGCACAGGTGTATTAACCGACTGAAATTGGGTAAACGTTAATTTTTCCGTTTGACTGCTTTAGTTACAAAAAAGCTGCAAGCGTAAATCACGCAATACCTTATTGGATATATTTTCTAAGCAAATGCGAATTAGCAGACAGATGCTTTCGTCTTTCGACATCGACGTAATCTCGCTACAGCGGTCTGTCGAATTTTCCATGTCCTCGATGTCTATTTCCTCCTCTTCCGTTCCAACATCGCTCGTGGCACCGGTATCGAGCTGTGACCTTTCCGGCCCTGTTCCACCCATAGTTTGTTTAGCCAATATACTTAATATTTCCTGTGTGATGGGTTCGCTCGAGGCAAATGCTTCAAAAATGGATAGCGCCGCAACGCGTACAGTCGGATCTAAAAGAACAACTTAGCTGTAACGACAAGTTAAAAGTTACGTAGAGTAATAAGGGTGTGATGTACCTTTGTGAAATATGTGCGGCTTACAATTCCTAACTAGTTTGGTGGCCAAGCCAAGTTTCAATCGCTCATACGGCGTGCCCTGCACAAGAGCTGCCGTGCACTTTAACGCGTGCGTTAACACGGCTACGTTCTTTTCGGTGAGCAAAATTAACGATAACGTAAAATGCAGTTCTTTGACCATTAAACACACCGTGCCGAAGAACGTAATGAAGGAGGTATGATTGGTGTCTTCGGCGTGTATCAAGAATGGTTTAGCGCCTATCAGCAGTTCCGTTAACGAACTCAATACGTTCTGTCGTACTTTAGGCACAGGTTCAACCAATATACTTCTCGTCAATACTCGCACGTCGTTTCGTGAACCGGTGGCCACGATTTGCGGCCAGTACCCGAAGATCTCTCGGCTCTGCGTGATTTCTGTGAGAGTCTGCAGTAAGCGTACAGCTCCTAATCTTACTTTGGAATCGATATGGGCAGAATTATTAATTTCTGTGTCGGAGGTGTCCGAGTCGCTGGAATATTTGGAAATTCCCGTGTGCTCCGGTAGAACATTGTTTCCCGCGTCGGTTCTCCTGGCCGGTGCCTTCTTGGGCTTCGCCTTGTGATTCTTCAGATTCTTGCACTTGGGAACCACGTGAACGCGCTCCGGTAGATTCATTGCGGCTGGACGAAGTAACTGCGGCCTCGCAACCGAGTAACCCTTGATGCCGTAGAACAGAAACGCTTGCACCACTCCCAATATCTCTCCAACGAAGTCGGGAGAGCTGGGGATCATTTTTTCGGAAATCATGCAATGCAAAATGTGCAAGCACGAATTTATAATCTGTAAACGATACGTAATTTGACGAGGCACATTTTTAAACTGCGCAGAAAAATTAAATCACATACTTTACTATAGTAAAGCTTATCGTCGCTATGGTACGGCAGGAGTGACAGAATCTTAAAAATTATATCTCTTATCAAACACGTAAACTCGTCCGATAAGCAGTAACCGCTACTTTTGTTCACTACCATTTCTTCTAGACACCCAAGGGCGTGAAAATTGATTTCAGACCATGGGTTACACAACGGATTTAAATGCTTTATTAACAAACCCTTATTCCTGAGCAACAGTCGTACATGCTGAAACATAAAAAGGAGTTACCTAGTTTTAACGACACACCAATTTAATAATCTGTCGGCGAAGAAGTCGCATACTAACGTGATTGACGTCATCAAAATATCCAAAGTGTAAAAAGCTTTTTATGGCGAGCAACACGTCGACTTGTGCCAGTGGCTCGGAAAATTCCAACGCTTCCAAGATCCATCGCTTGCAAGTGGCGAACGTCCGGCCGTGGAGCTTGATGTTACTTTGCGTCAGATTGTACAGAAATTTACAAACGTTTCGGACCAGGGACGTTTCCGTTGGTAGTACAATCGCGCAAAGCTGATTCACCAACAGTAGCACCGCCTGCAAGTGGATCAAACTGTAATCTCAACGGACTGGCAAGAAAGCAGTTTGAGACAAAATTAATATAAAAATGAATACATATGTAATCCTTACGTCATTATTTACAATATCGAGGCATCTGTAGTCCAGCTCGTTGAGATCGTTCAAATATACGTTGATCTGTTTCTTATCGCTGAGCTTCGTGCTGGTTAACGAGAGCAGTCTCTCGATTAATGAAAAAAACTGTGCTGTAGTATCACCAACTGTGCGATTTACGTGTAACGAGGCCATGATCGGGAGACAGTGTCAAGTGTTCCAGTCTCGCACGTGCCAGCCACCAGCGACGCGCGAGCGAGATCGAGCCTTCGCGCGAGTCAGCTGATCCAGCACGAGTTACCGCATCCCAGCGATGGCTGGACCGATCAAGTTCCTAATAAGGCTCGATCGACGGCCTGGATTTAAATTACCCAACGAGTTTCTTTTTCATTCTTTCCCTGTCTATCCTACGAGCGTGTCCACGACGCAAATTGCATTTCGTTTGAATCCGCAAGTTTACGATCGAAGCTAAATTCGCCAACAAGCTAAAACGAGTCGGCGAACGCGTATTCTTGGGGGAAAATTACGTGATTCTGTTTCTCTGTAAAAAGGGCTGGTTTTAATTCGGTTATGTACTTCGATCGTTCTACACGTTTCATTTCACGTAAGGCCGCGTTCGGAAACATCTGAGCGACCTAGTGTACCATCAGAGAGAAACCTGATAGCGGGCCACCGTTTTACTTTGATATCGTTTCAAGAGATTGTTTTGCGCGCCTTTACGCCCGTTTTTACTTTTCGAACTATTTTGCTACGCATCTTCTGACACCGCCGATAAAGTCACCACTTTGTGCGCGTTCAAGCTACGCCTATTTTTCAGGATTGTGCTGTGAAGTTCAAAATTACATTAACATAAATTATCTGCACGATATTTACATCAACTTTTCTCATGTGGACAATGTAAATTTTATAATAAATTAGATGTCAGAATGCACAGCGCAGACATGCGCAAAGTGAAAATTTTATCGGCGGAGTCAGAAAATGCGTAATGAAGTAGTTCCAAAAGTAAAAATGGGCGCGAAGCCCGTATCAGACTACGGATTGGGATTGAGATTAGATTGAAATTTGACCAATCACAGTAAAGTTTACTAATCTCAAGTTCAGTAACTTTTACTCCGTTTGGTCAAATTTCAAAGTTACATAAACTTGAGATTAGTAAACTTTACTGTGATTGATCAAACAATCTAATCTCAATCTCAATCCGTAGTCTGATACGGGCTTCAGGGGATGCTGGAGTGATTCTGCACTTTCGCACCTTTTGCACTTAAAACTGTCTGTTTCGTGGAAAGATTTGTGTAATATACAAATTAAATGGCTTACGTGTACAGATCGAAAGCAGCTCGCTATTCCGGCCAAATGAAAGAACAATATGGCATCACTGAAACTAAGTTTGTAAGTCTAATAAAAAATAATAGTGAGCAACACACATACCACACGTACTGTATGCATGTGTTGCTCACTATTATTTCTTATTAGACTTACAAACTTAGTTTCAGTGATGCCATATTGTTCTTTCATTTGGCCGGAATAGCGAGCTGCTTTCGATCTGTACACGTAAGCCATTTAATTTGTATATTACACAAATGTTTCCGCGAACTGACAGTTTTTAGGTTAGAAAGGTGCAAAAGTGCAGAATCACTCCAGCATCTCCTTAAGGACGCGCAAAACAGTCTCCCGAAACGGTATCAAGTAAAACGCCGGCGCGGGCGCTCTCAGGTTTCTCTTCAGCCATTATTTTAAGTATACACACGTATAATAATTTCAGTCATTTTAGATACAGTTTCCGTTCTTTTATTTCAATATGCGCAATGTATAACGTAACAGATGGTTAGAAAAAAATTACTGTACATACTCGAAGCACTCGAGCTTTGAGTAGCACTATAGACATAGTAAATATATAAGGCTTGTTTTCTATTGCTGCACTGGTGAACTAGTGCAGTAAACTAGAATGAGAAAAAATATACTCGTCTTACTCTAATTTATTGCACTAGTTCACCAGTGTAACAATAGAAAACAAGCCTATAGACTGGGCGTCCTATTGAATAAGCTGAAGCTTGTGAAGAGAGAGAGAGATTTAAAGGAGCGTTCCGTTTCACACATAATGCATCATTTATCTTTATTTAACATCGGGTAAATAACAAGGATAACTGATGCATCATGTGCGTCATGCGTGAAACGGAACGCACTCCGTGACTTTCATTTTCTGTCTTACACAATCGTAAAAGAAAAGGATCGTGCCTGCGTCTCCTTTGTCTCGATGGTGAGACAGAGAAAGAAAGTCTTCTTAAATCTTCTCTGTCTCTCTCTCGCCAGGCTTCAGCTTATTCAATGGGTTCACGCTCAGTCTGTATTTACTATGTCTACGAGTAGCACCATCAACCTCGATAACTGTTAATTGCAATATGCCGCGTTGCTCATTCCAATTTAATTTTCAAACATTATAGCATTATTAGTAGCGTATCCCTGGACTGCACGAGGGTCACGGGTAAAATATTTTTTAAATAAAAACGTTTAGGTTTCTAAGTTAGAAAGGGAGTTTAAGCTTTATTTAAACAAGAGAAGTTACACCTTGTGAAACTTTCACTCAATTACACCGCCAAAGTTTAATAATAATTTGGACTTTTTAAATAACAGCTCGAACAGAGACGTTTAAAGTGTAGAAATACTGTGCAACAATCTTAAATCACAGTTCTAATCATTGTAGAAACGTATGCTGAAATCACGATAGAAGAAATCCAAGAAACAATATACATATTAACATTATATGAAATTAAATTACGATAGAAGAATCCAAGAAACAATATACATATTAACATTATATGAAATTAAGTCTTCTAAAAACTTGCATTGGTCAATACACTATCCGTGCCGAGACGCGGAATATCTAGAGGCTATATTTATACTATATTTATTACATTAACAGAAGAAGGATAATTCATTAAACTATCCCTTTGAATGTATATTTGTAACGTAACTGCTTTCATTGGCGTTAATTGCATACGAAATGCTGTTCTTTACAATTTTCAGTTGCGAGCTTTAGGTATGCGCGCAATGCGCGAATGAACGAACGCTGCAATACACATCACAAGCACATCAAATGCTTCTGACGCTTAATACTTTACGCGAGAGATAATATCTTGTGATTGTAAAAGAAATAGAAAATGTTTATTTGCGTGTAAAAAAAAGATTAAGTAATTTAATGCGCATCTCTGTGCATGTATGTATCATATTTGATAGCACACTTGACAATTTGGCAGTTAAAAAAGGAATGGTAATATACAAGTGGGTCAGACGCGAATATCTTTAGCAAATTTTACACATGTGTAAATGTTACAACATTCTGAGAATCTTGTGCTATCAGACCTGGCAGATCTCAACGTTTCATTGTTACCAACCAATTTTCCAATTCTTTTCACACTAATTGTCATTAAACTGTGCCAATTCATTAATGTACAACTGCAACTGCATTTTTCGCACTAGTCCCTAAAGCTTTACCATCGTCTCGTTTAAGATCACAATAATATAGTGTTATCCGTGAATATTTTCTGTTGTTAAACGATATCGATCACATCCAACGGTACAGCTGTTTGCGCTTCGCATTTGCGGAAATTTACGTTTGGTTCGGCTGACAAGCCGCGTATATCGGTCTGGCCTTTTCTTTCGCCAAGTCCGTGGCTTTCTTAGCGGCGTCTTTCACCTTCTCCGCTCTACCCTGTAAAGAATGCTGCAAGTCTTCCGCGAGGCTTGGCTTTGTCGTAGCGCCGTCGTCCGCCGTGCTGTGGCCGGCTTGCATGGAGAAGCTCGTCTGCCCTAAATTAGGATTTAGAAACTGTGTCGTGTGAGGAAACATATTCGTGAGGACATAATTAAAGCCTTCCGACATCTTGACGCAATTCTTCTTAAATCGATCCAAGCCAAAGGCCTGAATCGCCCTGCTGAAACCGAAGACTTGACTGTCGATCCACGCCGCTCTCTTGGCAATTGTCCATTCTGGATTCTCGTCGGAGATCTGATATACCACTTTCTCGACAATGCTCTGCAAATTACAATTTTATTAGAAACCTACACGATTGGTCGACAAGCATGACATAATTGCTTATTATTTCAGAATTAACAATCTGTAAACGTTTTAAAGAAGCAAATGATATAAGATTGACATTAATACGAGATAGCTCAAAGAAGTAGTCTCTGAAACCTGCTCTGCGAGTCGTTAATCAGAGCTGTACAATTGCTTCTTTTTCTTTCACCCAGAAAGAAAAAGGATCGGCATACAGTTCTGACTCCTAACAAGTCTCCGAGTTTAACTAAAGGTTAATTTTATAAGTTAGATTCTATGTACACAACACTGAGTTCAAACGTGTTAAATTTCATTAGAAAATGTGGCGCTTTGAAGAGAGCACTTTTACTCTCCTACTTTCTCGCGGTTTATTCGTTTACCATGACTTTGGTGTATCCCAAGTTCCTCGTGTAGGTGGTCAAGGTCTTGGCCTCCGGGTCGACGATGCTCTCCTCCACGATTTTGACGGTGCTCTTACTGACAAATCTCTCACCCCATTTCGGCACTCTGTTGGTCTTCGTCAGCAATCGCTTGGAGTAGAGCTTGCCGTTCGTGACTTCTCTGGCGATCGTGTCCTCGGTGAGAACGTGCGAGCTGGAAACACGCGCCTGTGCGTGAGCCCCGCCGAACCAGCGTACGCTCGGTATTATGTAATATTTGTGTCCCGATAACGCACGTGACGTAACGCGCGTCCGGTTACCTGTGCGGATTGGGATATCTCTGAAAGAACCCCTGCACCACCTGCGTCCAATCGAACTTAAAGACCGTGGTGTTCTCGTAGTACTTGACCATCGTGCGAGAACGTCCGCTTCCGTTCGGCAGAAGTCACGCGAAGGAAGTCTACGGGGGCGAGAAGAGGCGGCGTGAACGACGGCGCGACTCGCCGACGAATTGTCGACGGAAGAGCGAGGGAGAGATCACCACGAGGAACGCGATCAGAGTCCGCGGCGAGTACGCCGCATGTCGAGCGCAGCGCAGGGGAACGCGCGTATATTTGACACCCCGGAATCCCCGATTACGTGCGTCGCTGCAATTGCACGGCAATAAAAGCGCAGCCGTGAATCACGAAGTGTAGAGAGACGGTCGTTCGCGAATTTAGAAAACACACGCCCGGAACCAATGGCCGCGCACGAGCGGAGAAAACACTGCGCGCTCGGCGAGCGCCTGCGCTGATTGAACCAGATTAAAATGACCCTGCGCTATGATTGGTCAGATCTGGAATTTCATTGAATATGATTTCAATGCGACGCTAGGAAATTTGAAATCACCGGTCGATCGCGAACGCTAGCGGCGGTGGCGGCGACGAACTACTTGGCCAATGGCCGTTGGTATCGCAGACTGGACGCGCCTGCGCACGAGGACCGACCACGGCGGATGCGTCGCGGCGGCTCTGTCGTTCCGCGAGTCCGTGGCGCGGCAGCGTGGTTAACTTCCTTTCGTGCGGTACGAAAAAGCCGTGAGGTTTGTGTTGCGTGCCGCTGCGCGGAATAATCCGCGGGCATCGGGCGTTTCGCGAGTTTTTCCGCCGCGTTTCGCGCCGCGTACGCGATCGGCGTACGTCGCCGGCTCCGTTCGCGCGCCGATATTTGTTCCCGCGTGTCCTCGAGCAATGCTTATTGACAGACAATCGCGGGGTTAACCTCTACGGACCGGGTCCCACGTTGCGCACCGCGGCCGATCGCGCGGCTGTCGTCGATCTCGCGCGATTTCGTTACTTCTCGCGGCGCGACACGCCGCGCGGCGCGTCACCTTCGATTCCCTTTTCTTTTTTTTCCCTTGGGATTAGAAATCCGTCTCTCGCGCAGGTACGAGAGGTTATGTGACGCTCGTTCTAAGATGTTTACATCGCCAGCAGGGATTTGTCTCGCGACGCGACTTGCCTCGGACGAAAAGTAACAGCGCCGACGTGTCTGGTCCTGCGGAATCCTGCGGAAAAACTCGCTCGAATATAAGTTCGTACTCCAAGTGATTCTCCCTGGTAATTTACCCCTTTGTTTCTTTTTTTTAGCGTACACCATCAATATGGTGAAAATTATGAAAATAGGGAAAGTCGTGCTGGTCCTCAGCGGCCGGTACGCGGGAAGGAAAGCCATCGTCATGCGCAATTACGATGAGGGGACAGCGGAGAAACAATACGGGCATGCTATGGTTGCAGGCATCGACCGGTACCCGCGCAAAGTCCACAAAAGGATGGGGAAGGGCAAGCTGCATAAACGTTCTAAAATCAAGCCCTTCGTTAAGGTGAGGTTTAATCTCTCGCCGGTTTTGTTCGGAAGCTTGGAATTGACTCGACTCCAAGGTCTCGGTCGTGCAACTTTTGCCGTTGTTGCGTCGATCGTGGATCTCAATCTGTATTTATAAATTCTAGATCCTAAATTACAACCACCTAATGCCAACGAGATACACGGTAGACCTACAGTTGGAAAAAGTGGCTCCTAAAGATCTCAAGGACCCGATGAAGCGCAAGAAGGTTCGCTTTCAGACGCGCGTCAAATTCGAGGAGAGGTACGTAGCTCAACGTTCTGTCGTTACCGCAAATTCCAGGGTCGCAGTCGCAGTCCGTATTGTCTAATCTCGATTGTTCTTTCAGGTATAAAAACGGTAAAAACAAGTGGTTTTTCCAGAAATTAAGATTCTAATTGTTTCTAAATAAAAGTCTGATACACAGATGTGAAAAGAGGTGAATACAAATTTTTTCCGTCACATTATCCTATGTAAAAGATATATACTGGACCTTTATATGTTTTTTATTATCATTTTATTTGACTCTTAGCTTAAATAACTTATACTTAAGTTATACCTCGTAACACTCGTCGACTCTCCTATATCCGCATCATACACAGTGTTCAATAAAAGTTGTAAGTTTTTTTTTTACCGAAGTTTCAGTTTTATTTTATCGTACAAAGTTGCATTTCTTGCGTTCGTGCAATTGTATAGCTGAACGATTTTAGCAGACTTGTCCTTTCAGCAGTTAGATTAGTTACAGAAGTCGAATATAGCAGCAGAATATTTTGAGAACAGCGACGAAATAATCGTTGGATACAAAACGAAGTATATAGAATTTATAAATCATCAAATAAATAATTCAACGTGGTATACAAGTATAAATGCTACGAGTAAGGCGATCTTCATAAATCGATCTAGGTGCGCTAGGCAGATTTTAACACCTCTATTTTGATGACTTGGTGAGCTTTTTGATACGCTCGTCGAGCAACGCTATATTGCCTTTTATAACCTCCATATTGGAGGCGAAGCTTTCCTGCACTCCCTTCAGCAGGGACTTGTTACTTTCTAATCCAGACGAGATTTCGACTTGCAGTTCCTCTAATTTTATTAGAGATTTACTGAAGACCGCGGCTGAAACACGAGATGCGTCCTTTTAGAATGTTACTTTCTCTTCTGTACAAGCACACATTCGTCACACAATTATACCTTGTTGATGAATGTCACTCAGTGCCAATAATCTTTCTACTGTCTGCGGTAGTATTTGCGACACGGCATCCGTTTTCTTCATTATTTCATACATCTCTGAAATCTGGAAGGACGAAAAAAAAGGGTTTATTACGCGAGACGTAATGTAATGCTGATTTTAACACCCGATTGGTGTTTCACCTTTTGCTCTTGCTCCGATTCTTGTTCCGTCGTCGCTCTCTTCTGCGCGATGCTGTCCATCCGGTAAATCAAAGTGCCCAATCTCGTTTCAATGGTGTCCAATTGATTAACATCCAACAACGCGGCCTTTGCCTCCAGTTGTTGCACAGCTTCCATTACGCCTTCACACTTGAGATTCTGTACAAAAAACAGGAAGGGGGGGAGGGGTCAGAATTATTCGAAATGCATACGCACGAGAAGTTATAACGAATCCTACTTGCGAGAACTTCGACAGCTTGTCGTTACTTGTCCCCACGATATTCTCTAGGCAGCAGAGTCTCTGCTCAAGCTGCGCGATTCTCGCGGCTTCCTGCATCCTCGCCTTTTCTGGCAAGTACATCATCTGATACTTTAGGACATTAGGCTCGACCGATTCGTCCTTCTTTTTACTGTCCGGTAATTTGGATGGAGGCACGCTGGTCTGCTTAAACAGTTCTATTTGCGATACCAATTGCCTGTGTAACATTAATTTAACTCTGTAAAATAATTCTGCAGAGGGAAGAACATCCGGACTGGTCTCTTTCGCAAGGACGCATCTCGATTTAACGCAATTTCTGACTTTTGCGCTTAAACGCTCTTTCCGGACCAGAATGTGAGTTTAAGCACAAAAAAGAAACCAGAAATTGCGTACAATCGAGATACGACCCAGCGAAAGAGATCAGTCGATTTACAACAGATTGTAGGTCTTCAATTTCACTCGTACTTAAGTATAGTGCCTTGCGGATCCGACAGACTCGCGACTATGTCAGGCCCTAGACATTCTTCCAGCTTCAGAGACACCAACTGCTTTTCTATCTGCCGCGCCTGAGAAATGATCTCGCTCGCGGACTTGACCTCTTCCTGGTCCTTCGATTTTTCCTATGTACACCACCGTTGTACGTGTTAATGTCATTACGAACGACAGAATGATCTTAGCACAGTTTCATGGACAATGACGGGTTCACCTTTAGCTCGTTCACCTCTTCGTACAGCTCTTTAACTTCACACTGCAGTCGTTGGAACTTCTGAAGGGGTGTCTCCTTCTCGCCCTCGCCGACGAGTTCCCAATCGCCGAATCTGAAAATACTCGGGTTATAATACATGGTTCTGTGTGCAGGATGTTGTCGAGCATCAGAACCGCCTACTTGTATCCCGTTCTCGGCTTGTTGGACAGACGATCTGAGAAGTCGACCGGCTTCCCGATAATCTGCTTGCCCTTGAACTTGCCGAACGCTTCCTTGGCACTGATGTGCAGCTGTTCCACGCAAGAGCTGTCGGGCTCATCCTGAACAAATCGATCACCAATTGGTACAACGATTGTGGCAACACACGCAATGTAGACTCGGGTTCTTTACCTCGCAATACATTCGTATTTGCTCCGACTCCGGCAGATCGCTCGTCTCGTATACGTCGAGCTGGTCGTACGCCTAAGGCATTGCAAGTAGCGTATATAAAAATGTCTTCATTCGACACACGAGACCATCAATGAACGTAAGGGCCTGAGCAGAATGGCCGTCTTGTATTCTTAAGCCGCGAGACAAGTTATTGTGCGTTACTTTAGGGCAAAGATTCGAAACAAGACAACCATTCTGCCCGGGCCCTAAGAAATGTAAAGGAAACGTACGATTCCAGGTAAATCAGCGTATTTGGGGTCCGCCATTTCTCGCGATTCCGCAAATTGTTCGGACACGACGCGGAGTGTTAGCCGGAATCTTGGTGAGGTATCGTTTACCTTCTGCTTCTTATTGTCACAGGAGCTCGATTCACGAACGAGTCCGACACGGCCGAGGTGTCGTTTTTGACACACGCAGATGACACATGCAGAACAAACTGCGAGTAGTAAAGAAAAGTATAGACAGGCAGTTTCTCGAGCGAGAGTAGTGCCATCTGGCGGTCGTAAGAATCACATAGCTGCGGACGAAGGTTGTAGTTAACGGTGAACGGTAAGAAAGTAAAATTGGTAGCACATGGTAATGCAGAAAGAAAGTGGATAAATTGAACTTATCAATTTTCGGAGGATTCAGTTTAATTTAGCGGACTTTGTAGTGTGACTAATTGAGCAATTTTTGTAGTGTTTCAACGCTCCCTCGACACTTGTGGTTACGGTAAAAAGTGAACGCTATCGTAGGCCATCGATCTTATCGAGCATATTTGGGCAAATGAGTCAAGAATAATATGTAAAGGGAAGTTCCCTATTATGAGATAGGATCGTAATATGGGATAGTTGGATTTCTGTTAAATTAATAGGCATCATCTATTGGTTTTATCGTGAATTTATTGCCTTTGGAGTGAAATCTCTTTAGTGGAAAATTCATTGTTAAATATCGCGCAATTGTTGCGAGAAAAATGTGTGATTGAATTTGGATGTTGAAAACCTGCTGTTTCATATCAGAAGCCTATCTCGTATAATAGAGGATTTTCCTCTACTGTTTTTGTAATTTTTGTAAAGTATCGATTGTTGCAAAGAGAGAAGTTACCACAGTTGAAAAATTTGTGTTAAATTTAACAGATATCACATGTCTCAAACGGTCCACACAAATTTTTGTGTTAATTTAATGTACATATGCTGTTGACGATGTATAACTCTGCTGTTGCAAATCTTATCAGTGAGTGGCAAAGTACTTTTTATTTTAAATTGACGTTGCGCATACAATTACTTGCATGTATACAAATTCTTACAAATATGTATGTATACAATGCTCGACTACAAACTGCGCGCGCAAAGCGCGCGTTTTGTCATTTCTAGTAGAATAAAATCAATATTTTATTCTGTAAATTTTAACAGATAAATCTTGTTACAAATAATATAGAACATATGTGTTGTGTAAGATTAAAAAGTAAGTACACATTGTGTTGTTTTAACATTTCTTTTCGGTTATTTTAATAACTTTACATTTGAGGTCAATTAACACAAGAGCAATATGTTAAATTAACACATGAATGTGTTAAACATATGTATAACACAAAAATTTGAACCGGCATTCTTTTTAACAAGAAAACACAAATTTTCCAATTGTGTGTAAAAGCAGAAAACGTTTTACAAGACTTTGATAAGCTCCAGACAATAGTTTGTTTAATTAGTTCGGGGAGATAAATAGCGCGAAAGAAGTTCCACATATCGTTTCTCTTGATGTTCAACTTGCACACTCTCCTTTCTTCAACCTCGTTTCCACGTAAGAGTCGCATTATTATTCTACGCCGCGGGTAGAAGAGAGTAAGTCGCGAGATTCCTAAGCCAATTGATTCTGAGCGTATCGCTGCATTTTGTCTTGTCGTGGCCGGCTTTTCAATAATTTACTTTCCCCGGCAAATCAAGAGAAATGATCCTTATATTATTGTTTCGTATCAATTCCATTAGCCTTATGATATTGTCGTAAATTGGAGAGCAGTCATATGCGTGTTTTATTGTAGCAAAAAGGCATTTTTATCTATTTAATGATTGTTTTGATTATTTATTTGAAGTAGTTATTTATTTAAAAAAACAAAAAATAAATAATACAAAGTAAAAAAGGGATAGGAGCCGAGGCAGGATGTTAGTGTCCAAATAATATTAATTTAAGGTCTATTGCGAAAAATAATATCTCAGCCAGGGTGACTTTAAATTACAATTATTTAGACACTAACATCCTGCCCCGGCTGTTACTCCTTTATTACTTCGCATTTGTGTTTTTACAGTAGAGCCTTGTGAACTTTATTAAAAAATGAATATATATACATAATATTAAATGTACAGAAAATAATGCGTATAAAATAGAAAGATAATAACATAGAAATCTCTTTTAAGCTGCCAGCAATAGATAACAATAATCAAGCTTTTTAGTCGACATTAATCGGCCAGTGTTTCGATACAGAAAATTTATTTCGAAATATATTACCTCAGCCAGGGTTTGAACCTGGTCTTCCCTACACTCTAGGTCTCACTAGAGACCCTCTAATCAGAGTCCGGCCAACCAAGTTGTCCGCCATGTTTAGTTAAATCCAACTAAAGAGAGAGAGAGAGAGAGAGGGGGGGGGGCGCATTGAATATCTTACTCTCTTTTTAAGCTGCCATCAGATCGAAATGTAACTTAAAATATAACTGCACATCGCACGAAGTTTGATAATAGCGTGAGTTTGCTGTTTATTGCAAAAATGGGTGGATGTGCAGCACCATTTTGCAATTGCACCTCGACAAAGGGATACGCATCGAAATAATCAAGATCAATCACGATAACCTGTCGTTTGTAAGACTATAAAAGTTTATTAAAATCGTCAATTCAAAATTCAGTGGGAAAATCATAAACACGGCGAACCAATCGAAAGCTGGATACCGCGTGTCCAGACTCTGATTAGAGGGTCTCTAGGTGTCACCAATTCGACGAATTCGTTAATGTCGACTGAAAAGCTTGGAGAAGGTAACGAGACGAAAGGATATACAATTACGCAGTTAATAAAATAAAATTTTTGTAGAGTTACGTAAATGAGACGCAAATCGATACTCTGTCGAATCTACTATGATGTAACGCAGATATTAATTGCGACATTAGAGATAATGTTGCAGCGATATTTGACTATCAAGATTCGAAAAGGAGGAACCGACTATCTGTCCTCGAACGTGCTTCCTTCCGTAATAATCCGCGGTGAAATCTATCCAAAATATCCGTTCGATTGATCCGTTTTGCATGTGAATTTCGTCATTTAGCCTCGAGGATTTTCGTCTACCGTGTAACACGGTCTCTTATCTATCTATCTACCGATTACCGGCATGCGATTACGCGTTTCGCATGGAAATGTACTGCAAGTGAGCGTGCAAGGACGGCGTCTTTCGTAGGTGCCGGACCCGTTTAGTCGCGATGTCCTATACACACATCGAAAATGAAACGCGTTCGTACGATTTTTGCTGGCCGCCGCGCCAGAACTAGTCCCGTGCCTTGTCATGCGTGCGTTTCCTCGGCTCTCTTTCCTTCGGCGAGCGTGATAAAAAGAAAAATGCCTAGTCCCTTTCGCTTTCGACCGGCCACTTGGGTTACGTTGTTAGGAGGCAATCTCTTTCGCCAATTTGATAGTGATTTTCGATATAAAAGGTTTCGAGTTGCTCGACCGCTCGTTATGCCACACGTTCGTGCCCCAAACCGGCAAGAACACTAACGTCGAATCGACGTGAATAGGGTCGAAACCGCGTCCCAACCGTCAGTTTTCGAGAATAATTAAAACTCTCGAAACTTTATCCTTTTGTATTAAATGAGTTAACTCGGCAGTTCTCTCCAATAAGACGTTAAAAGTCAGAACGTCAGGACGTAGTGACTTAATAAAAAAAAAAAAACAATCCAAAACTTAATTATTTTCGAAAGCTAACGGCTGGGACGCGGTCTCGACGCGGTTTCGACCCCATTAGCGTCAATTCGACATTGGTGTTCTCGCTGGGAAGTTGGCCTGCAATCGAACGGCTATTGTTTTTCGCCGCATATTCTTCTTGGGCGCATTGATTTTCCCCCGACGGAAATTCCGTGGCACTCGCAGCTTTCGAACAAAGCGCTCGAACGCGCTCTCTAAAAGTCAGCCAGTGGATTATCACTGGCGAACAGTGAATATTCACCGATTCGCAGTTATAATGCACCGATTGACTTCCCGAGAGCGAGGAATTTCAGTCGCAAATGGAATGCCGGAGGAGGAAATAGAAGAGAACGGAGTCTCATGTTTCAATCATCATTAAATAGACATCGCTTCGATAGAGTTTCATTGTAAGCGCGGTAGCCAAGAGCCCGCCGAGAGCCCGACAGGTGTAAGCGAGTGTCAAGGCATGACAAGCCGAAGCGAAGCGGCGACGGCAAAACAATCGGAAATCGAGAGAGGAGCCGAGGAGCGATCGGCGCGGAGAACCCGGAAGGAACAGGTCCTCTCATCTGCCGCTGGCAGGATCTACGCCAGCCAGGTGAGCACAGGTGAGCACACTCGGCCCAGTGTACGGTCGGCCGTCGGCACGGCAAGAAGCGCGCGTAGAGAGGCCCCCGATAGAGAGAGAGGCCGAGGAGAGTGCATTCAACTCGCTCCTCCGGGGGAATCGCGGTATCGTGAATCACGAATCGCATGCGACGAGACGCGACGCGACGCGCACGGCGGGCGACGTTCGCAACACCCGGCGAGGAAGGATCGGGGAACATGCCCTGGAGGTATATCGCACACCCGCGGATACGCATTACTGGTAAGTGAAGCCGGGATTCGTCACGACTCTTGTCGTCGGCCCGGTGCTATTTCGACATTTGGTCTCGGTCGCGGTGGCCGCGGATCCATGAAATACGGAACGCGTGCCGCGTGACTCTCGCAATGCTTTCTTAACTGGCGCTCTTGTACAATTAGGATGTTTTGCACACGCGGAAGCACGTTTGCTTGTGACGGTGGAAAACGCGGTTCTATAAGAACTTTATTAGACGATTTACTTGCGGCAGTTATCAGGTTGAGATTCTATTCGGTAATTTTTATATTCCAGGTCCAGGTTCAAACCCTGGCTCTGAGGCGATATTTTTTCGCAATAAACTTAGAATAAAGTATTTAGACACTAACACCGAATCACGGCTCTTAAGGCTGGTTCATGCAAGACCGTAACTGTTAACTTATGCCGGAATCGGCAATAATTGCCCAATCACCGTTAAAAGTGAAGTGAATAGTTGACTGTAATTGGTCAATTTTTAGCCGATTCCGGCACAAGTTAACGGTTACGGTCTTGCATAAACCAGCCTTTAGTCCTTTATTCCTTCGTTTATCTCATTTGAGCCATACGAATTTTATTAATTTGTTAATTTTTATATGCCCCCTTTTTTACATACACTGTACTTTAATGATTTGTACGTGTATCTCTTGATTTCTCAAATATATCCGCGTGTAAGTTGTAAACGCAGTTCAATCAGAATTCCGATATCATTCAAATAGCGCGAGTAATCGATATGAAGTTGAAAAAAAATTTACTTCTTAAAATTCTATGAATAAAGTAACATAATGTGCTTTGAAAGAATCCCTTCGCGATGCAAATTTTCGTAGAATATAAAAAGAATTCCCTCCCAGTAAGAAATGACTCGTCGATCGATGTCGAATCGACGTCGACACCGTCAAATTGATGTCGAATCGACGTCAATTTGACAGTGTCGATGTCAATTCGACATCGTTTCGACGATTCGCTTCTCACTGGGGTTTCGTATCCGAAAAAGAGCTCAGAATTGATGACGCAGAAGCGAATTTTTTTTTGCGTCATCAATCTGAAGAATTCTCCAAAGTGGGTTCGACGAAAATAGCCGATCGATTTGGACTTACATTTTAAATAGCTTAGAGATTGATGACTTGTCGTAGAACATATAGATTGTAAATAATTTATCCTAAATGAAAGATTTTCCAATATATCTATTCACGTAAAACCTAATTCTCACACTCCTCGCACATATTTTATACATGTAGCCTGATTCTCTTATATATGTGTGTGTGTGTGTGTGTGCGTAGCCTGATTCTTTTTATATTAAACTTTCTATAGACAACCTAGAATTTGTGTCAAATTTTAAGATAAAATTCTACCTGCAACTTTTTATTTATCGTGCATTTTGACACGTGTACTCCACATATCTATTTTAATTTTTATTTCAAGTGATTTCTGTATTACACGCGACGCGTTATATCTAGAATCCTGTCATGAATTTTTACGCGAATTATGAGGTACCAACTTACAGAAAATCTGATTTCAAGAAATGTCGAAAGTTCAATTTGCCATTTTGGTTTTAAATCCGACACGCGCGTAGAAGCCGAACCACGTAAAATGGAGGGCGAGTGAAAAAGTTACGTGATCGGACACGCTTCATTGTGCCATCTCAACTATGCAAAAAAAAAAACGCTCTAATTAACAATCGCTTATATTAAGATCCACGGAGAGCATAATTCCACAATGCATCGAACGACAGTCTGAATTTTCGCACGCTCGCGGTCCGCCCGAAAGCAGGTTACGGGGCTAGCGGCTGGCAAAGTAAAAAGATAAATGAAAAATAAAAAGAGGGGGCGGCGGAGGAGGAAAATAAGGAATAAGATAGGATCCTTATTCCGCGGCGATCGAGCGTAGAAGCGCCGCTTGAATTTCAACACGGCTGCCGCTCTCGCACCGTTTATAAACAGCCGCAAGGTGGAGTGGATCGAAAGAGCGCGCGGGTCAGCGAGCGCTCCCGTTTTGCGAAACTTCTTGAGAAGGTGACGAGGTCAAGGTTCGCCGTCGTGAAAGAGATCCGCGGATGAGGGCGGGAGGGTACATTAAAAAATACACGGATCGGCGGTGCATTTATGTCAGCGAAATTTATAGATTGCTTAACAACGACCGATGCACTCGGTGGAGCAACTAATTTGATATTTAAAGATAAAAAAAGGAAATTGTCTTTCTTCATGTTATTATCTAAACAGAGACAGAGAGTCGACTAACCTCTGGTTAACAATCAACCAGAAAATGAAATTAAAAGTTGAAAGTTACCGATAAAATATCACTAAATTCAGTGAATAGTTAACAGTATGTAATGTAACTAAATTAAGTTAAAATTGTTTAACTTTTTACCTTTTCAACTTAACTTTTATCTTTTTAACTAGACACTATCCAACCCTGTGTTTAACAAAGGCGCAAATATGCTTTTACGATTTTATAAAGTCCATACATAATCTTGTATAAGTAAATTATCTGACAAATATATTCTTATCTATGAAATGCTAATGTCTCGATAAACATTTATCAATTTTGAAGCGCCAGTTTTAAACGTGAAGATAGACGAAAATATGTCCCTAGGAAGCTATAAAGCATAATGCCAACAATAAGTTTGGTTTATCTTAAAGTAGTAAATCTATGATACGATTTGAAGTTGCAAGGAACAATGCGATAAATTGTTATCGCTCAGTGCCGTGCGACTTCCTTCTGTCACACTCATCCCTAACGTACAAACTTTGAATCGAGACAACGATGTAGCTATAACGGGTCATTTCCAAATGGCGATAGACAGATAGTTCGCCAGTCAAGTTCATGAGATAGAAATACACAATTTCACATGCCTGGCAACATTTTTACGAAAATATCCCAATACGTGTTTCAATTTTACATGCAATTACCCGAAAACGATGTAGAAACCTAACGAGTTTTGACGATAACAAATTTTTATAAATATATACAAGACATCGAGTGAATAATATCACAATCGCTCATACGAATTTTCACGAGAAAACGATTGAAGAGAAGAAACACTGTCGTTTCATCGTTTACGCTTGTCCCCGATAGAAATAATGCTGCGTGCCAATTGATTACGTGCGAGGTGGCGTTTATTGTAAACGATTACATAACATCGTCTTCTGGATACTACCGTTAACAAAACCGACGTTATTTAGATTTCTTCGGAGTTTATAACATTGTAAGTGCTTGTTGGGTGCAGACTCGCGTGTTTGCTCGCGGGATTCCAACATCTTGTTAGAGAAACTTGGATGGCATATGTTTATCTAAACTTCTGCGCGCGCCGTAACATTATGTCTCTTCGCGAAAGGACTTATTACGTGCACGGGTTAAACGGTACTACCGGTGCAACCAGCGGCAATTACCGAGCCACTCGGCTAGCCTTGCCGAGACGTCGCAATACAGGCCAGCGCGATTACTTGATATCCGCATGAAAGACCGGAATTCAACACGGTTATCAGGACGCGCATCGCTAATGCGCGTTAGGAATATCGTAAGCAAGTTATCGCAAGCGCCAGGCTACTCGGAGAGAAGGCGCGGATATTAACTTTGGTTAACCCCGGCGTGCTAACTACAATCTACGCTGACGCAACAAACTGATATGAGAGAGAGGGGAGGGGGGAGTAATATAAACTATAACCATTACGTATGTACAGTCTTAAGCCAACGGCACACGATACTATTTTTCCCTACTGGATTGCTTGCGAGAGCCAATCAGGATGCAGAGTTTTGGATCAGGTGACTTAAGGCTAAATCTTAAGGCCGTTGGCTTTAAGCCGATTCTGTTAGAAAATGGACGAATCAGAGTTTCTTTAGGATTTACTAGATGTGTAGTGAAGTTTATCAAACTTCTGGTCGTGAAATAGGCCCGTATTTATAGTCGTTTCCCAATTCTCCTCTCAAGAGTGTATCAGGTGAGGATACTCAGATTGGAGATCAGAGTTGTCTTGAGATACAGACGATTCAGTAGTTACATTTTGATTAAAGATCAGCCGTATTCAGCTGAAGAGGGGGCCGATTACTTACCTGAAATTCGTCTTGAGTGTCAAAACGTCGATTAAAGCGGCGATAAGCAATTTTTCTCGACTCATCTATTAAACAGTGTCACGTCTCAAGACTGGTTTTAGCCGAGTTTTCCAGCAGAATCACGACTATAAATACGGGTTCTCGTGTACTATCACAGACCTCTGTAGAAGCTGTTTGAACTACAACCCGAGACTCGTCGACGTATAGGTGGGAATAAAGATTATGAAAATGTAAATCCTAGTGAAGGCATTAATGAATAAGACTGTACGTTCGAGTGCAGCGATATCGATTTGACGGTAATTGATATCCGCGAGAATTCTTGCGGAAGTCGCGGTTTACGTTAACAATTCTGGAATAGCTATCGACACTCGGGCCGACGTAAGTATCGGCTCGAGAGCTACCAGCCCGGCTATTGCCGGCGGTCGCATTTCGATCGAATTTTTCGTCGCTCGCACTAATTGCGTAATTCCATTGCGACCGACCGGATCCGGGCGCCGATGGAAATTGTGGTAGCGGTCGATCTGGGTCCCGTCCTAACTCTCCAATGCACGTGCAGGCGAGCATTTCGCTCCCGTGGCATTCTCTGCGAAAGGGCACGTGGAAATTCACACGCGCGTTCTTCCGCACCTGCCGTGCGAAGTGGTGCCGTCGTGTCCGAAAAGCAAATTATCCGCGGCGTTCAAAGATCCGCAAAATTTTTATCAAATGCCGAGCGCAGTCTTGCGATATCGTTGATCCTTACATATCTGCCACGGTGTGATCTGTGTCATTTAATCGTCTGAGTTCGCAGCACTTATTAATTTTTACGGTAAATTGTGGCTTTTATAGTTTAATGTAGCTTTTCAACTAGCTCTTCTTGTATCTCCAGTTGATTCAGAATGTATTTTATTTGATAAAAATTGAGGTCGAAATTTATTTATCAATCTTTTTTATATCGTTCAATTTTCATTTCGTGAGAGAAATCGATTTGGTAAACATCTTATTGTATAATTAAATAATTGGTGCCAAGTGAAATTGTGCAGGATCTACCTGTACGTTGCTGTACGGTAATGCCTGTTGGAAATCGGTCATTGCAATACTTGTCTAAGATTTATGTGACATAATTTTCTTTTAAAAGAATGCCATTTTTAAAGAAACGTACAGAGTAATAATTTTTTTCTCTGGCACTTTTTCAGCAAGAAACGCGCAACAAATAGAGATATTAATTAGAATTTGTTTTTCTCATTTCGTTCCGCTGACTTATAAGACGCCATCGTGGTGCCAGCTGACATGAATGTTGACCCTAGAACTCCACAGTGCTTTACACGTGGATCCACGAGATCTGCCGATAATTTCATGTCGCTAGCAGTCTTGGAAATTTCTTCTGGAAATTAAACGCTTGTGTTTTGTAATTTGAAATTTAACAACCAGAATTATTTGAATTTGAATTTGATAATCGTGTTCTAGTTGCTGTCAAGTGGTTGAATTTACAAAATTGTCATTTCACAATGAATATCACTGAAAAAGGCAATTAAGAAAAATCTCTTTAATCTTTAAAATCTACCGTTGATTTTTATAGATATAAATATATATTTTCCTTTTGCATCGGGTGTCAATTAAAATAGTGGATTTTTGTATCTGGTTTAATATTCAATTTATTGAATTCTATCCACTCACGTTACAAAATGACAGCTGTTTAGCTCGAGCAACTTCTCGATTATTATTCTGCATATACACTGCGTGTAAATATATAGTAATAATTAAATTATGCATTCTGTACGTGTAGAATACTATTGAATTTATTATCTGCGCTCCTAAGGAATATGGTTCGCCGATTATTATTAATCGGCCATTAAACGCATTCGCGTTGATCGCAAGGCGGAGTTTCGATAGTACAATATCCGTATTGTTTGCGCTCGGCGCTTGAGATACCTACCGGATCGAGTGCATCGCTGAAGCCTCGTCCCGCTAAGCCCGGCGAAATCCTTCATTAGTCCGAGCGATGGTCCGCTCGAGCGTGTCTCTCTCCTCGCGGCGGCGTATTCACCGATGATCGTTCGAGCGTGACGCGCGACGGTCCGGCATCGCGGTCCACCATCATGGTCCAATGGTCTTTAGTAGTTTCTTATCCGCTGCGCTCATGTCTTCCTGAATATTCCTAAACGCAGACGCGGAAACCAGATCGAGATCGAGAAACCAATTCTGGAATCCACCGCGAACGAATCTGGAATGATGTTTGATCGTTGCTGCAAAATTTCAGGCTAAACGGACTAGAACTGTTGTACAACTTCACCAAATACCCAAGAGACCGAGTCCGCTGTATATCCGCTGAAGTTATTTGAGAAGATTAGCGACTGGAAGCGTTTGTGTTTCTCTGTATTATTTCTCTTCCTTGCGGCGAGTTTGCATAACTCACGTCGACACGTCCGGAAATCGAAATGCCAGATAATAGAAAGTCGATATAATATGGATTGTGTGTACGATAGATCTGCATTGTTCGATCTACACAATAAGATGAAATGTCATTAGAAATACGCGCAATGTTAGAATATCGCCTGATATCTATCTTTTTCCTACTCTCTAAAAGTCAATCAGTGAATTATCACTGGAAACGGTGAATAGTCACTGAAAATTGCAATGGTGTACTTACAACTGGAAATCAGTGACTATTCACTGCTTTCAGTGATAATGGTTGATTGACACATAATGCGATTGTGTGTCTTTTTTACTAATTACGGGCCCCAAAATGGGTTGCTGTCTTTTTTTCCCAGAGAGTGAAGTCACTGATTTATAGTTACAAGCATACCGCTGCAATTGTC